>NC_142001.1:7279181-7879181 GCF_049901715.1 Pseudonaja textilis | reverse complement strand
AGCCCTACCGTCCTGACCTTGATATAATGAATGGCAAATTTTAGTCCCATCTGTCTTGAGCCCTAACAAGAACGGTATTAAATGTATGCCTGGAAAAGTTTGCAATTGAATGCTTTTATTTTAGTAATGCCAGGTACAGCAATAAATATAAGAGGGGCTAGATGGGAGAAAAGTAATTGCTCAATTCTAGAGCATTAGAATTGTAAAGACAAAAAAGTATTTTTGTCAAAAGGGAAAAATAGCCAACATGTTCGCTCTTAAATTAAAAAAAATGTTGATAAAGCAGTCTGTAGTTAACAGAAATATCTTATTGTGAGAGTAATTCTGCTAGCATTGGGGAAATAGAAATGGAGGGCGCCTATAATTGAACTGGTACAGAAGCCAGCTTCAAGGATGAAGGTCCCTTGGCAAGATATTTCTCTTAATGACAGCCAAACTCTACAATAATATTTATTACTATATATTTCCAAATTGCATGCTAGACTTTATGACTAGAATACCTATCAGGCTAGTCATTCTTTCATCTTCAATGCAACCTCAACTGGAAATAGATTTCCTATAGTTCTGGACTACCTGGAAGGATCTTGTAAATTAGGAATACAGGTAGTCCTCAACAACAACAGTTCATTTATTAACCATTCAAAGTTACACCACCATTAAAAAAAAGTGATTTATGACCGTTTTCACACTTACAACGACTTGAAGCATCCTGTGGTGATGGGATCAAAATTAAGATGCTTGCTAACTGACTCGTATTTATGACAATTGCAATATTCTGGGTTCATGTTATCATCTTTTGCGATCTGACAAGCAAAGTCGATGAGGAAGCCAGATTCACTTAAACAACCATGTTACTAACTTAACTGCAGTGATTCATTTAACAATTGGGCAAGAAAGGTTGTAAAATCAGGCAAAATTCAACTCTCACTTAGCAACAGAAATTTGGGGTTCAATTGTAAGTCAAGGACTACTTGGACATGGAAAGCCAGGGTCATTTATCTTCATTATAAATACCTTAATAGGTGCATATGGGATGGGTTTATGTTTCTAGTCTCTCCACCCATCCACCCCCCGTAACAAGAAAATCTGCTGCCATTTCTTTCTAACATATTGTACAAATTGAAGCTGACCATATAACAGACAGAGGGATGGTTGGGCATTAAATATGTCTGCACAGCTAAATAATCCATTCAAATGAAATCTCATGGAAGTCAAGAACAAACTCATTGCACTGGAAAGTATGGCTGAAATGCTCTGATAATAAAAGCCATTGCTAGTTTTCAAAAAGGTCATTAATAGGTTTACTCAAATAGTAGGGAGCTTATAGTATTTTCAGTAATCATCAATGACAGCCCTCAACACAGAAATGAATTCTGCTCAAACTCCGCTTGGCTCAGCTTCAGTAATTACATTCATAGGGAAAGCAGGTTTGTTATCCTCAGAGTATGATGAAATTCATTTTCGAGCATATAAATTAGCTTGCAAATTACCTTTCCTACCTTTTACTTCTCTCTCTTCATTGCAAATGCATGGCTTGATTCAGTTTTATAGTGTAAACCTACCTCCCTGCATTGTGGCCAGAGGTGAATTTGCAAGTTTCAACCCTTCCATAAATTTGTACCAGAGTAAAAATTGCTCTCCCTGGATACCTTTTATAAATTACCTCTATTATTAATGCAAATTAGTCTTCCTTGGTTATGAAAAACCCAAGCTGGATTGAGTTGAAATATTCCACTGCTTTTCATCCAACTGTCCTATTTGTGGGATATAAAATGGAGGAAGGGGCATTGTTTTAAATCTTTCAAATGGAGCAAATGACATGTATTCGTTGCCAACCATTCTATCTGTGATGGTTTTAAAACAGTGGCAATGAAGCCTATTCAGAATAATGATGGGTTTTTTTTCCCCTCTCTGACATATGATAGGCCAAAATTGTTGAATAGCTAAACACCCCCATCACAGCAGAGTAATAATTAGTGAGAAACACGATTAGGAGGGATTCATGACATGTTATGTCCTTTCACAGTCTCAGTTTTAAATCCCTCCTATTTATATTTATAACTGTTAGCAACCTAGTTGCTTATTTTGCTTTGTCATAATTTAAATTGACAAATATTTTTACTTAATTGTAGCACTGCCCTTATCTTATTTCGACCTCTTTGTATCTAGAACTTTTTTCTATTCTGTTCTGTATGTACTGTTGCATTCCATTCCTATTTTTCTATTGTTCTGTTCCATTCCATTCCATTTCACTCCAATCCATTCCTTTTTTTTTTCCTTTTCTGTTTTGTACTATTCTGTTCTACTCCATTCCATTCCATTCCATTTTTTCTATTCTGTTCTGTTACGTTCTATTACACCCATTCCTTCTCTTCTCTTCTCTTTTCTCTTCTCTTCTCTCTTCTCTTCTCTTCATTATATTGTTTTATTATATTTATATGTCACATTGTTATCACTTATGGTTACAATAATAAACCTATATAAGCACTTAGAAATCTATCCCTTGTACCACTTTAGAGATGTCGCCATCATTCCTGATACAAGGAATATTAAAGATATCTCCGCCACTTGATCCCAAAATGTCACAGGATCTGGCAGTGAGTCCACTTAGTCCTCCTACTGGGAGGACTAAGCCCAAGACACGTTGTTTTAACTTTAGATATCTCTACCAAGTCTGGCCCCAGAATTTCACAGCAACATTCCTACCACATTAGCTCTAAAAGGCTAGATACTTTTTTAAATTTTTAATTGGGCATGAATTGGGAATTTTGATAAGACTGTCTGACAATAAAAGGCAACAATGGGAATGTTGAGACAGAGATCAGAATCAAAGAAAGTCTAACTGATACTCCTTTGAGACTCACTGCCAGTTGCCACCTTATCCTTTTTTGTGTGCTTCACTACCATGTGGTGACAGTTTGACACCTCTGGGGAGAGTGGATAGGAGGGGGGATACTTGGGGGAAAGCAAAAGTAACTGCTGCATCTCCCTAAGACGCTGCCTCAAGGTCGCCCAGCTGGGAGAAGAAGGCAGCTTCATGCCAACCTATGCTTGAAGTGTCTGTTCTGTAAACATCTTTCTTGAAACTGATTGGTCATTGGGGGGTGAGGGTCAGCGATGGGAGGCAGTTAAGGGAGGAAAAATTGAACGTAGGGATTTTGGCAGTTCTAGCTATGCATTACTGCAACACACTCGACTGCTAATAAAATTATACCTTTCTCAATAAATGGAGCTAGGAATCATTTCTATTTAGAGGTTTAAGTGTTGGCAGGTCTGACACTTACAGCCATTTTCCCTACATTGGCTATCTGTGATGAGCTGGCTTTGTCTACATACTGTAGTTTTAATGGAAGCTCATGTCACAATCTTCTCTTTTCTCTCTCTTGATTTTTTTTTTAATAATAAAAAGATGGAATACCATCATGGATGTATATGCCACCAATGCTTGTTTCCCTGCAAAAAAACCTACCCTTCACGAACCTAAAATGTAAGGAAGTTATTATCGCTTTGCTTACAGATACAGTAAAAGTGAATTTGTTCAATAATGTTATACTTAATAATTTTCTTAGAGAAGTTACTTCAAATGGATGGCTTATAGTAACCTTTGAAAACTTGCAGGCCTCTACTGGCTTTGGCACTGTGATATAACTTTTAGGAACTCCCAGACAGTAAATCCTAAACACATAAAATGTCAGCAACTCAAGTAGAAAAATAAAAAAGACACAAAATGTAACCAGTACCTTTTCTCAGCATAAGCCTCGAAAAATAGAAGATACACCTACACAAATTAATAATACCTAAGCAATTTTTATTTTAACAGCTGAGTCATATTTAATATACTTTCTTAATAGAGCTTGGTTGAGCAAAACTGCTAAGTCTCAAAATATACTTTAAATCTATATGTATGTATGTATGTATGTATGTATGTATGTATGCATGCATGCATGTATATGTGTTTCCCAAACAATAACAAGAAAAGAAAGGCTTATTTTGCAAAGAAAGACTGTGAAAACTTCCAGATGTAAAAAAACAAAAAGCCTGCAGACCTAATTTCCTTCCATAAGTTAAAGATTCAATTCAAAGGGACAGTTATATTAAAATAATTAATTAAATTAAAAATTATTTTTAAACCAATTGTCCTACGTTATTATTTGGATGGCATGACTATGGCTAGGAGATGCTAAAGTCCAACCAAGTTTCTTAATTAATTCCCTTTCTTAAGTTCCTTCTTATTGCTATAGTTGATTACTAAATCTCTTTGCTTCAAAACAACAGATGGCTTACATACTTCCAAAATTAAAAGAGGCCAGAAGTTGTGTTTCAGATTACAGTTAATCAAATCCTCTCTCACCCTCATAAACTGTTTCATAAATGGAGAGTCACACACTAGCAATAGATGGGAGGGCATTTCATGACTGCATGCAGTCTCTTTGAGCACTAATTTCAAAGTCACTGGATCATAGCTATAAAAACAGTACTTTGGCATAATTACTTAATTTCCTACTTTATCCCTGGGAAGACATCTCAGAACAGAGGCCAAAATTCACACTCAAACTCTGCCATGAAGGTTACTTGATACCTTGGACCACTTTTCAGCCTGACCTCTTTCATAAGATTGTTGCAAGAATGAAATGGGGAAGAGAAAGAAAAGAATCTTATAACCCCCTTGGAACAAAGATGCCTTTAAGAATAATATAATGACCTTGAAAAATGACAGCATAAAGTCAACATGCATTTTGTGGCGGAATCTGGATACTGGGTTAAGGAGGAGTAGAACAACCGACTAGCCTTAAGTCATTTATGGGGAGAAGTGGCTGAAAAGAGATCCTCCCTTCTCAGTATTTATCTAGTACTTATGTAGTGTGTGCTTTAGTCTGGTATTTATCTAGTAGTTATGTAGTGTGTGCTTTAGTTTGGCTTTACTGTGCTTTAGTCTGGCAAGATTGATCTCAGGCACAAGGAACCAAAAACTGTGTAATAGATTAAAAATAGAATCTCTGTGGGGTTTTTTAAGGCCTGTCATTATAAATTCTACTTTGGAGAGGGTAACCCTTCATGAAAAAGCAGTCCAAACTCAGTTCTGGCTTCAAGATGGAAGAAGAAAAAATAGCAGGAGTCTTAAAATGTGTGTGTCAATCATTAAGAGCAAGTAACCTTTTCAGGACCCTGGAAAGCTCCCATCCTTCTGAATTGCTCTTTCTTTGGATTGTGCTAAGTATTTTGATATATTTTACATTTTAAAAACCCGACATTGATCCTAAAACAGTTGCTCCACGTTTGAAAGGGGCATTCAGACAATGCAGGGAGCATTCTGACGCTGTTTCAATAATACTGGAACTCTTCCAACCTTGAAACTGTGCTGTTCTTACAGCAGCCACTGCTCAATTTCCCTGCATTGTTTGTGAATAAAAAGAGCATTGCTTTAACAAATTTAGCATATAAAACAAACTCTTTATTATTGTTTAAAAATCATATATTTTTATCCACACTGGCCTCGTAGAGAGGGGTTTACCAATTACATCCCTATGAAAGATTTTGCAATTTACCTAAATTAGCCATCCTCAGTAACTTGGAGCTGGGATTTTCATTTTAGTAGTACAGTTACATGACATGCAATAAGCAATAAAGCTGATTTATGAGCCGTCTGTGATGATTGTTCCACACGTACCATGTTTTTAAAATTGGGTCCATTTTATACAAACTTATGTACAATTCCTGGTGGGGGTGTCTTTTGTGGTAAATGTTATTATACTCAAATGAAATATTACGGCTGAGAAGGTTTCAAATTAAAAAAGAGATTCCATGCACCAAATATTTTAAAAGTTACTCCCTTACAGTAACAGTTTTCTTCGAATGCTTTCAGACCAAATAACAGAACTGAACAGAAAAGAAACAGAAGCAGAAGGAAAATAGCTCCTAACTGCTCTTCTGAAAACACTTTAAAGCACATACAAAGCTATAATATATTGATTATTTAATGGTCCCCAGGATTCTACTTGCATCAGTGTTGGTGATCATACAGCTAATTTCCAGATTATATCTGTGAATGGGTCTTCACATATAAACCAAATGTAAAAGTTATACTTCCATATCAATGGCTAAGGCATCATTAGACCACAGGAAACTACTTGGTACCACATTACTTATCAAAACATCTGCCACTGAATATCTGTGATTGTCTAAGAGCTCATGCAGAGCTTATCTCTTTCCTTTTCCACAACCAATCCTGCTTTAGAAATGTAAGGTAGCAACATGGAAATTTGGCATTCAAAACACATACCCAGCTTCACCCTAGCTGTTCTTTCCTTTAAGACAGGGGTATCAAATTCAATTTCATTGAGGGCCACATGAAGGTTGTGTTTGACATTGAGGGGGCATGGCCAGGGTGGGTATGGCCAGCTCAACATCACTCATGTTGGGGGCGCCTGTGGAAGCCCAAGTGTTCTGCCAGCAAAAACGGGTTCCCGAGCTCCGTTTTCAGCTCTGACAGCCTCCTGCAACCCTCTGTCAGTAAAAACGGAGCTTGGGAGGGCCACGGGCGCCCCCCGTTCTACTCATTCAAAACAGTTTGCCACATCCACTAGAGACAACCTGAATCCTAAAATGCCAAGGTCATACTAAGAATGTTCAGATGATTAATTCTATCAACTCAACCACTACTGTTGGCTTCAAACAGATATCTAAATCCAGATCTCAAGTGAGACATAAAAATGAAGTACTAACTGCCGTGGTCTGCACAGCCAAAATTGGCCATGTACTGTCACAGTTCAGCAGCTGAACTCTTTATTTCCACTGAGAAGGTCCTCTGGATCTTCAGATAAAGCTTGGGGGGAAATCCTACTTTAAAATTTTGGAAAGCCATTATAATCACCATAAAGACTGATATCTATGAACCTTCAGAGAGGCCAGCACCATATCTCATAAACGGCAATTCAGTCTAAGTGACCATAGGTCTGGAGACTAAACTATATGATGATTGGTTAAGGAAACTAGGTATGTCTAGTTTATCAAAGAGAAGGAATGGAGGGAACATTATAGCAGTCTTCCAATACTTGAGAGGCTCTCACAGAGAGGAGAGGGTTGACTTATTCTCCATAGCACCTGAGCACAGGACAGGAAGTAAGAAGTGGAAGCTCATTAAAGAGAGATCCAAGTTGGAACTAAGGAGAAATTTCCTGTCAGTGTGAACAATTAATCAAGCCAGGGCTTCCCTTCCAGAGTTGTGGGTGATACATTGCTGGAGGTTTTCAAAAAAAGACTAGACAGCCATTTATCCAGCATGGTACAGTACAATACAGAAAGGTACAGTAGAGATCTTCAAGTTTCTAGTTTCTATCATATCTCAAGACTTAAAATGGACACCTAACATCAAAAATGTCATCAAAAAAGCACAACAAAGAATGTTCTTTCTGTGCCAATTCAGCAAACTCAAACTGCCCAAGGAGCTACTGATACAGGTTCTACATAGGAATTATTGAGTCTGTCATCTGCACCTCTATAACTGTCTGGTTTGGTTCTGCAACCCAACAAGACAGACACAGACTTCAGAGAGTAATTCGGACTGCAGAAAAAAACAATTACTACCCACCTGCCTTCCATTGAGGAACTGTATATTACACGAGTCAAAAAGAGGGCTGTGAAAATATCTACAGATCCCTCACATCCTGGACATATTGTTTCAACTTCTACCCTCAAAACAATGCTATAGGGCACTGCACACCAGAACAACTGGACACAAGGACAGTTTTTTTCCCAAATGCCATCACTCTGCTAAACAACTAATTCCCACAACACTCAAATTATTTACTAAGACTGTATTGCTATTATTCTTCTCATCCTTCCTAGTACTTACCTCTTCCCACTTATGACTATAACCCTGTTCCTTGTATCTTTACAATTTTTATTTGTTTCCTAGTATGATTCAATTGCTTATTAGTAACCTATGACTAAGTGTTGTATCTTATGTTTCTTGATAAATGTATTTTAATTTCCTTTATGTACACTGAGAGCATATGCACCAAAGACAAATTCCTTGTCTATCCGATCACACTTGGCCAATAAAGAATTCTATGCTACGCTGTGCTGTGCTGTGCTGTGCTGTGCTGTGCTGTGCTGTGTTGTGCTGTGCTATGCTGTTCTATTCTATTCTACATCACTGAAGGTTTTAAAGAAAAGACTAGACAGTCATTTATCCAGCACGGTACAAGATCTTTTTTTGAGCAGGGAGGGACTAGAAGACACCAAAATCCCTTTCAACCCTATGATTCTAAAGTACTTTAAAATTCAAGAAATCTCTGACTTAGCTGGCTCATTCTAAATAAAAATCACAAATTCCACAAATAACTTTCAAGATTATATATTTACCCTAAAAATTTGTGTTAAAGATATATTACTGAAATCTGTGTAGTTTTTGCTTATGTGCTGTGTGGAATTTGCTGACTTATTGTGTGGCATTTGACAATAATGTCTAGAGACACCTCTGGATGAGAAGAGTGGCACATAAATCTAGTAAAATAAATAAATGATTAACTAGATACACCCAATTATTTTGGAACACAATTCCCATAATCTTCTGTTCTGGGTACTCTTGGTTGGAGCTGATACTGCTGAACTGCAAAACATCTGGATAACATCAGGGTGTTTATGGTCTTAAACACACAGAGCTAAATATACTAGGTTCTCTTTTGGTATAATGCTCAATTTCTATATTTTCCTCTTTTTAAGCAGTTCTCACGTCCAACTGCTTCCCCTTCAACTATTTTTCCTCAATTATTACTGTACACAAATAATGAACAATCACAAAAGTGATGTATTCTATTCAGTCGGGTACTTTACAAAGAAATGTTTCAGCAATCCTCTTTGGAATCACACTTAATTGCTTCTAAGGAGCTCATCTCCTGGAATGTGCATTTGATCATTATTTTCTGAACTTGTTATATCAATCACCTCCACTACTACTACACATTCCAAGGTTGCAAAGCAATAATTTGTTCCAGTGGTATTAATGAGGGAAATAATGGTCTTGGTGGAGCCAACAAATTGTCACTTCAGAGTCAGCAGTAGATCATGGCAGAACATGCCATTGCATTGCCAAGTTACAAAATGAGGGCTTTCAAGTTCCCATCTCTGAACCCCAGACTGACACATAATCAAAGCACCTTTATCACATTTACAGGTTACGGTAAACCATACTGGATTCTAATGTTCCTGGGCATAGCTCACTTAAGCAGGAAACACATTGTTGTGGCTTGCCAGCAGCCGGTGCAGACGGCAGCGGAATCAGACAGTGAGGAAGAAAGGGGACCAGTCAAGGAGTCTGGAGAGGATTCAGACAAGGGTCCTGTGTCCAATGCAGGGATGGGGCCAGGACCATCTGGGAGTGGGGTGCTGCCTTTGGAGCCTCCAGAGTCTGGTAGCCATGAGGCTGAGGAACAAAGGGAGCCTGTTCCCAGTGCACGCATGCGCAGAGCTGCTAGAAGGTGAGAGCAGCTGAAACAAAAGGGACAACTCAGGGGTAAGGCTGAGAGGTGACTGCCCACCCCCCCATAAGGGATAAAAGTCAAACCTCGATGACAAAACCTTTGCAGGAAGCAAGGCAGTTCGATAGATTTTGAGTCCTCCTTGAAGCTCTGTATACTCTGGTTGGTTTTTTCTGCTACTTCGGTGGTTTCTGTTATAATTAATTGGATACTTTTGTTTTTGGCAGCATTCCACAGCACTGAAAAGTGTGTGCTTATCTTGAGGAACTGTTTAAGATTAGTTCTGGCTGGGAATGAAAGCAATTCCCAGAATTGCAATAAAATAAGTTTTGCTTTTAAAACAAGTTTGATATTAATTATGTTTGACAAAGCCTGAGTCAGAACACACATCATCTTTGGGTTGATATCCGTTTCTAGACTGGTTGATCAATTCAGGAAAAACTGGACATTATCTTCTCTACTTTTCACCACATTTGCTTCTCCATCTTTTAATCACAGAATATCAATAATGTAATTCACGTATCAGCTGCCTAACTATTTCAATGATGATTTTACAATACTTCCCCCTGATTTTTCCCCTAGAAATTGCCTCCATTACGGGTGACAAAATAACCTTTTCTATCTCAATGTCTTGCAGATATATTAGAGGTCAACAGGATTCCCATCATGACCAGGAGCTGAAGTCTAACACATTTAGTGGGCCCCGAGGCTAGTGTGTGTGGAGCTAATGACTTGAAAGGCAAAATGTTTTTAATTGTTTTCTATCTTTTTCTTTCTATTTTCTTCTTCTTTTCTTTTTCTCTTTCACATTTATGTATGTGTTGTTGGTCTATTTTAATTGTAAAATCAATAAAAATTATTTTTTTAAAAAAGAAAAGAAAGGCAAAGTTGATACAGGATCAAAGTACAAGAGAGGGATATTCAAAGTAAGTGCTAAATTCTCTACTAGAAATGCCCTTTAAAACTGTTTAGGGGTTTGTTTGTTTTTTGCCATTCGTGGTCTTTTAATTATCTCTCCTCTGCCAGTGTACAAACCTGGAATTCAGCAGGGGAGAGAAGAAAAAGGCAGAAGAAAGGTAAAGTATTTTAGTTCTATTCACCAAATCTCACATATCAGCAGGGTCCACCTTGGTCTTATGGAGTGCAACTATAATTCTTCATTTCCATCACAACATCTACTTTGGGCCAAACATTATGTGCTTTGAAAAATCTCAAAGAGGCAGGTAATGTGAGAGTCCAAGGACTTATGGCTCTCTCCATCACAACAGCATGAGAAAATGCAAGCAGATTTTGTCATACATTTTTTATATACTGGTGACTCATTTGAAAGTAAAGCCCTCTTTGGATTGTTTTTGCATTGTGACTTTAATCTTTCTTCAAGCAGATATTTTTTTAATGAGACCTCGGGAATATTTGTTCTTTGACTTGATTGTCTCCTATTCAGATTGCTAGAGGAAAAAGGTCCAATGTCCCATTTGAAGAGTTAGGGGCCACCGCTGATTCACTTGATCTTCTGAAGGGCCTTGTTATCTTCTCCTTGTAGACTGTATCCAAATAATATCAAGAGCAAAGAGCTAAAAGATGCCTTGACCTTTGAAGTCCCTTCAATATTTTTATCCCATCACGATTTTCAACCGTGCCCCCTGAGGTGAGATCCAGACCCACTTTTTGACTTCTGCAAGGGCTTAAAAGACCTAGCTCCACCAATTAGTATGGGACCCCAATAGGAGTGGCTGATAGATTAAGACAAATCCCAACTCCCCTCCCCATTCCATGTTTCTCCCGCTCCTTCACTCCTCCATTTAATTGTAAATTATTGCTATTATCGTAAGTATTTATTGGTCCAATGTTGTATTAGCTTTTAGTAATTGTAAAGTTGCCCAGAATCACCTCTAGGCAAGATGGTGTCAGGATTCCGGTGATTGCCCTAATTAAATCATGAGACTCAAGCCAAACTTTAACAGTTGACAGATGGGCAGTGGCCAAGTCTAATAAACAAATAAACTTCACCAGAGATTCATACAGTATGCTTCACTAGGGTCATTTAAAGACCCAGCAGCTGGATTCACACAATATGCAAAATCTAGTTAGTTTTAATCTTGCACTTTGAGAATATCCAGCTTACTCAGTTACTTATGGTTTTCTGTATTATGCAATATTTGTGCAAATGCAGAAACGCTGATTTAGACAAGATCCCAACTGGTTTATGTAACATGGTTAAGCTGGGTACTGCAGTAACCATGTTATATAAACCAAGCCACGAAGTTGTCCACCATAATATAGGATAATTGCTCCTCTCCATTGTGTAAAACAGGGGTCCCCAAACTTGGCAATTTTAAGACTTTTCCTCAGTATAGTTGGCTGAGGAATTCTGGGAGTTGAAGTCCACAAGTCTTAAAGTTGCCAAGTTTGGAGACCTCTGGTGTAAAACAAAGACCATGTGTAACTTTTCCCCAATTTACTGGGGAATAGTAATATAAATTTTATGTATCTGTTCTTTGCTTGTTTCAGAAACCCTCACAATATAACCAATGTAAAAGATTTCAAAACCATCCTCTTGCATTATAGGCCACCGAGAATATGTACTGGGTATTATTATCATCCAAGATTTAATTAAATTATTTTTAATCTGGCAATTAACTTGCAGTTGCATAGACCTTGTTAATTTTCAATCTTTGCAACAGATATGCTATGGAATCAACAAAAACAACCAAAAACAGTCCAGCCTTTAGAAGCACAAAATGGAACAAAAAATGGCATTTTATCTGGAAAAGAAAAAAAAATCAGAATTCTACTACAGGAGGTAGTACATCTGTCATCAGCAGATGGTTATCGTTGTTTTTTAAAGTAGGATATTTTAAAAGCCACCCATAATTCCATTCTACAACTTTTATTCAGATGTTCTCTCAGCGTTAACAGAGCTGTCAAAGCAGACTTCATCTTACTTGGCAGACAATCCCAGATTGTATTCTATGGGGCATATGCTAACATACCTTCCAACATTTATCAGATGAAACTAGCTGTGCTTGTTTTACAGAAAGTGACAACATTTGGTTATTTGAGTTGTATTTCCATGGGATGAGAGGACCAGCAACACTCCATCAAAGGATTCAGAAACATTATGATAGTTTTACTTCTCTATCACTTTAATTTTTTTAAAAAAATGTACCATATAGCTTTTCAACAACACAACAGGACAACTGTTTTAAGCTCAAAATGGGTCTATTCCTTTATCAAACAGAATAGTCTGATTCATGATAGTGATACTAATTCGATATTTGACAGCTTCTGTTTAGATTACTGTAATGTATTATATGCAGGCCTGCCTTTGAAGACTACAAAACTACAGCTGGTGAAAAATGCAACCACTCACTTGATGAGCAAGAGTTACTCTTCACATTGACCTTGGTAGTAGTACAAGCTCTACACTTGGTATCAATACATTCCTATTTACAACTTAATGGTTTTGTTCTGATCAATAAAGCTTTATGCAATTGGAAATCCAAGCAGATGGAAAACTGTCCACTTCAAGCAAAATCTGCCTCTGATTGGTACATTCCATCTTGGGGTGCTGAAGGTTCCCCCAATGAGATATTCAGAGGGAGGAGCCAAATTTGATTTTATTTTGTTAATGATGATACCCCACCTCCTACCTTCTCAAATAACCACTGATGTTCATTGCAGACTTAGACTTTGAATAACTCTATTGTCACTTTGAATGTACACTAACCGGCATACATTAAAATGAAATTTTGTTGCATTCAACTCTCAAAGGGTCACCACCTCCAATATATACTACATGAACATAAATAAATAAATAATTATGCATTTACCCACTTATATGACACAAAGAAACAACACAGTTTAGTTTAGATGTATACGTGTACATAGTGAGAGAAACAAATCTTGCGAGTTTGCCAGATGGAGGGCATAAGGTACAAAGCTGTTACAGAATCTGCTAGATTTCCTGCTAGAAAAACTTTGAAACCTCCTCCCAGAGGGGAGCAACAGAAACAGACCATGAAATGGGTGTGTTGGGTCTCTAACAATGCTTTTGAGCTTTAAGCTCATAGTGCTTATAAGCAACATCCTGAATGACAGGAAGTGAGCTTCCTATAATCTTCTTGATTGTCCTTACCACTCTCTGTAGGGACTTTCTATCTGAGGCACTGCAGCCACCAAACCAAATAGTTATGGAGTTTGTTAAAGCACTCTCACTTGTGCCTCTGTAAAAAGTGGCCACGATAGAAGGAGAAAAATGTGCTGTCCTCATTCAACACAGGAAAGGGAGATGCTGGTTTGCACGCTTCACTAAGGATGATATGTGGAGAAACCAGTTCAGGCTGTTAAGTTATCTTCACCCCCGGATACTTAACACTGTTGATCACATGCTATAGCTCAAAGTAGCATTTCATAAATCCTAATGCTTTAGTTATTCTAACATTTTGCATACTTTTAACTACTGTATTAACTGCTATCAACAATCTTATAAGTGAATATAATACTATCACATGATTTATTTTAATAATTTTCCTTTGACTAAGTAGTATTTCTACAGATATAAGAAAATAGAAACATTGAGAAATCTCTTCTGCATTTTAAATGGCTTCTTTGAAATAACAGACCCCTCTCAATGGTACTAAGCAGGATATATATTCCATGGTATAGCATGAATCTACTGCAAGATTTCAGTACTATGACATTCCACATTCCACGCATCCTTTGTGCCTGTCCCCAAACAACCTTTAGCCTCATCTGATACATTTTAGCACCCTTCCTTTTGGGAAGATTTCAAAATACTTCAATCCAAGAACAACAGGAGTAACTCTTCTTCTGAGTCATAGATATACAAGATGAGACAAGGAAATCACCTACTTCCTTTTCACTGACAGATTAGCTAATAACTTTCAAAAGATTGCCAAATCTCTTGCAATAGCTATCTCTGTCAGATGATTAATTGTCCAGCAATCTTAATAATTTGTTTTGTTCCTAAACTGATTCATTTTTTTTCTTGCTCTTTTCTTATTTCTCCTATTTCTTTTAATGTGTGGCACAGAATGATTCATTGACTCAGTGCCATTAAGTTGATGATGACTCTTAGCCAAGTATATGGATAGACTGTCCCTAGAATGATTTCTGTTCAACTTGGCCTTTTAGGTCTCTCAGTGGTGCATTCATTGCTGTCATAATCAAATCCATCTATCTTGCTCTTGGCTCGTCTCTTTTTCCTTCAATTTTTCCAAGTACTATGAATTTTTCAAATGATCTCAGTCTCTGCAGATAGGACATGTTCAAAGCATGATAGTCAAAGCTTGGTCCTTAAAATGCTTTGAGTGAGAAATCCAGACTGATTTGTTTGTTTTCCATGGTTGTTGTAGCACCCATAAAAATCTTTTCCAACCTCAGAGTTCAAAGGTGTCAATCACTCATTCCAGTCTATTTCTTCCAATTTTTACTTTCATAGATTGTCACGGAAAAAACAAAACCACTGAACAATTCTAAGCTTGTCAACCTAAGGGTAGACTAGGAATTTGATTGCACTTTGGATCTAAACAATTATTTTTATTCAACTGTATTTTGAGGTGGGCCACCACAATATGTTCCTTTTTGTTTCAGAATAAAACATTTCAAAAATAATGAGGAATACATAAGATTGAACATGTTACTGTTTAGTTGCTTATAAAGATGCCTAAATTTTTTGGAATGCTTTTGCAAAACACTTTTGAGCAAGGAGAAATTTATTACCTCTACAACTTGCCCATCCTGGCCTTGTTAGTCAGTCAGCTAAAACCAGTAAGAACCCAGAATACATCAACAATGTTTCCATTTCCTTAAACTACACAACTTAAGGGATATACATATGAAACCAGCGAGTAAGGATTTCAGAAACAATTAGTACCTACTGCTTCATCAGTATGTCACCAGAATGGAAAAGACCCATTTCTCTCCATTGAGAACCATATTGACAATTTCAAATGCACCCATATATTTAAAGAACTGTCCCAATCCTGTCATTGCCAAATGTGGTATACTTCATTTCCCAGACTTTCCCAGTCACAACAATATAACCATGCAAGATTCTGCCAATCATCACATGCCAACAAAATGCAGGAAGTTATACCGCATTCATTCTACTGCAATGAAAAAATTGTGCAAACTGAAATGCTAGAAGGAAAAACAATACTGATACTTTCTAAGCAGTGAATGTAAATCCAAGGAGGATTGTTAGGATGGCACTTAAGTGCAAGGAATATTTTTAACAGGATAAATGGCAACAGAATACGGATCTTTGGTATCAGTATTTTAGCACAGATGGCATTAATCTATTGTTGCAGATGAAAACCACCAAAACTATTGTTTAGCAGCCTAGATTTACTTGAAAATACAGGTAGTCCTTGACTTACAACCATAATTGACCCAAAACGTTCTGTTGCTAAGTGAGATGGTTGTTAAGTGAGTTTTGCTCCATTTTATGACCTTTCTTCTCAGAGCTGTTAAGTGAAGCACTGCAGTTGTTAAGCTGGTAGCATGGTGATTGAGTGACTCTGGCTTCTCATGGATTTTGCTTGTCAGAAGATTGTAAAACGTGATCATATGATCCCGGAACACTGCAACCGTCATAAATATTGCCAAATGTCAAATTGTTCATGTGACCATGGGGATGCTGCAATGATTGGATGTGTGGAAAAATAGTCATAAGTGACTTTTTCAGTGCTGTGGTAACTCCAATGATCACTAAATGAATGGTTGTAAGTTAAAGACTATCTGAAGCACCACTAACTCTGATTAGAACCTGAAATGGTGGTTTGCATGTATGTGTGTTGTTTTGTTCTCTTATTAATAGTATGTACACCATGTAACCCAGGGGTAGGATTCTACCAGTTTGGCCCGGTTCAGGTGAACCGGTAGCTCCAAGGATCAGCTGTGAGCGAACCATTTCGCTCTGACAATCAGCTGTTGGGCCTACCTGCCCGCCTTGGCTCTAGTCTGTGCGTTATATCCTGGTTTTCAAGCTCAGGTGATTTGCGCAGCATAGCAGATTGCCACGCGTCAGCTGTTGAACACATAGGAATTGCTGGAGGAGGTCAGTAGCAAACGCTCTGCGTGCATGTAAAGCAAACTGGTTGTTACACTGGTTGAATCGTGACCCTGATGCAACCCACAACAACAGTGAACTGTGGCAGACTCTAATCCAGAATCCCTGGAGGAAGGAGGAGCCCTTTCACAAAAAGCAGAGAGGCAGAGAAGCTTGGAATCTCTGGTGTGCAGAAAATATCCCTAGATATTTACCAGGTATATCTAATAGTTATACAGATTGTTGTCTTAGTCTGGCAAAATTTCTGCCTATAAGGGAACAGCAATAAAGAAACTGCCCCCTAGTTGTATTGTTCTTGGTTCCTTGGGCCTAATATGAACCTAATCCCAATAGAAAATAATATTTGTAGCTCAGGGTTGAACTGAACTGAAGCACAAAACATGTGAGCAACCTTACTGGTGAACCTGGCCTAAGATTTAAGAAAGTCTAGAAAATACCAATAGTTTTCTAAAAGTGTATCAAGTATTATTAGGTTTGGGGATATTCTGGGAGAATTAGGACATGAAAGATGGGAGTAATGATAATAAAGAAGAGAGTGAACAGCCCAGCTGCTTCTCGTATTTCTCAACTGACGGAGATAATTTTAATAGAAGGGGCCTCTGCTTCTCTCTTAAGCTCCGATTTAGCTTTTCTTTCTGCTGAGAATATGATTCTTATCTTGGAGTAATTAACATCAATTAATTATCTGAAATAATCACTTGAGTCATTAATGTAGTTTCACAAAGGGAATCATCTAGACAAACAAACCAAAGAGTCTTACTTTAAGAAATATCAGAACAAAAAAAAAAAATCAAGTTTGCTCACGGACTTTAAAATACAATGTAGAGAATAACTAAAACAAGAGACATGGTGAAGAGTTTACACAATGTCTTCTTGTCCTACCTAAGATAGCATCATGCTCTAGAAGAAGATAAAGGAATTAACTATAATGATTCACAATTTTTTTTATACACTAAAGTGTGACTTCAAATCAGAGACCATCTGGCAATGGTGGAAAACCTGTGAAATGGTGGCCATGGATGTTACAACCAATTTGTACTTGTTTCACAAGCACGTACAAAAGGACCGGTTGTGACATCAGACTTTCAGTTTTGTAGATTTTGATTTTACTAATAGTTGCTTCTGCTTTAATTAAGGATGAATGATACAAACAAGGTGGCATAATATTAATCAACAGAAGAGAAGACAAAGACCTGGAGAAGATAACAAAATGCGAAGACCTGCAAGTAGAAGTAGGATGATTGTACCGTAGCAAAGACAGTACTGATAATAATAGGTGCCTTGGATACAATCCCAAAACAACCAGAATCTCTACAGACTTGGGGACAAGACAATATATTTTATCTTCAATGCTAGATGTGCACTGCCATCATCCTTAAAAAAATGTGAATGGGAATAAATGTGAAATCTGCTCAGAAAATTATTCAGTCTTGCAAGCATCTAGAGCAATGAACTGATTTAAGATGGAATAATTATTTTATTGCCCTGTTGAATAAGTAGCCTTTTTCAAATCTGAATGACAATGCGTATCTTTCATTAAGGAAATTTGGTCTTCTTTTTCCTCCTCTTTTTCCTTCTCTTCCTCCTCCTCCTCCTCCCAATCATGTTGGATTTAGCATTTTTATTCACCTATTAAGTCCTTCCCAAGGCAGGTGTTGTTTGATGGTGTTAAAGGTATTATTGCAGGATGTAAGTTGTCCCAAATAAAGCTGCCTTTTGCAATTGACTGGTGGTGATTTTGTCAATGCCAATGGTGTTCAAATGGTGTTCTCAGTCACCCAGGCCATGGTGGTCTCAAAAGTGCTTTTTTCAGGATGCAGCTGGACTTTTGGGGTGGGGGGGTTCTTTTGAAGGCGTTTCACTTCTCATCCAAGAAGCATCTTCTGCTCTGACAGGATAGTGGGGAATGGGAGGATTTATATTCCTTGCATCCTTTTAGAGGGTCGTTGAAGTCTTCAGAAACAAAAAAACAAGGAAGTCCAGTGGTCTCCTTTGGGCCTTGTCCCCAAAATACAGAAGAGGAGGAAACACAATGTCAGTTGGAAGCAAAAAGGATAATATGCCTGATCAAACATGAGTGAATTATTTTCCTCCTTCCAACTGCAGAGCCAACTATACTGAGAATATTGTATCATTGCTAGCTCATTAGGGCAATAAGGAGTTCAGATTATTCTAAAGAACTGGATGAGGAACAAGGCCTGATGAATTCTTTTAAAAGCTTACACAAATCAGAGGGAATGTCATTTTTAGATCAGATATTCTAAAGAGCTTTTAATAACAACGATGGGCACTTCAGACCCATTAAAAGCAATTATTGCTCAGAGAGGCCTTGGAAAGGTAATGAATAAGGCAAATGAAAATCAAACCATGAATTTGGACTCTAAAAGAGAGACCAAGAACCATCTAATGGATTTTGCATCTATAAACTCTACCGGGAAAATTCTTCATGCAAAAAGCTACAACAATTCCAATGGAAGGAGGAGGAAAGGAAGGAGGAAGAGAGAGAGGGAGGGAGAGAGGGAGGAAGGGGGAGGAGGAGGAAGATAATGAGATGGACTGCATAAAAATTTAATGGAGGAAAAGGAAGAGGAGGGGGAGGAGGAGGGAGAGAAGGAGGAGGGGGAGAAGGAGGAGGAGAAGAAGAAGAGGAGGAGGAGAAGGAGAAGGAGAGGAGGAGGAGGTGGTAGAGGAAGAGGAAGAAGGAAGAAGGAAGAAGGAAGAAGGAAGAAGAAGAAGAAGAAGAAGAAGAAGAAGAAGAAGAAGAAGAAGAAGAAGAAGAAGAAGAAGAAGAAGAAGAAGAAGAAGACCCAACTTCCTCTGATTTGTTGCATGAAAAATTTTATGGTATTATTCCTTTTTTAATTATTTGCATCACACCCTGCCTTATAAAACTGTAAACTAAAAACTGCTGTAATGCTTTTTCATTTATTCCTCAATTATGGCACCAGTGTTACTATACCTTGGGGGCTCTCAAAGAAAATGAACAATAGCACACCAACAGATGGGTATAAATAATGGTGGCATGGAAAAAGAAAGACATTTATACTTCCACATGTACACACAGAGAGAATTGCCCCTAGCAAGAATAAAATAATTAGTGAGTGCAGCAGAATATCTCAAATGAAATCAGGGTACAAAAAGGAACTGATAATTCTCTAACACATCAAGTGGTGCCACTGTACCCCAATCTTTTCCTCAATATCTGAAACACTCCATCAAAACCAACTGATCTAGAAGCAAGCCTCACTCAATTCAATAATATTTCCTTGAAAACAATTAATCAGTTAACTATTTCATCAGTGGTGGGATTCAATTTTTTTTACTATCAGTTTTGTGGGCATGGGTTGATGGGCATGGCAGGGGAAGGATACTGCAAAATCCCTATTCTCTCCCCACCCCACTAACCTGCTTTCCAGCTCTGTTCTCCTGTGCAGGGCAACAAAAGAAGACCCAGCCGATCAGCTGGGACTCAGGAGGCAGAGAATAGGTGGGGCGGGGCCAGTCAGTGGTGGGATTTGCCAGTTCTCTGAACTACTCAAAATTTCCACTACTGGTTCTCCAGAACAGGTCAGAACCTGCTGAACACCACCTCTGTATTTCATATCTCCTATTCAGCTTAGAATGATTAAAATTAATGCTTAATTATTGTCACAGTTAGAACTAACCAAATATAGGTTAGCAAAGCAGAGCAGAAGTGTAACTCAGCTGCACACAATAATCAAGGATGTGACATCAGCAAAAATAAAAATGTGTGATAATAAACAGCAGCAGACAGAAAGAAAGATATATGAAATACGTTTCTTCAACTGGAATTCATTTTCTGTCACTGGAACTAATTAATAGTCCACCAGAAAATATATCCAGTTGCAGAAGATCACTGACGTCATCCTAACACCTTCTTGTAATTCATGTGCATCACTGATTCGTACAATTTTTAAGAACTACTGGCTAAGGGCTGGCTTATTCACAGTCACTGTGCAGCTGAATGAAGTATCAAAATGCCCAAGAGTCTAATTCCAGGATAAAGCTGAGCTATAAGAATGATTTTACAGTTCAAAATGACAATTATAGTTCAGGGTGGTAAAATTAACTTATCCATAGTAAAGTTTTTGTTCAGCTCCTGAAAAATCCAGGGTATGAGTAAGTTACAGTAAGTGAAATTGTCTACAGATGGGTTCAATGTTGGTTCGATTCATGATTTCTGACTCTGCAGTAAGCTACGTCTGATTTCATTCTCTCTCAACAGTCAAATGATGATGAGTGAAGCAAAAAAAAAAATCCCTTAGAAAACAATATCCCAATATGAATAAGCCTGCTTAGGTGTGTACTTGGACTTAATTGTCCTTGGCACAATATGTTTTCTATGGCTTTGTTATTTTGCACTTCGATGTTTTTAATCGAGAGTAAGACATTCTCAGTGGCCTGATGAGCGGGCAGTCATAAAAATTGAACAAACAAAAAAAAGGAACAGCAAATAACTATTCCTTCAAAAGCTATACAGCTTAAGCAACCAGTTCTCTACCTCAGTGGTCGTCAACCAATGGCCAGGGACCATTGGTGGTCCATGAGAAAATTTTGCTGATGGGCAGAGAAATGTCACCTCTAAAGCACCCCACAAAGCAATTAATCCAGGCTGCACGGGAGCACAAGGCTGCACCATCCACGTGGCCCATGGGAACACAAGGCTTGCATCGCTTGCATTGCAAACAACACGAGGTAGTGAGGGGAGCGGGGAAAGGGCTGAGGGGGGGAACTTGCCCCACTCGTCCCAAGCACCTCACCTGGCCACCAGGATGCTTCTTTCCACTTCTTTCTTCTTCTGCTTTTGGATGCACGCAAGGAAAGCAGCAGAAGTCTTTCTTTCTCTCCCCCAAACTCTGCCAGAAATGAGTCTTTGGGACCCTGCAAGGCCTCCTTCTCCAAGAGGCTGCGCTGGTGTGACAAGTCTCACAAGGACTCATTTCTGTTGGAGTTTGGGGGGAGAGAAAGAAAGACTTCTGCTACTTCTGCTGCTTTCCTTGCATGAAGCCAAAAGTCTCCCCGCCCTGAGAACAGAGCTGGAGACGGTATCCTGCGATCCCAAATAAAGAATGATTGATCAGTAGAAAAACGGGATGGGGAATTTTCCTGCAGACTTTTGAGGGGATTTTCCCAGGGCCTCTGGTCTGCGGGATTTAAAATTATGAATTTGGTGGTCCCTGAGGTCCAGAAGGTTGGTGACCCCTGCTCTACCTGGTTGCTGGGTGGGAGTGGCCATGGTAGGCATGACCTAGTTGGCCTCCTGCACCATGACGGGGGGCTGTTTTCACCCTCCCCGGGCTCTGGAGGCTTTCTTTGAGACTCCAGGAGGGTAAAAATGGCCTCCCTGGGCTCCGGTGGCCTTCCAGAGGCAGGAAACGGGCCTGTTTCTGGCCTTCGAGAACTTCAGGGGGGTCCCATTTTTCAACCTCCACAGACTCTGCGCAGGCCCTGTACTTATTTGACATCCAAAATGGGCTGCATGGAAACTCCTGGGAGAGGCAGGGTGGGCGGGGCCAGCCAGAGGTGGGATTTACCTGTTCACCAAACTGATAATTAAAAATTATAACAGTAGCTACCGGTTCATTCAAACCAGAGTAAACTAGTAGCAGCCCAACCCTCTTTGGCTGGCTATACAGGTAGTCCTTGACTTATGATCACAATTGAGCCCAAAATTTATGTTGCTAAGTGAGACAATGGTTAAGTGAATTTTGCCCCTTTTTATGACTTTTCTTGTCACAATTGTTAAGCCAATAACTATAGTGAAGTTAGTAACACAGTTGTTAAGTGAATCTGGCTTCCCCATTGACTTTGCATGTCAGAAGGTCACAATAGGTGATCCCATAATCTTGGGACACCGCAACAGGCATAAATACATGTCTGTTGCCAAGCATCCGAATTTTGATTATGTGACTATGGAGATGCTGCAAAGGACATGAGTGTGGAAAATGATCACAAATCACGTTTTTTAATGGTCACTAAATGAACTGTTGTAAATCAAGGACCAGCTGATTTCCCATAGAACAGAAACCTTTTGTCAGTAGCTTTGTTCCTTAGATCTGCTGGTTTCCAGAACCTCATACAACTCTCTATGTCAGAAGTACAGGTCCAATCAAATTCTAACTATGGCCATCATATGACAAGGGGCTTCCAGAGAGAGGAAGGGGTCAATCTGTTTTCCAAAGCACCTGAAGGCCAGACAAGGAATAATAGATGGAAACTGAACAAGGAGAGATTCAACCTGGAAACAAGGAGAAATTTTCTGACAGTGAGAACAATCAACCAGTGGAACAGAAATTGCTTTCAGAAGTTGCGGGAGCTTCATCACTTCAAGAAGAGACTGGACTGCCATCTGTCAGAAATGGTGTAGGGTCTCCTGCTTGGCCGAGGGGTTGGACTAGAAGACCTATAATGTCCCTTCCGACTCTGTTAATCTGTTAATAGCCTAAGTAAATGTTATTCAGTTACTTGTACGAAGAAATGGGAGGGGAGAATCACCTAATTAGGTGTACAGTAAGACTGCAAATGAAAACTAAAACTGGACAGCGTGAGTGATTGTTATGAGAACTGAATGGTCTTTTGGAAAATAACCAACATACTGCTTTCCCCTTTTCAATTCAATAATACATGTTTTTAAATGACAGTGAAGTATGATCATAACTACTACAGGGTTCTCATAATAGCGCTGGACTCACTTTCAAGAAATATGCCAGGCACACTAGAAGTTGATTTGTAGTTCGGCAACCCAAATAAACAAATAGAAAACCCAAGAGCAGCCAACTTTGCTTTACAGCGCATGATGGATTCTGTGTGGGGACACCGAATCTTGGAAAGGAGACAAATGGTTCACCCACCCATTAAGCCGTTATTCATTTTATGCGCTGGTTGGACTCGGCCAGCTCTAGCTCATTCAACAAACCTCGATTCAAACTAAGGCTTAGCACAATGCCACCAATCGGTGGCTTGAATTTTGTTTACTCTTCAGAGTAGGTGAAAATTCCAACTTTGATGTCAGACCTGGGCCAAACTTGGTCCCTTAGGAAAATAAATCACTCTAGACTCCATTTCGAGTGAAAAGGTTTTTCTAACTAAAAGCCAAGTGGTCACAATAATTCAAAGTCAGTTTGAGCATGAAAATCCCTAGATTAACTTCCACCCTTCCCCAAGACACACACCCCACCTCCATATCTTCCCATTGTCCAGTCGCATTTAGAAAAGATGTTTTGGGAATGGGCTGTTGTGGTCCACCGGCAGCAAAGTTGGACAGTGGGTAGGAACATGGGCCAGTCCGGGAGTCTGAGGAGGACTCGGAAGAGGGCTCTGCATCCGATGCAAAGATGGGGCCAGGGCCCCCTGGGAGTTATGTGCTGACTCTGGAGCCTCCAGAATCTGACAGCAGTGAGGCCGAGGAACAAGGGGAGCCTGTTTCTAGTGCACGTGTGCACAGAGCTGCCAGAAGGCAAGAACAGTTAAGACAAAAGGGGTGACTCGGGAGCAAGGCTTGGAGGTGACTGGTCCTCCCATAAGACATAAAGGAGGAGCAAAGGGACAGGAACCTTTGCAGGAAGCAACTTTGTTTGTACTGGCCAGTTTGACCCCTGACGCTCCGTGTTGAATTTGTGCTCCATTTTGCCTTGTACAGCTAATTGGCCATTTAGTCGATGGCAGCATTTCAAGGAAGATAAAGGTGCATGCTGATCAGACTTATCCCAAAGGACTTTGGCACACTTTTGCGGATTATTTACAAACTGTTTGATATTCATTATGGGCTGTGAATGACTATAATTCACAGTCATTGAAATAAAGTAAAAGGTTTTTTATTTATCAGAACACGGACAATGCCGTGGTTGGTAGATGGATAGGTGCTCCATCCCATTCACAGGACCATGGCCTTGAGATGTCTTGGGATGGCACGACTATTATTTTTGGTTTCCCACATCTTGCTTGCAGGTCCCCTCCCTAACCTCCCCATGAGCTCCCTTCCCCCTGTAATGTATGACAGGCTGGCATCTGAGCAAAACATAGAAGTGGGTGAAGGGTGGCACTTCTGACCATTGGAAAGCACGGTCCGATTCAAACAAGGCTTGCCAATGCCGCTGTTTTTACTCCTCATAAATTTGAATATATACCGAGGATGCTACAGGGGTGGAATGAGTAAGTTCTGCCATCAAAGCATATTGAAATGTTGTTGTTTTTTCCCAGACTATACTCTTTTTAAAAACAAAACAAAACAAACTTTATTGATTATCCCAGAATATACTCTTAATAAAACAGGTGATAGTTGGAAAACATTCCCCTGTTGCCTCTCCAAAGTGTAGCATATACTGCTTCACAAAGGCACTAGAAAGTGGCTTCAGGTACATCAATCTTTAATTCATTATAAATAGGGCTTCCAACTCATGCGCAGCAGTTGCTGGAACAATGGATAGAAACTGATCAAGGAGAAATTTTCTGACAGGGAGAGGAATCAACCTGTGGAACAGAAGTTGTGGGAGCTTCAACACTGGAGGCCTTCGAGACTGGACTGTCACCTGTCAGAAATGGGGTAGGGGCTGCTAGGTGGGGGAGTGGCCTAGATAACCTACAGCTGTGATGGTGGACTATGGCACACATGCCAGAGGTAGCACACAGAGCCCATAGGTAGCACACAGGGCACCTCATCACCAGCTGCTCTTCTGGTTTCTGGTGCACGCCAGCCAGCTGGTATTCACAGGAAAACAGCCTGAAAAATGGTCCCAAAACAGGCCATTTTCAGGCCATTTTTGACATGAAAAATGGACTGCCCCCAAAATGGCCTGAAATGGCCCAGAAAATGGCCAAAGAACAGGCCATTTTCCATGCCATTTTTGACATGGAAAACATCCAGAAAATGGCCCAGAAAACAGCCTGAAAACCAACCTGAAAATACCCCCCAAACAGGCCATTTTCCAGCCATTTTTTGGAGCTATTTTCCATGCCAAAACTGGCCTGAAAACCAGCCTGAAACCAGCCCCCAAACCAGCCAAAAAACAGGCATGCGCGCACCAGCTAGCTGGTCTTCGGTTCTCCAGTGCTCTGGCACGCACACATGCATGCACGTTCCAGTTTGGGCATTCAGTGCCAAAAAGGTTCACCATCACTGACCTACAGGGTCCCTTTCAACTCTGTTAATCTGTATCTGTATCTTTTATAATAACATAGGAGTAATAATAGCAATAGTACTTAGACTTTTATACCAGTTCACAGTGCTTTACAGCTCTCTCTATACAGTTTACAGAGTCAGCCGATTGCACCCAACCATCTGGGGTCCACATTTTACTAATGCCTGAAGAATGGAAGGCTGAGTCAGCCTTGAGCCAGTCAGAATCAAACTACTGGCAGTAGGCAGAATTATCCTGCAATATTCATTCTAACCACTGCACCACCAGGGCTCTTAAAGTTAACATTATTAACTTTGCTAAATTGTTTTTCTTAACATTTATCTTGCAGTTGCAGATACACTTGTTTTTACATTGCACTCCCTTAGTTCTTACAGTGAAGTGTCAATGTATGAGGTGATGTGTAGGGTTATTTATCAAGGCAACATATCACAGAGCCTTGACACTGGTTAACTTTGCTAATACTCAATACTCATTCAATTCCAAATCCTGCATTCACTTTCATAGAGTGCTTCTTAACTGAGGCCAAAAATATATACCGGAGTTGATAACATACAACCCTCCAAATATTATTTAGTTACAGTTCCCTGCAACCCCCATACAGCCAGGAGTTATAGCTTGGCAATCTCAGGACAAGTATGAATTCTCCACTCCGGGTGAAAAGACAGAAAATCTTGCAATAATCCAGTAGAATTCCTTGCCAGTGATCAAAGCAACCAAAGAAGATGGATGTCAAAGTATTGATTGGAAGGCATCCAAAACTTCTGTAGGTGGTAGAGCTTGAAATGCTTCAGAATGTGGAAGTGAATGATTGCTCCATGATTTTAAAATTCTTGTTTTAAAAGCAAATCCCGCGGACTGGGGAAAAAAAAAAGCAGATATTTTGTTTGGAATTACACAGTAGCACATACGGAGGCTTCTAGGTAAAGATCCAATAAATAATGCCATAAGTTCATGCTTTAGCACAGAGGCAGAATTCTCCTCACCCCCATGCCCCCAAATTGAATGTGCCAAAGAATGGGGAGAGAATAACACCCCCTCTCATGCGCGCGCATGCACGCACGCACACACACACAGAAATCTCTGCTTCAGATTCGCCTTCACAAAGCAGTATATCTACTTCATATTGAGAAAGATAATCTAATGTGGCACATTGAAAGCAACAGAAATCCAATCAACTGTGAATTTAAATTTCTGTAATGTGTTAGGCAAGACACTCAAATCTGTTATAAATGACGGCACAAAAAAAAATGAGCTGCTTTTGTTTAATATTCCTTCAGGTAATATATCTTTCCCCCTCCTTATTCATGAATTTAGCATCAGGGTTTTCTCTCTTCTTCATACATGTATTTGTGTCAAAGAACCATTTTGATAGCAGTCCGTGTCGAAAACAGAGTTAGACGCAATTTGGCTGGTCAAGTTCTCTGCAAATTGTGTAACTGGAGAAATGGACTGAATAGAATTATGATCCTAAACAGATGATTTCAAGGAAAAAAAAGTAATAGTTTAATCGACATTGCCTCTTATCTTGTCCCCTGCATCTATTTTCCTAATTTATCGCATGCCTTCTGCCCCCCAAAGTATATTTTTAACGAAGTGTCATAATACCTGATCATGTATCCTATTCTGAGATCATCACAAGGCAATTATCTACCAAATGAAAGGCTATGAGCTCTGAAAGGCTCCGTATCTTATTCAACTCAAAAAATAAATATGGAGTTGGTCTGCCAGCTGCTCATATTATCTTGATTTACAAGAATGCCTCTAGGTCCAGAGAAGTAAACTTAGAAAATAAGAACAGAGGATTAGGTTACACTCCATTAAGGTTAGGCCCAAAGCAGCATAAATGGCATGTGGAGTTACTTCTGAGTAATTCATTTATTGTTGTTTGTCTACAGACAGAATCTTGCCAGACGAAAGAAATGATCTGCAACAATTGATTTAGATATAGATACACTTTGTGAATTGCTAGGGGGTGTCGGTCTTAGCCCTCTTCCTGCCCATCAGAGTCTAAGTTCTGTTGTCTTTTTGTTGTCTGATAAAGAGACCCTTCCTCCTGCGAGCCTGGATTATATTCCTCCACAATTATTTTCATTATAAATGGTGTCACCTGCCCAGCAATGCAACCAAACATAAAGGAAGAGCTATGTATATCCTCACACATTTCCCTAATAGCAAATGGGCTGTCCATGTTTATGAGGACTGCCATTTTACAATGTAAGTACCCACGAACGCCCAAAAGATAGCTGCATAGATAAAGGATGAACAAAAACGCTGTCCTATTCTGCAGAAAGAAGTTTATAAAGCTGGGAGAAATGGAAGGAAAGAGCACACCGCTGGAAGATGTGTGAAAGACCAAACTGGGGGGAAATTATCCTGATGAAAGGTAGCTAAAGATGGACACTAACTTGATGGCACATAATGAATCATTTGCAAAGCCTGAGACTGGGCTCTGACAAAGTAGAAGTGGAACAGTATGTGTCTCTAAGCGTCCACCATAAAGCAGCACCATGAAAGGGACTTTGTAGAAGAAATACTTATATTTCGTCAGCATCTTCCTTTTGGGTTGACAATGCAAGACACAAATCTTTAAACATTTTGTAAAATTTATTTATTTTTTATTTATTTATTTTTGTCAATTGCTTACAAGATAATAGGTATAAGTAAAAACATAGTTCTGAATACACGGATACATATAAGAAAAAATAAAATAAAATAAACAATAGGACAGGGACGGTAGGCACGTTGGTGCGTTTATGCACACCCCCTACAGACCTCTTAGGAAAGGGGTGAGTATTATTAAATACCGTCAGTATTTTATGCATTCTACTTATTATTTCTCAGACTACCAACGTCTCGTTTAGACATTAAGTAATAGCAAGGAATGATTGAAAAGCAATGCTTCAGGAAAATGGCCTCTCTCTTTTTTCCGCTCTCTGTTTTTCCAATACAAGTTGATACTTAACAGGAGCTGCTACAGTTTGGGCTCCCCATTCATTCATGAGTCAAGTATTTATGTCCAAATGAAGAATAGACTCTGGGGATAATGATTAACTGACCACCTCCAGCACCGTTCTGCAGAGAAGCAATTTCTGCACATTCAGGAAGGAGAAAAGGGGGGAAATTGAAATCACCTTTAAATGGGGGTCACATTTTTATGGAAAGGACCTTTATAAATTTGGATAGAGCAAGCTTCTCACTTAGAAGCAATCTCGATTTGTATTCCCCACGGCCTCTCAGAACTATGTGATGTCTTGCAGTGGGATTTTAATTCTTCCATTCATCCATGCCGAAATCACAAAAATCCCAAACTTGAAAGAGTTACAGCTACAGGGCATTCCTTTCCAAGAGATTTGGCAACCCCATTTTTAATGGCATTCTCCCACCACCACCCCTAGCATGTCTGTGGAATTCATCTAAAAATTAGCTAGTCCCAGCTTTCAATTAGATAACACTAAAGGCGTAATATTGTAATTTTTTCCTCTAAATGAGTAAAAAGTGATCTTCAAGCTGTCATCCATTTACGACAATTGGAACCAGAATTTTGGTTATTAAACTAGGCAAATTGTGCTTAATTTTATAACCATTTTTTTGTTTAAAATGAATCATGGCAGTTGATAACTGGATCACGCAGTCATTAAGTGAAGCCAGCAATCCTCCATTCCAACCAATAACTCCGAGACAGGCATCTCTCAAAGGTTCCTTTGTTTGGAGAGTAACTGGCACATCTGTGGAATCCCGAATCTGAAAGTTTAGGGCTTCCTTGCAAAAGTCAAAACTACAAATCCATCCCCCGCCCCACTTTAGCCATCATCACATCACATGGTCCAATCACCATCTGTCCTAAAGATTCCCATTTCATTATGCGCAACACTTTGTGACCGTGAACCAGCAAAAAAAATTTATTTGTCTAATTAGATGTACTCAAATGAATTTCCCCCTCCCAATTTCTCAGGCTCAATTGTGGCAGCATGGGAGCATCGAATCTCAATATGGCTTTCAAAGCTGACAGGCATCCCCCCTTGAAAGAAACCACATCCATGAAGATACAATAAACAAATAATAATAAATAATAATAATTTATATAATAATAAATTAATTGCTTTCTATTCTTTTTGTCTATTTTCTTCTCTTTCTTTTTTCTTTTTCTCTCTCTTTCTTTTCTTTCATTTGTGTGTGTGTTGTTGGTTTGTTTTAATTGTAAAATTAATAAAATTTATTTATATATAAAAAAGATACAATAAACAAAATACAACCAGGTGTTAATGCAATGCCCTTAACCCTCTCCCCGCCCGCTGCCAAGGGGACCCTTTGCCTTGCCAGGGAATTTTTCATGGAATTGATTAATCAATCTATCCGCGTGTATATTCCAACTTTTCACCCAAGTAGCTTCTGACAAAGGGAAGCCTTTCCATAGCACCAAATATTGTAATTGTCCTCAGTGTAATCTAGAATGGCTTCCAAAGCTGACACACACATAACTTTGGGTTGCTGCAACCATCATAAATATGTACAAGTTGCCAAGCACCGAAAGTTTGATCATGTGACCGTGGGGATGCTGCGATGGTCGTAAGTGTGAGGAATGGTCATAAGTCACTTTTTTCATTGCTATTGAAACTTCAAATGATTATTAAACAAATGTTTGTAAACTGAGGACTATCTGCAGAGCCACATTCAGTGTAACGATGTTTCAAAAGAACGTGTCAACTACCTTAAAAAACAATCCATTATTAGTCAACCAGCTGGTTGGCTGGCCAAGATACAAGACTAAAGATCTTCCAAGGCAAAATGTGCACTATCTGCCCTGTGATCTACAGGTCCTCTTCCATGGAGGACGAGGAGAGAAAGATGAACATGGTGTCTCTCAAACGTTGAGTCCAGAAACTCGTCCTCTATGTCCCAATAACAACTCCTAAGCAAGAAGACTGTAGGAATTCTCATTTAAACACTTAAAACCATCCAGGTCCTGCTGGTGAAATAATAATGAAATACACCGAGTTCTTCATTTGCAATTTGTACAAACTTAGACTAGCTAACCGTGCAAGGAATGTGTTTTGCACAGCTGGACTATTAAGCTAATGAGAAATAAATGTTTAGTTGTAGCTTCCTCAGACAAGAAGAACTGATCCCTGGCACCACTACGCTGTCAAATATGCTTGCTTTTAGAAAAGCTTGCTTACAAACCTAGGAACTGGTTCACATTCATCTCAGCTTCCTGCGTGTGGTCTCAGAACCATCACTCAGCTAAGATCAAGCACATTGGCCAGCAAAATAAATCAGAGCTTTTATTGCACAGGGAAGAAGTTTGAACTTCACAAGTTATTGATATACTGCTGTCTAGAGACACACTTACACAACCAGGCTTGAGTAAACCTAGGTCACTCATAGCAACTCTCCCTGTGTTACCCCAGCCCACAGCTCCTGCCCTCTCAAGCAGCATCCACTCCAGATATCCCTTCCCTGATAATGTTCAAGAGAGGAAGAGCCCACAGGTGTGTAACAGACAGAGAAAGGAACTCAGAAAGGATCCTCTCTAACTTCTCAGACTGTAGAAGAGACAGTGGGAGATTGGTACGCGAGACTTGCAAAGTTCTGTTAATGTAGCTTTACAATAAAGTAGAATTTACTCATAGCAATAGCAATAGCACTTAGACTTATATGCCGCTTCATAGAAAGAGCAGTTAGACTTATATATTGCTCCCCAGTGCTTTACAGCCTTCTCTTAGTGGTTTACAGAGTCAGCCGATTGCCCCCAACAATCTGGGTCCTCATTTTACCAACTTTGAAAGGATGGATCATGGAAGGCTGAGTCAACCTTGAGCTGATGAGACTCAAAACTGCCAAACTGGGGATCAGCAGAAATAGCCTGCAATACTGCATTCTAACCATTGCGCTACCGTGGCTTTTATCATAGAGCTTTACAGCACTCTTTAAGCTGTTTAATGAGTCAGCCTATTTCCCAGAGGTGGTTATTCAGCAGGTTCTGACCAGTTCTGGAGAACTGGTAGCAGAAATTTTGAGTAGTTTGGAGAACCGGCAAACCCCACCTCTGAGTGGAGATTTTACAGTATTCTTCCCCTGCCACGCCCACCAAGCCACACCCACAGAACCGATAGTAAAAAAAAAAATTGAATCCAACCACTGCTATTGCCCTCCACAATCTGGGTCCTCATTTTACTGACCTCAGAAGGATGGAAGCCTGAGTCAACCTTGGTCAGGATCAAACTCCTGGCAGTGGACAGAGTCAGTCTGCAATATTGCATTCTAAACACTGTGCCACCAGGTCTTTTATTCTGTTTGTGTTTCCTCTCTGGTCTACTGGGAAAGTGGCAAGAAATCAGATGGCAAGCAAAGACCACCATGCTGACCAGGCAGAAGCTGAGTTAGATATATTTCCAAGTGACTTATCCAACAGTCAACAGAGCATCCTACTAGTTGTGCCTTGGTGGCACAATGGTTAGAATGTAGTATTACAGGCTGACTCTGCCCACAGCCTGGAGTTTGATCCTGAGAGGGCTTTAGGTTGATTCAAGTTTCCATCCTTCTGAGGTCAGTAAAATGAGGACCCAGATGGGTTGGGGGCAACATGCTGACATTGTAAACTGCTCAGAGAGTGCTGTAAGGTGCTATGGAGTGATGCTAAGTGCTATTCTCAACCACATTAACAATAAGAACAGCAGAGTGGGATGGGACTTTGGAGGTCTTCTAGTCCAAATCTACATTAACAGAACTTTGCAAGTCTCTGGTCCATATATATATAGGACTGGGGAGCGTTATTGACTATCAAGATCTGGAAGCCCCCTTCCCTTCCTGTTCATTTATTCTTTAATGAAAGAGGAGACTGCAAGGTTGTTTACATGGATGCATTCACACATACTCTCAGCATCTGAGCATTCCATTCTTTCAGGAGTCAAACACAATGTGAAAAGTGACTTGTTGCCCTGGAGTGGGGTGGGGGGGAGTGTTGAAGACTACCACAGCAGGGATAAGTCCCTTTTAAAACCTTCTACCTAATTAAGATCATGCACGTTGATCCCCTGCTGTTTTCTATAATTGGGGCAGACTATTGTTTATGTTCAGGCCTTTCTCGTGAACTCATCCCTGTTACTTGTCTGCATTCCGTTCCGTAAAAGATTAATGATTTACTCTGTAATCCAGGATGAAAAGAAACCAGTATTTCAATATTTTAAAAATGACAATACAATACTGTTGTAAAATTAGAACAGAATAAGCCAAGATTTCAAGTGGAGAGGAATAGAAAAATGTTCAGCCCACTACTCCTTCAGTTCTGGGGAAGAAAAATTGTCCCCAGGCACCAGCCATTTCCCCAAAATCGGTATTTCTCAAAGAAAGAAAGAAAGAAAGAAAGAAAGAAAGAAAGAAAGAAAGAAAGAAAGAAAAAAAAGAGAGAGAGAGAGAGAGAGAGAGAGAGAGAGAAACCAACACAACTGAAACGCCATGAAGATGGCTTGCATTCATCACTAACACAGTAAACTGCTTTAAAGAAGGAAGAAGTGGCCAACCAGCGGTGTATTCTAGCAGTTCGGCCCAGTTCTGGTCTACCGGTAGCACTGAAGATCAGCTGGTTTGTTCTGAGCCTCTCTGATGCTCTGTAGTTGGGCCCACCCACGCACCCCTGCTCCTAGGTCTTTAACCACTCAGCTGTTTGGCGTGGCAGAGCAGATTGTTGTGCTAAGCAGCTGAGAGGTGCAGGAGCTTAGTTTTTACTGTTTTAATGCATGCGCAAAGCATGTGTTTGGCGTGTGTGTGTGTGCACAATCGCACGAGGCATGTGAGGCGCACAATCCCACCCCTGCTGCCATGCCCACCAAGCCATACCCACAGAACCAGTAGTGGGAACTTTTGAATCCCACCACTATGACCAATAAAGAAGTCACATGGATGTTGAGGCTCTTGTCTAGAAGGAGTGCAGAGAACAGCAACAAAGGTGATTAGGGGACTCGAGGCTAAAACATGAATGGTTGCAGGAATTGAATATGTCTTGTCTAGTGAAAGGAAGGACTAGAGGTGACATGACAGCAGTGTTCCAATATTTCAGGGGCTGCCACAAAGAAGAGGGAGTCAACCAATTCTCCAAAAGCCCTTGAACCCAGGACAAGTAATGGATGGAAGCTTATCAAAGAGACAACCAACCTAGAACAAAGGGAGATTTCCCAATAGCGAGAACAATTAATCAGCAGAATGGCTCGCTAACTTCAGAAGTTGTGGGTGCCCCATCACTGAAGGTTTTTTTTAGAAGAGATTGATTGGCCATTTGTCCAGAATGATATAGAGCAGGGGTGTCAAACTCAAGGCCCGGTGGTCAGATCCGGCCCCTGTGGTGCTTAGATCTGGCCTGTGGGGCCACCCTGGAAACAGTGAAGGACTGGCCTGCGGAGCCTCTGCCAGAGAAAATGGAGCTGGGGGGCAGCATGCGGCCCTCCTGAGCTCCGTTTTCACTGGCAGGGGGTTGCAGGAGACTGTTGAGCTGAAAACGGAGCTCGGGAGCCTTTTTTCACTGGTAGTGCTCAGGCTGCCACAGGTGCCCCCGACAGGAGTGACGTCAAGCTGGTCACACCTACCCTGGCCATGCTCACCCAGGCCCCCCAAGGTCAAACACAACCCTGATGTGGCCCTCAATAAAAATGAGTTTGACACTGCTGGTATAGGGTCTCCTGCCTGAGTAAGGGGTTGGACTAGAAGGCTTCCAAGGTCTCTTCCAACTCTGTTCTTCTGGAGTCTGGAGTCTTGTGATCAACTGATACAGTGAAATCCATGACTGCAAGGACTAAGCAAGGAGAAAGAGATGGATGATGACTACACAGATGATCACCTATTTCTTTGATTTTTATCTTATCTTTATTATTCTTCACAAATATCTCAAGGTAGCGAGCATTTCTTATTGTTCTTCCTCCTCCTGTTTTGCCCACAACAACAAGAGGTGGGTTGGGCTGAGAGATACGGACTTTTTCAAAGCCACCTAGCTGTTTTTTCATGCCTAAGAAATGCCTAAGAAATACGACAAAAACATCTTTCCTCTAAAGAAAATAATATCCAGGTGTGATTTTGAATAGGGGTCTCCAACCGTGGCAACTTTAAGACTTGTGGATTTCAACTCCCAGAATTCCTCAGCCAGCAAAGCTGGCTCTGGGAGTTGAAGTCCACAAGTCTTAAAGTTGCCAAGGTTGGAGACCCCTGGTTTGGAAAACAGACGTGAAACCGAATGCACCTGTTTAGTGATGCGCTGTTGTGACAAAGGGCACATCCTAAGATGTGCATTGAAAAGAGGAAACATATCTAAGGTCATAGTTCATTTTCCATGCTCAGCACATTACTTTGGAAGATAAGCTTTTCCAAATGATATAAGCCCTGAAAGCATACTTTGCATTATATAGTTTGAAATAAAGCTTTTTGGGAAGGAAAAAAAGGAGTCATTAATGGAAATCTTTTAGGTACTTTACAGCTTTGCAGCAGAAAGGGTCACATCAACTGAGAGCATGCAATTTTTCACAACCAGCACTTCAAAAAGCTCAACAGGAAGGAAGAAGTGCACTTCAGCACAACCTCCATGAGTTCTGTAGTCTCCCAAATTCCATACTGTAAGTCTGTTGTTGTGAAAGGAAAAGAAAAGAACTTGAACAAAAGGTCATTAGAAAAAGCTTTCCCACTGACGTGAAAAGCAATTATTATGTCTTATAGTCATCTTCAAACTTGGTGAGCACTGTAAAGCAATTATTATTTTTCCCCAAGTTAAACATACAGAATTATTGTCAGAAGAGTAGTATACTTTCTAATGTTTCACAAATGGAAATTAGGCAAGGATTAAGATAGGAATTAGGGTAGGATTTTGGCAGTGCTCTGCATTTAGCATCTCTGCTCACTCAGCAGAGGGCGAGGACAAAAGCTTTTCCTTTAGGCAATATTTCTCAGCCTTGGTAAGTTTGAAATATGGGCACTTCAACTTCCAGAATTCCGTGGCCAATATACTGGGGCTGGGGAATTCTTGGAGTTGAAATGCCCACCTCTCAAAATTTCTCAAAATGCTGCTTTTTTTCAATGGAGCATTGCATAATTCAATGAAAAGGTCCATGTTTTGCAGAAAAAAGGATCCTAATCTCACTGACTGCATTGCCAATTAAAATTTTCGGGTGTTGGTAGCTGAGATACCCTGAAGTAACCTTTCAGACCTTTTGGATTATAAATTCCATAACATAAATCAACTTTGGCTAAAAATATGGCAATACATCTGGAAAGCAAGAGGTTGATTTCCTCTTTAAAAAAATAATATTGAGTAGACTGGACAAATCAACTGACAAAGAATAAAGAAATAGCAACGGCCATAGCACTTAAGACTTATATACCACTTCATAGTCCTCTAAACTGTTTACAGAGTTGCTCCCAACAATCTGAGTCCTCATTTACTGACCTTGGAAGGATGGAAGGCTGAGTCAACCTTGAATCAGTCAGGAGCAAACTGCTGACATTGGGAATGCAGAATTAGCAAGCAATACTGCATTCTAACTTTTGCACCACTATGGCTCTTATATAGCAATAATAGCAACAGCACGTAGACTTATATACTGCTCCACAGTGCTTATACAGCAGAGGTCGGCAACCCTTTTGACCTCAGGGACTACCAAACTCATAATTTTAAATCCCAGGGACCACTAATATGAATTTTGACTGATGGTGGCTTGCTGACATTGGTGGGAGAGAGAGAGATCTAATCTAACCTCTCTCCCTCCCTCTCTCTCATACACACACACACAAACACACAGAGGCAGGGATGGGATTCAAATTTCTTAACAGTTCTTGGGCGTGGCCTAATTTGTGGGTGTGGCTTGGTGATCATGTAACTAGCTGGATATGGCTTGTATGCAAATATTATAAATATTTACCGAAATATTGAATTTTTTATAAAAAAAGAGCAACTTTTGCACAAAATAAGGCAAAGCAGGCAGGCAGTTGCTCACAGAATCACAGATTCACTTAGAGATCTATGTTTCTGCCATTGGCTATCCGAGTCTGTCACAATTTTAATTTGCCAGCAAGCAAACTCACAAAATTAACTCACAACACACCATGTATATAAATATTGAATTTTTCATTAAAGGAAAGAGCAACTTTTATCCAAAAGCAGGCAAAGCAAGCAGGCAGATTGAGTTGCTCACTGAATCACAGATTCACTTAGAGATCTGTTTTCTGCCATTGGCTAGCTGAGTCTGCACTGCTTCAGTTTGTCTATGTGTTACATGAAAACAAGAGCCTTATTATCTGTTGTGAATCTCTCGCCAGTCAGCTTCATCAGACAACTACAGGTTGTCCTTGACTTATGACCACAATTGAGCCCAATATTTCTGTTCCTGAGAGACAGTTGTTAAGTGAGTTTTGCCCATGTTATGACTTTTCTTTGCTCTTAAGTGAATCGCTGCAGTTAAACCAGTAACACCGTTGTTAAGTGAATCTGCTTTCCCCATTGATTTTGTCAAAAGGTCACAAAAAATCATCACGTGATACCTGGACACCACAACCGTCATAAATATGAGTCAGTTGACAAGCCTCTGAATTTTGATGGCATGACCACAGGGGAGGCTGCAATGGTCACAAGCATTAAAAGTGGTCATAAATCACTTTTTGCATTGCCGTTGTAACTTCCAACAGTCACTAAACAAATGGTTATAAGGCCAGAACTACCAATGTTTCTGTAGTAATATTACAAGCAGGAAAAATTCTCCCTCCTCGTGTTATGCAAATGACAGCTTTGTTATCTTGTGGTCACAAGCAGATGGAAACCAGACAATTCTCTTACTAAAACAGGTAATAGCCAGAAACCGCCCACCTGCCCCCAAAGTATGGCTTATACTGTACTCCCTCACATAGGCTTCCTGTACTTCAACCTTTAAATTCACCATAAATAGGGCTTCCAACTCATTCCCAGCAGTTGCTGGAAATCTTTTATAATAACATCATTAACTTTGCTAAGTTGTTTTCTTAACATTTACCTTGCAGCGTTGCAGATACACTTGTTTTTATATTGCGCTCCCTTAGTTCTTACAGTGAAGCTCTCAAATGTATGAGGAGAATAAAGGAAAAGGTTCCCCTCGCACATACGTGCTAGTCGTTCCCGGCTCATCTCCGTTACAAAGCCAAAAAGCCAGCGCTGTCCAAAGACATCTCCATGGTCATGTGGCCAGCATGACGAAACAACCGAAGGCGCACGGAACTCTGTTACCTTCCCACCAAAGGGATCCCTATTTTTCTACTTGCATTTCTTTTACATGCTTTTGAATTGCTAAGTTGGCAGAAGCTGGGACAAGGAACAGAAGCTGGCTCCATCACGCAGTGCTAGGGATTCGAACCGCCGAACTGCCGACCTTTCTGATTGACAAGCTCAGTGTCTTAGCCACTGAGCCATCACATCCCTGCATGAGGTGATGTGTACGGTTATTTATCAAGTCAACGTGTCACAGAGCCTTGAAACAGGTTAACTTTGCTAATGTACTGTAAATTTATTTATCAAAACTATGGCGTCCTGGGAAACTGACTGCAGTTTATTGCTTTACTGGCTCAGAAAAATCCAAGAATGCTTAGTTTTATTCAAAATGCCCCGTTTATTTTTTTTTAAACAAAACTTGAGTGGAAAAAAGAAAGGGAAGCGAAGAAAAACTAAAAGCACACTATAATGTCATGCATGGTTTTATGAAAGCAGATAAAGCTTTGGTAGCTCTGCTTCTTAAGAGGCTGAAATATTTATAGCCAATTAAAATTATGACTAATCTAATTCACTGGGTCCTAGTGTGAACCAAGACCAATTGCAACTGATTTTATCAAATTGCAGTGACAATTTCAAGCAACCCAAACACTGCATTGCTTCAGATAAACAACAGGCAAATTGTTGATTGTCTTAATTTCCTAAATTTTGCCTGTTTAACAAAAGTGTACTTTTGGGTCACCAAAGCTTCCCTTGATTTTGTCTTCATCTTGGCAAAATTGTCCACAGGCAGATAGCTAATTATGAATCTAATTATCAACATGTGTCTCTCTTGTCCCAGTTTTTCTCCTTGCTTGGAGAAATGAAAAAAGAGCCAGTTGAGTTTATATTAGTATAGAGATGAAACACATGCTCAAATTCCATTAAGATTTAATTTGAAGAAATCTGCTGTTCTTATCAGCTACGTCAGAAGGAGAAAAGCCACGGGAAGAATTTTTCTTATTTATAACTTGATAAAGATCGCAATCGGTAAGGATTTCATTTGTATCCTGCTTTTCTGCTGCAATTACCCAGTAGGAATTCTTTTGGTAGGAGAAAGTATCAGCAAATAAAAAGTCTTTGCAATATTGGTTGACTTTCTACTTCTCTCAAGAGAGGGAATGATTCAATCACGAATCTGTAATTATATATATATTATCATACCAACTACAGCAATGTTTCATAACATTAAAAAACACCCACCAGTTGAGGCCAAATGTCATCTGCTCTGACATTGTCACGTCTATACAGGTGGTCCTCAACCTACGACCACAATTGAGCCCAACATTTTTGTTGCTAAATGAGACGGTTATTAAATGAGTTTTGATCCATTGTACTACCTTTCTTGTTCAGTGAATTGTTGGAGTTGTTGAGTTAGTAACACAGTTGTCAAATGGATCTAACTTTGGTTGACTGGAGGTTGCAAAAGATCTCAGGACACTGCAACCATTAATTGTTCTGACCCAAACCTGGTTCCAAGAAAGCAAACACGAGACAAAGGTAACACCACAACCTTTTAATGTTTCTTTACGAGTCCCATTCCTTCACGGGTAAAAGGCTGCTTCAAACCAATTAGCTCCGATAAGAAAGAGCCTTGCCAAGGTTTTGCAAGGCTGCCAAGAACACCAGATAAAGTTACTAAGCAATAATTCCAACACAAAGAGTCTCCAAACACCAACTCAGATACTCCTAACATCCACCAGGCTCGAGTGTAAAACTTTGCCTTCTGTAAAGAACTGTGATTTCTCAGCTGGCTTTTATCTCCTCAGGGAGGGGCCAGTATCTTGCAGCCTTACTCCCGAGTTGCCCATGCTGCTGCAGCTGCTCTTTACTTTGAGCAGTCCTGCACGCATGCGCACTGGGCACAGGCTCCTCGGGGACCTCTTCATCACTGCTGCCAGCCTCCACAATCTCCAAAGGCAGCAGTCCACTCCCTGATGGTCCTGGCCCCATCCCTGCCTCACACGCAGGTCCCTCATCTGAGTTTTCGATCGCCAAGACCTCAGCTGTCCGCATCTGCTGCCGGCGAACCACAACATTAATATGGCTCGGTGGCCAAGGGTCTGAATTTTCGAGCACATAACTCAGGCGACGCTGCAATGTTCAGAAGTGTAAAATAGACATGAGTCACTTTTTTCAGTGCTGTTTGTCAAGATTCCGGCAGTTACCCCCATTTAAATCATAAAATATTTCTATGGTCTTTTTAGAGTTGCCAGCCATTGTCATTTCAAGTGGTCCCTAAACACACTCCTGTAAGTCAAGGATTACCTGTATCGTACCAACTTTTAATAAAATCAAACTTTTAGCAACTTTTCATAACATCAAAAACCACAAACCAATTTCAGCCAAAGGTCATCTGCTCTGGATCTACGGAAATTCTCAACCATCCAGTTCATGATTGTCCCAAAGGTGCTTCTGGTTAGCACCTTTGGATCATCTGCTCTGACATTGTCACTTCTATGCTAGCCAATTCAAGGTCTCTGGGACCCTCACAAGTCTTCCATGTGCCAGGCCATACTGTCCCTATATTGCACGAGAGCATCTCGATCCCCTCCATGCTTTCCTCGGATCCTTCCTTCCACCCATCTCCTCCCACTTATGACTGTATGACTGTAACCTTGTTGCTTGTTGGTTTTTATTGACTGTTTCCTAGTATGATGTGATTGCTTATTGTGCCCTATGACTATCATTAAGTGTTGTACCTGATGATTCCTGACTCTTGATGAATGTATCTTTTTTTTTATGTACACTGAGAGCATTTGCACCAAGACAAATTCCTTGTGTGTCCAATCACACTTGGCCAATAAAGAATTATATTCTATTCTATTTCCAACTCAACATTTCTGTCCAACTTCTCCCTTTTCTAAGGATTTTCAATCTCTCTTTTTTAAGGATTCAACCCCGCCCTCAATTAACTAGAAGCTTGAGGGATCTACCATGGCCCGATAAGCAGTTTTGACTGCAGACGTGACATAAGTCACATTTATGCAGAAAATCAGAGCACAGTACTGCAGAACATAAAAATCAGGCCTTATAAATAACTAAGAACCCTGCAGCTTCTACTCTTTTAAGGCTTTTTTCCTCTTTCTTTTCAGGTCAAAAGACTCTTGGTCATTCTTTTCACAGACTTAAGAGTCTAAGCCATCTGTTCCATGTTTATTTAATGGTACTGCTTGGCCAGAGACTCATTATTTTCCACCTCACCAACTTCAGCCTCCACGGATTTAATTACAACGTCATGACTCTCTTTCTCTCTCTCCCCCTGTACATTTATTTCTAATTCCTTATAAAGCTAACTAAGTTAAGGATCACTTAAGGAACCAAAACTTCCCTTGGCTCAGTTGAACGTTAGATGAAGAACTTACCTCTTGCCGTAATTCTCGGATCTCTCTCACCACTGAATCTCTCCTAAATTCTGACCCAGGAAATCACATTAAAGAATTTTTGTCCCCATTGTCTAGCTTCCAATTCTAACTTGCATCAGAATTGTCACAAACAATCTGTTTTCCTTCTGGCAAAGAGCCACCACTATTCCTCCCGTTTGCCAAACAGCTTGAAGAACTAAGCACTCGCTCTAGCTTTGTTAGCAATTTTACTCAAAAAGGATGAAGCAGCTACCACAGATATGGTGGAGAAAAGAAAGCCAAATCTGTCTCCCCTGTCCAAGAAGAGTCTCTGATGCTTTATGATATTGCCATTACCATAGTGTATGCCTTGCCTTGACTTTCTTCATAGTTTATTTATTTTTTATTTTATTTTGAGTGGCGTGGCGGCCTAGTGGTGACGACGCTTGGCTCCCAACTCAGAAGGTTGAGAGATGGATTCTAGGTAGCAGGAGATGTTTCTCTTCCAGGACACAAAGAAAAAAAAATACCTGCTGCTAACTCTGTGTGGCATCAGGAAAGGTATCTGGCCAGTAAATGCTCAGCTTCATCCAGTCGCCCAGACTTTAGCTTGAATTAAGGGATTACAAGGTCTTTAAAAGGGGAGATTTTAATTTATTTTTTACTTATATGCCACCTCTATTATTTGTATAAATAACTCAAGGTAGCAAATATATCCAATGCACCTTCCTCTACCTATTTTCCCACAACAACCATTTGAAGTGAGTTGGGCTGAGAGAGGCTGACTGGCCCTAAGTCACCCAGCTGGCTTTCATGCCTAAGGTGGGACTAGAACTCACCGTCTCCTGGTGATTGGCTCAAAGTACTCCAACTGGCTTTCATGCCTAAGGTGGGACTAGAACTCACCGTCTCCTGGTGATTGGCTCAAAGTACTCCAATTGGCTTTCATGCCTAAGGTGGGACTAGAACTCACCGTCTCCTGGTGATTGGCTCAAAGTACTCCAACTGGCTTTCATGCCTAAGGTGGGACTAGAACTCACCGTCTCCTGGTGATTGGCTCAAAGTACTCCAACTGGCTTTCATGCCTAAGGTGGGACTAGAACTCACCGTCTCCTGGTGATTGGCTCAAAGTACTCCAACTGGCTTTCATGCCTAAGGTGGGACTAGAACTCACCGTCTCCTGGTGATTGGCTCAAAGTACTCCAATTGGCTTTCATGCCTAAGGTGGGACTAGAACTCACCGTCTCCTGGTGATTGGCTCAAAGTACTCCAACTGGCTTTCATGCCTAAGGTGGGACTAGAACTCACCGTCTCCTGGTGATTGGCTCAAAGTACTCCAACTGGCTTTCATGCCTAAGGTGGGACTAGAACTCACCGTCTCCTGGTGATTGGCTCAAAGTACTCCAACTGGCTTTCATGCCTAAGGTGGGACTTGAACTCAACACACTTTCTAGCCTGCTGCCTTAACCACTAGACCAGAGATGGCTAACTTTTTTGGCTTCCCATGTCAGAAGTAACAAAACAGGCCTTTTTTTTGGCCTCCAAAGGCTGCAGAGGCTTCCCTCGAGCCCCTGGGAGGGCGAAAACATCCTCAAATGGGCCAAAAATCAGCTGGAAGGTGTGCACATGTGCAGTGCAGGTAAGTTTGGTTGGGGCTCGTGTGCCCGCACAAATGGCTCCACGTGCCACCTGTGGCATGCGTGCCATAGGTTTGCCATCATGGCACTAGACCAAACAAACTCACTGCCTGACTGGTGAATTCAAACTGATTGTACCTTGTGATAGAACAGACAATTTCTATAGATGGACTCTTTATCCTTCATTTGATCGCTAATCACCTATTCAAGCTTTGCTACTGCAAGTGGCTAGAATCATTCTTTCTGCAATATTTACCTCTCACCTCTGGGATCGTAGAAGGTTCATCTCTGAAACAACAAATGGCTAGCAACAGCAGGGTCCACATTCTGTGCGCAGAACCATGTGGCTCATTTGTAAATGCATGCCTTTGCAAATCAGGGTTTATGGCTTAGCACCTGAAATAAACAGGTCACTAAGCTTCAATCAACAAAACAAGCTGTGCATGCTCTGGGTTGGACTCAGATGCCATCTATAGATGAAAAAGAAATCTCCTATCCTTGGGAGACAGAAGTTGGTGCAGTGGAGAGAAAAGCAGCCATCTCTCTCATATTCTGATGAGAAAGAAGTTCCCTGAGGATGGGCTCCAGCACAACTCCGAAAGCTCGGAAGACTACTAAGCTGGTAGGAATAGCCAACACCCAAGAAGATGGGCTCAAGATCCAGAGGGATCTTGAGAGACTAGAACACTGGGCCCTATCTAACAAAATGAAATTCAATGTAGAGAAGAGTAAAGTCCTACACTTAGGCAAGAAAAACCAAAAGTACACATATAGACTGGGTGAAACCAGGCTCAATAGCAGGAACTGAGAGAGGGATCTTGGGAGTCTTAGTGGACAACCAGCTAAATAGGAGCCAGCAATGTGCATCAGCAGTCAAAAAAGCCAATGCAATCCTAAGTTGTATTAACAGAGAGATACAATCAAGATCAAGGGAAGTACTAATACCACTCTATAAAGTCTTAGTAAGACCACACCAAGAGTTTTGGTCACCACATTATAAAAAAGATGTTGAGACTCTAGAAAAAGTACAGAGAAGAGCAACTAGGATGATTAGGGGACTGAAGGCTAAAACATACAATGAACAGTTGCAGGAACTGGGCTTGGCTAGTCTAGTAAAGAGAAGGACCAGGGGAGACATGACAGCGGTCTTCCAATATTTGAGGGGCTGGCGCAGGAGGAAGGGGTCAGGTAATCTCAGGCTGCTCCTAGGCTTCCTTGTCTCCCAATTCTTTCTGAATCAACAACTCCTCTCATCAACAAAAGCCTCTCCCAGACCTTCAGCCGGCAACAATATTTAAGTTTTAGCTCAGTTTTTCCATCATTTTTCTCACTGGATAGTGCCTGTAAGCACTGGACTTTTTCCCTTCAGCCAAAAAGAATGAAGTTCTGAAAGCTAGATATTTCAAAAGGAATCCTTTATTGAAAGGGAGTGAATCCCAGCACTAGTCAAAGCAGAGTCTAAGATGTTTCCAGGCATACAGTAATAGATGAAGGGAGTTAGAACCCAGACCCCCTTATTTAGATGTGGATTTAGTCAAACAAAGAACCAACATGTTAATTCTCCCCTCCCCTTCTCTGGGAACGTATCTTAGGAGAGTTCCCAGGGGTTTCTTCCAGAGCTGGAATTTTTATGGTCCCTTCTCATCTTGTTATCACTTCAAGAGGTGACAAGTTTCTAGACACCTGGCTCCAGTCCTCCAGTTGTATATCATGTGCAAGTTATACAGAATCAATATAAGATTTAATATATTCAGGTTACCTTAAACATGGATTACTTGTACCAATTCCCCCCCCCCCTTCTTCTTCCATTGAAGAATGGCAGATACATGGATCCGACAGTGCCCTTTAGCAATCCGCACAGCCTTTATACTCAAGCTTTTACACTTAAGAGCATTCATGAATATTCTAAGACATCCTACCATTCAACCACCCGACACATACAACCACTGCATAAATTAATTGTGCACTCTAATGTGAACCAATAATCCCAGAATTTAAATATTTTGAAGAAGGGCATGCCACACACAGAATGGTAGCTCCAAATTTGCAAGCTGGAGAGGATGATTAGAAATGATTTATTTTGTAGCTCTTGCTACACGGGGTGCTCCAAAAAATAAAGTAGGATACGATCCCACCCACCATCAAATGTAAATTAAATACAACATTCTAAGAAAGAATATTGAAAGGGGGAAAAGATTCAGTAGAAAGAAAAAAATCGAATGGCAGCAAAGGACAGAGGAAGAAAGAAGGAAAGCATATGAGAAATTGCATAACAGGAAGAAAAAGTGCCATGATATTTATCTGAGTTCAACACTCAAATCTGAATTAAAATCAGCGAAATTCACCAGGTGAAATTTTAAGAAGTGCTAGCTATAAAAGTAGAAAAGAGAAATTTACCAAGACAAGAAATTGTAATGGCATGTGAGAAAGACCTTGGGAGACAGGAGGGAGAGCTACAAACTGACTACTGACATGTAAAAGATATCTCAGACCACAGAAGGAGGGAGGCATGGGAATTATTTCAGAAGGGACCCTCCCTACTTTTCTGGAGAGTGAAAGGAAATGATGGGGGCAGTACTTTTGATCTTGCAAGATTCTGTTCATGTAACTTTACTGTAAAGACAGAGGTAGTATTCCTGGTTGTGCTTTTTGTCTGGATGAACTTGAAGGGCTAATAGACAGATGTACACCCCCTCCTTGGTTAACAACTACCTGACTAGCTTTTTTGGCTGCTGCCACACACTGCTGGCTCATGTTTAAGTGATCATCCACTAGGACTCCAAGCTCCCTCTCACCATTAATATTTATGAGCCACGATGGCGCAGTGGTTAGAGTGCAGTGCTACAGGCTACTTCTTCTGACTGCTGGTCGACTGCAATTTGGCAGTTCAAATCTCACCAGACTGAAGGTTGACTCAGCCTTCCATTCTTCTGAGGTAGGTAAAATGAGGACCCAGATTGTTGCGGGCAAGAGGCTGACTCTGTAAACTGCTTAGAGATGGCTGTAAAGCACTGTGAAGCGGTATATAAGTCTAAGTGCTATTGCAATTGCTAATCTGTACTTATACCTTTGGTTTTTCCCACCTAAGTGTAAAACCTTGCTTTTCTCCACTTGAAATGTCATGCTGTTGGATAGGACCTATTGTTCAAGTCTGTCAAGATCTTTTTGGATCAATGTCTAATCAGTAGACTTGGACTTAGAATAACTTTATTGTCACTTTGAAATGTACATTAATCGGCATACATTAAAATGACATTTTGTTTCATACAGCTCTCAAAGGGTGTCCACCACTAATATACACTACATAAACAAAATAAATACAAAATTAGGCATGTACCCACATATATTATATGACATGGAGAAACAACACAGTCTAGTTCGAATGTATGCATATACATGGTGAGAGAAACAAATCTTGTGAGTTTACCAGACGGATGGCATAGGGAACAAAGTTGTTACAGTGATCAACGTGTAACATAAAATATATATGATTGCTTTTTACCTACCTATTCTAGAGATAATTTCCTGTAACATTTAACACACCCCCCAAAAAGCAGTGTTTAGTAGTTGTATATGCTGGTTTCATATATTACATCACTATGGACAATCACTTTCTGATACTAAAGCTGTTGGGAAAAGGTTGATTCAATAAACCAGGGCTGATCTAACATGTTCTATGGAATCTTTTGGTTGCCGCTAAAATGGAGGGCAAACTATGTATTTTCTTGCACGTTTCCATTGAAAATCAACAGAAGTGCTCATAGAGGGTCATAGAATAGCAATAGTGATATCATTTAGGCTTATTTACCACCTCACAGCCTTACAGAGCACTCTCTGGATGGTTTACAATGTAAAAGCATTATTTGCAACAAGCATTATTTCCAACAATCTCCTTTTACCATCAGGGTCGAACCCCAAGCTGTGGACAGAGCTTGCCTGCAATACTCATTTTAACCACTGAACCACCAGGGTTCTATAGATCAGTGGTCGCCAATCAGTGGGCCGGGGACCAGTGGTGGTCCACGAGAAAATTTGCAGAGATATGTCACCCCCAAAGCACCCCAAAAGCAATTAATCCAGGCTGCGTGGCTACATGGCCCGCGGAAACACAAGGCTTGTGTCACTTGCACTGCGAACAACACTAGGTTGTGAGGGGAGGGGGGAAGGGCAGAGAGGGGGAACTTGCCCCATGTGCTCCATGTGCCTGGCCTGGCCACCGGGCTGCTTCTTTCTGCTTCTTTCTTCTTCCGCTTTTGGCTGCACACAAGGAAAGTAGCAAAAGTCTTTCTTTCTCTCCCCCAAACTCCACCAGAAATTAGTCTTTGGGATCCTGCAAGGCATCCTGCTCCAAGAGGCTGAGCCGGCATGATAAGTTCACAAAGACTCATTTCTGGTGGAGTTTGGAGGAGAGAAAGAAAGACTTCTGCTGCTTCTACTGCTTTCCTTGCATGAAGCCAAAAGTCTCTCTCTCTCTCTCTCTCTCTCTCTCTCTCTCTCTCTCTCTTTCTGTCTCTCCCTCCCTCCCTCTCCCCTGAGAACGGACCTGGAGTTGGTATCCTGTGATCCCAAATAAAGAATGATCGATCAGTAGGAAAACAGGGTGGGGAATTTTTCTGCAGACTTTTTGGGGGATTTTCCCAGGATCTCTGGTCTGTGGGATTTAAAAGTATGAGTTTGGTGATCCCTGAGGTCCAAAACATTGGCGACCCCTGCTATAGATTACATGTTGCCCTATATCAAAGTAATTTTCCACAAGGAGTTTTGATTTGTTTTGGTTTTGGAGAGAAGCACATGATGTATATTTTGGGAGGAAGAGACCCTCCACCAGAAGATGCCACGACTCCCTTCACTGGCCTCAGGATAAATCTTTTTGTTCTGGATGTTTGTAAACATCAAAGACCTTCACTGACTCTGCATCCCCCTTTGAGTCCAGGGACATTTTACCACCTCCCAGGGCAAAATGCAAGGATTCACAGTGTTGGGTTTTGTTTTTTTTTGACTCTATCACATTTTGAGACAAAATTAAAAACTTGTTATGCCACAGATGTCAGCACAAGCAAATTTACTTCCTCTGAATACTTCTCTGCAAAGTATCCCATTTTTCCTTGGTGCACCCAGTTCTCTTTGACTTGTTTTTAAAGCTCCACATTTATCTCAGAGCTCTTCCATCTGGCCCACATCTCAAGGGGCAGCCAGAATCCGAGTGTAACCACTAACACTTCTCACTCAACCTCTGACTACCCACCGTCTTTCTCAACCTGTTTCCATAGCAACCAGGGACTGACAAAAAGAAACTAGGGTAAGAAAGATTTTTAAGTTACCCTATTTTGAAATTTCTTATCAAGTTTCCACTACTACATTCACTGTTCACATGGAAACAAGGAAAAAGAAGCAAGACAGAGAGGATTTCTTGCTTCTTTTACAAACCTAGGCACAGACCTATTCCAGATGCACTGAAAGTTTTCATTGCCCAGGTGGTGAGTTACAAGAAAGGAAGAAATGAGAGGTGAGATTCGAAGACTGATGTTGCATGTAATAACCGAGTTATTTTTCTGACTTCAAATGCATAGACAGGAAGGTTTGGAACAGGCTTGTGTTTATAGCAAAAGGACAAAAGACACATACTTATTTACAAAAGGAACACTTTTTTAAACTGTAGAGATCTCAGTTTTCAGCAATTGTAAAAAGAATGTTAAAAAATAAAAGCAATTAAAAAGAGAAACACGGTGATGAGCAGGCTTCTGGTGAGGTTTATGGAGAAATACTTATCTCTAAAGGAGCAGAGATGGCATCACAGTGGAGACCAGTGCCAGAGGGCCAGCACTGGATATAGAAATTTCCTCTGGATAACGAAAAGATTCTGAGATAATCCACTTGTTCTCCAGATAACTGTTTCTTGTAAGTAAACTTCAAGAATGGAAATTTTTGCTCATTGGTTACACTCACAGCCACGATATAGACTTTATGGGCAATAAGCCCAGCCAAACCTCATTTCTTATTCACTTTTGGAATTAATTATTCTACAGATTAAGAGAGATTTTCTTTTGTGGAAGTTCAGATCCCTCTTGGCGAGTTTCATTTTTTTCTGGATTATAAAATTAAAAGAAGATTTGAGGATTTAAAGACTAAAGAATGTTTGGTTTAAAAAAAACTTAGCAAGAGATTATTTTTTTAAAGTTTAAAACTGACAAAAGGAATAATTATTTTAAAAATATTTTTTTCATGAATGTGTTAGAATAAATGTAATCAAATAAGGCAATGAAACCAGACTTCCACGGGTATTTCTTTTTGGTTACAACTAAGGTTTACAGATAATTGTTGGAATTTATAAAATAAAAGATAGGTGGACAGATTGTGTTCCTGACTGTAACTATGGATATGAGGAAAATGGGAAGGGAGGAATTTGCCTTTTTTCTTTCTTTTTCTCTTGTTTTAGATATTGTGGATGATAATATAATGCAACAACTGGAAAAGCAGCATGAATGGAAGTGAGGAGATATCACTTGAAGAAACAGAATTTCCATTAGATTTATTGCAGAAAATCTTTGATCAAATTGGCAATAAACTGGCTAAGTCACTTGAGACTAAATTTACAGCTTTAGAGAAAAAACAGATGGAAGACTTGTTAAAATGAAAAAGGTAATTAAATAAGTTTTAAATATTGAAAAATTCTTTAGAACAAATGTCTGGAGATAGAAAACAAGTTAGTGACAAATGGAAAATTTGGACAGTGAGGAAGAAATTATAGAGAGACAGACAGAGAACTAGATAATTTGGCTCTATTGGAAATAAAAGAGGAGGAATCATGTCCAAGATTTAGAGCTATTCCAAAGGCTTCTGATGAAAATATTGAGGGGAAATTATGCAAACTTTGGCTATTTTTTGGATTGGGAAGAAGAGGACACAGCAGCAAGATAGACAAAGTTTATATAAATTCAAGATTCGCAATAACAAGAAATATTCCAAGTGCTGTTTTAGTGAGAGAAGGCAAGAGATTAAGTTTTCCAACAGCATCTTAATACAAGATTGAAGAGTGATAATACAGCTATAGTTGTCGTAAATGAAATTCCTATCAGATCTCTAAATAAGAGAAAAATATTTTTCCCCTGACTGAAGGATTCAAGTAGAAAATGATCCTATTTGGTTGGGACAAATTAGAAGGTGTGATTTTTTTTTACTTCTAAACAGCAGAGATTTCAACTGAATTCTATTCAGTTTTTTTTTTTTAGAAAATTAAAGAATTGAAAGAGACCAAATGGATATCTCAGAGGAGACTACACAAAAGTCATGAAAGATGCAAAGAGAGAACTCTGTTTAAAAGCCATGTAAGTTCCATGGTATGACTTATATCAGTGGTGTCCAACCCTGGCAACTTTAAGACCTATGGACTTCAACTCCATGGTTCTTAAATTTAGCCAAGGTTGGATGTCCCTGACTTATACTACAGTTTGCATAGTGTTTTCTGCCTGAAACTGATTTTTAAAAAAACAGTGATGGGAGCATGAGTATCCACAAGGGTAATATAGGTAATCCTCAACTTACAACCACCACTGACCCCAGAATTTCTATTGTTAAGTGAGACATTTGTTAAGTGAGTTTTATCCCATTTTAGGACTTTCCTTGCCACAGTTGTAAAGTGAATCACTGCAACTGTTACGTTAATAACGTGGTTGTTAAGTGAATCTGGCTTCCCCATGGACTTTGCTTGTCAGGAGGTTGCACAAAGTGATCACATGACTCCGGGACACAGCAAGGGTCATAAATATGAGTCAGTTGTCAAGCTTCTAAATTTTGATCACACGGTCATGGGGACGCTGTAATGGTTGTTAAGTGTGAAAACTGATCATAAGTTGCTTTTTCAGCGAGGTTGTAACTTCAAATGGTCACTAAATAAACTGTTGTAAGTTGAGGACTACCCGTATCCAGGTTTACCAGAGAGCAAGGAACAAAACACTCACCTATCTTTCTTTGCGTGTCCAAAAGGGGACAGGATTGTGGTAGTAATACCACAACCACCATCTTGCAGATTTTTTTATCACTCCCCACAGATGTTGCTGGACTAGGGATGTATGCGTCTGCACGGAGCATTGGAGCCATATGTGGCCCATGAAAGAATAGGAAGATCCATGGTTTTATAAATCCTTAACAGATGCTGTTATTAGCATTTACTACAACAGGAGTCCCCAACCTTTGGTCTGTGGCCCAGCTAATTGCCACGGAGCCATGTGAGGGGCTAGCCGGTGCACCTGCCTCTGTGCACACACACACACACACACACACACACACACACACACACACGACCCCATTCACACGAGCGTCATCACGGATGCTCGCAGTCCCACTCACACGGCCCTCATCACGGGCATTTGCGGCCACACTCGCCACGAATGTTGCAGGTGGTCGTGCACATGCACACACGTATGTACACATGACCCTCCCACAAAATCATCCCCTCTGTTCCCTCCCCCCCTCCCCCAGCTCCAGGCTGTCAATCCAGAAAAGTTGGGAAAGCAATTCACTCAGAGGAAGTCCATATATGAAGCTGTGGAAGGTTCCCAGTGTTTCCTGATCTTGGGAATGGCAGGTCCACAATATCTGGAGAACCGCAGATACTCCACACTTATTTCATCTCCCAATAAGGACTGGATACTGGGACCCTAGAGATAGTCCACCATTTACGGCCACAACTGAGTTCAAGATTTCATTCTCTTTTCTTCTTCTTCTTCTTCCCCCTTTTCCTTCTTTTTCCTGTCTTGCCCTCTTCCCATATTTTCTTCTTTTCTTTGTCTTTCCTCTTTCCCTTTCTCCTTTCCTTTCCTGTCCCTTCTTGGACGCTCAATTTCCAAAGGGGAAACATTTCTCCTTTTTTTTGTTTTGCTTTTAGTTTGTTTTGTGCGGCCCTCCCGGGCTCCGTTTTCACTGGCAGTGGCACCACGTTCCAGTCCTTCACTATTTCCAAGGTGGCCTCGTGGGCCAGATTTAAACACCCTGCACGCTGGAAGCAGCCTGCGGGTCTTGAGTTTGATACCCCTGGTCTAGACTCACAATACTTAGTAGAACTTGCCAAAAGATAAAACTAGACGTAAATTGTGTCTAAGCACACACTCGGTTTTATTTAGAGGGTAGCATTTTGTGTGAACCAGGCCACTGCAGCCAACTGAGCAAGCCATACTTAAAGCAAAAAATGGCTCAGCATGATGTAAACATCTCCAATTAATGGTCTAAATTCACTTAGTAGGCATCATGGCTGAGTGGAGATGTTAGCTAATGCAAGTACAACACTAAACATGCCTCTTAATGCCTCTCCAAGACAGCATCAAAGAAATCATGAAGTGTTCCCCCCACTGACTTTCAAGAGTAGTTGTGGAACTAACTAAAGATATGTAGTCTGAAATAGAAAGCACAGATATTGGCGAGGAGAGAAAAAGAGAGAAACATTTGGACAGGAAATCTCTCTGAGCCTTCGCATCTTTTATTGGAAGATGATTTCCAACTGCATAACATTCAGAAAATGCTCTTTTAAAGAGCTCTTTTTTTAAAAAAAAAGGAGTTAATTAATTTTCATCAAGGCTGTGCAATAGCACTTAGATTTATATACCGCTTTACAGTGCTTTACAGCCCTCTCTAAGCGGTTTATAGAGTCAGTAAATTGCCTCCAACTATCTGGGTCCTCATTTTACCGACCGAAGGATGGAAGGCTGAGTCAACCTTGAGCCTGGTGAGATTCGAACTGCCAAATTGCAGGCAGGTGGCAGGCAGCAAAAGTAGCCTGCAGTTCTGCACTCTAACCACTGCGCCACCGTGGTTCAATGTTTCAGATTCAATTCCAAAAAATTGCTTTATGGAATGCAAGCAGCACTTGTTGGTAACATCTTAAGGCAGCCATATTTCCCTCTCCCCTCTCCAGCTGTGAATGCTCCCTCTCAGAGCATTCACAGCTGATGTGTACAGTCATGGAAATAGAGGCAGCTGCTTTAATGAGGCACTCCATGGGTTTGCATTTCAGAATTGAAACCAAAGCATTGCAAAGACCTAGCAGTCATGTAATCATCTCATCTGTCACATATCACAGAAAGACGAAGATAAAATTTCAGAGGCAATCTCATTGGTCTATTTTAAATACCCAAACCCACATCAAATAATACAAGAATGAATATAAATATGAGATTTTGGGCAGTGCCAGAAAATATTTGCCAAGCGCTATCTTGACCTCAGTTGTTCAGCTGTCAATACATGTATCTATCTTCTAGCAAAAGTTACCATGCATTGGTATCAATTTTTCTCCTTACTAGCTCACCATTTTGTTATACCTTGAATTCATCATCATCCATGCAAGGAAGAACATGTGCCTTCTGCCCTTTTGATCTCTTCTTTTCCTTTTGTACTAGGACTTTAGCAGTAACATTAAACCTGAAAAAGGATGGTGGTTTGTACTGTAATTCACTATTTACATCAAGGGAGGGCAGCCATACTAAATCATTCCTTGCCTCTGTGCTTGAATTGCTCTCAGGAGGAGACTGTTGCAATGAGTCTTTGGGCAAACATCACAAAAATTCAAAATTTTTCAGAATGTGTATAAATTAGTAGAGCTGTATGTTTTTCAAAGCAATACTCCCTCTGTCATTGCATCTGGTATTATCAAATAGTTTTTTAACTGATCAGAGCTAATTTACTTAACAGCTTATTAAGAATGGAGACCTCATGAAAAGAGAATTTACTTTCATATTGTCTCGATGCTGGGCTCCAAAAACTAAGAAAGACATTTTGAGACTTTGCTAGCAATAGTAGTTAGATTTATATACTACTCCATAGTGCTTTACAGAGTTCTCTAAACGGTTTACAAATGTCAGTATATTGCCCCCAACAATGTGGGTCCTCATTTTACAGACCTTGAAAGGATGGAAGGCTGAGTCAACCTTGAACCCCATCTGAATCAAACTCCAGACTGTGAGCAGAGGTAGCCTGCTGCACTCTAACCATTTATGTCACTGGGGGTGTTCTTCTAAGCAGTTTATTGTTCCTGACCTTAGACAGGACTCTTGACCAACTGAAGCAGATGACTTGATGGGCTGCCACAGAGAGGAGGAGGGGGGTCAAGCTATTTCCCAAAGCTCCTGAAGGCCAGACAAGGAATAATGGATGGAAACTGAACAAGGAGAGATTCAACCTGGAAATAAGGAGAATTTTTCTAAAAGTGAGAGCAATCAACCAATGGAAGAGCATGCCTTTAGAAGTTGTGGGAGCTTCATCACTGGAACATTCAAGAAGAGACTGGACTGCCATCTGTCAGAGATGGTGTAGGATCTGGTTAGGTGGGGGGGGGGGTTGGACTAGATGGCCTACAAGGTCCTTTCCAACTCTGTTAATCTGTATCTGCACCATAAAGCATATACTCTGAGAACTATTAGAGAGAAGTCATCTTCATCCTCTTTCTCTCACACAAACTGTGTGGTCTCTTACTCCTCTAAAATGCAAGCCCTCTCTCCCTCCTGGGAATCCTTCCATCACATACCCCTTGGCTATTTCATGATAAATAAAAGCAAGAATGACCCACTTCCCCCAGATGGATTTCTTAAATTATCTCAGCCTTTGGACACCTTTTAATTCTTTAATTCTTCTGAATGTTTCACATACAGCCCCATTGTGCTTGATGAAGCACAATGAGACATGATGTGAGACATTCAGAAGAATGCTCTAATCATCATCATTTTTACAAGGCCTTTATTTAATCTATCCTCAAGGTTGAAAAGCTCCAAAGGGTGGGAACTTTCCTCCAAGGAAGCTTCTCTGGTTTGTCCTGGCTTTTTTTCCTCTCTCCTATATTCTCTGAAATGGGATTATCTCATAACATTTCAAATGCAGCCACCTTCTAAATGACATAAGGCAGCCTCATGTTACACTACGGTAGTCCCTGATGTCCAACTGCTCATTTAGTGAACATTCATACTTACAGTGGCACTGAAAAAGTGACTTACAGCCATTTTTCAGACTTACTGTGATGACCCAGGACGTGGCACAAAAGCAACAAAGTCACAAAAGTAGGTAAAGTCCCTTTAATACATCCAACTTGGCCCCCAATGTCCAGTTATCATCGGCTGGAGAAAAAAAATCTCCCAAGAACAGTTTTTAAAGGAAATAAATTCAGTCGGAACCCAAAGTACATATAGATTATAAATAAAAACCAACACAAACCATGTTGCAGCAATTAACAAAACAGGGCAGGATAAGGAATTGCAGATTTCAAAAAATAATGAATCATACAAGGTTGGGAGGATGTAGGAACCCAGACAAACCAAAATAATTCATGGTTTGTTTCCAGCAAGGTGCTGTGTGCAAATACCCTCTTTATCCTGTTTCCCCAGATGCAGCTAATGAAGGGAATCAGGGCCTTTTTCTCCCCCGTAACCCATATTGCTCCCTTATCTATTCCTCCCTGCATGTCCTAGGATGAAGAGGGGGAGGGCCTGGGTCTTTCTCTGAAGGCCCAGCTGGACTATGTCCTTCCCTAGTTTCTTCTACAGCCACTGGAGCCACACGCCCACTCCCTGTCAGCTGCTCGACCTCCCTCCCCCGAATCAGATTCCAACAGGGGCATAACACTTACAACCACTACAACATCCCCATGGTCATGTGATCAAAATTCAGATGTTTGGCAACTGACTCACATTTATGATGGTTGAAGTGCCCGGGGGTCACGTGATCCCCTTTTGCGAGACAAGCAACATTGGTGGAGAAGCCAGATTAATCTAACAACTGTGTTACTGATTTAACAACTACAGTGATTCACTTAATAACCATTGGCAAGAAAGGTCAGAAAATGGGGCAAAATTTGCTTAACAACTGTCTCACTTATCAACAGAAATTTTGGGCTCGATTGCGATTCCTAAGCCAGGGTCTATGTGCACTGTGTTATTATTTGCAATTCCACCCCATTTCCTAAGGATTTCTCATACAGAAAAGTCTCTTCTTGTGAAAGCTGCATGCAAGACTTAATCTCTTCAAATGAGCAAACCTAATATTCCTCACTTTAGCTGAGGAAAAAAAAAAACCATTTTCATACAGAACTCTAAAACTGACATGGCGCTCAAAACCACTGTATTTTATTCTTACCAGCAAACCGCGTGGAGGCCGAGACACAGCATTTTTTACCCTCTTTCTGTTTTACTCTTTAGTTTAGTTTTGTTTTGTTTTTGCCTCAGCCATTTCAGTTGCTTCTGTTAAAGCACCTAGAGACCGAAAGGAAATACAATTAATCTCTCCGTAGTGAGAAAGACGCTGTCTGCTGTCCAGGTGCTAACAGCAAATGGGCAATTACAAGGCCCCTGCTATTTTTCTTGTTCATGGTGCTTAAACTTTAAGATCAGGCTTAGACAGGCATAGCTTTTCAACCAGAGGATAATCCTCTTTAGGATAGAGGATGGGGTCACCATCTATATCAGGCGTAGGGAACCTGCAGCCACCTCGACATTGCTGCTCTTCAGGTTCAAATAACCCTCATCATGTTTCCTGTGGATGCTGGCAGATGGTTCAGTGACACTTGGAGGACCACAGATTCCCCACGCCTTCTATGGGAGAATATTCTACCCAATCTTTGGTCCTTCCCAAAGATGACAAACATCCTACTTGTAATTGCAAAGCGTAAAAATGTGGAGGAAATGCATTCAAAACTAAGATCTGTCCTTGCGCTGTTTGTTCCTAAGTATGAAACAGCCATTATTTTCCCTAGATAAAATATAAAATATTATCTATATATATTAAAGCAAAATGCCACTCACGCATAATAACAAACTCTCCAGAACCGTAAAGCCTACAAAACTTGTAATTCAGCACAGATGTTCCTCTTGGCTTCTAGGTGCTCACTAAGAAAGGAGTTTTCAAAATGACCATCAGAGCATTAATATGTCCTATATCAGTAGTCACCAACCGGTGGGCCGCGGCCCACTGGTGGGCCATGAGAAAATTTTGGTGGGCCACAATCTCACCCCCAGAGCACCCCCACAAAGCAATTAATCCAGGCTGTGCAGAAACACAAGGCTGTGCCGCTCACATGGCCAGGGGGAACTCTCCCCACTCACTCCTTACCCGGTAAACTTGCCTGCTAAATTGTTATTTTTCCTTTTTTGGACCATCATCCTTTTCTGCTATGCCGGGAGATTTAGATTAGCTAGGAAGCAGGAAATGGTTGGATTTCTTGCTTTCTAGCTAGTCTTTAGATCTTCGGCTGAGCATAGCCGAACCTCCCTTAGGACTGAAGGTTTGCTTGCAAGCAAATTTGAGAGACTGAGCTAGCCGATGGCAGATAGATAGATCACTGAATGATTCTGTGAGCAACTCAATCTGCCTGCTTTTCCTGATTTTGGTAAAAGTTGCTCTTTTTAAAAATAAAAACATCAATATTTACATGCATGGTGTGTTGTGAGTCAATTTTGTGAGTTTGCTTGCAAGCAAATTTTATGTGACAGACTGAGCTAGCCAATGGCAGATAGACAGATCTCTGAATGAATCTGTGATTCTGTGAGCAATTTTCCTCTCCAAAAGCTAAGCCTGACCACATAGTTTCATAGTGAAGCACGGGTATAGAGGTAGTATAAAATATAAATATAAAATAAATAAACTGGAAACAAATCACATAAAAAACAACCTTTTATTCAAAGGAACAAAAGCCAGTAGAACTGTTAAAACTGGGTGAGACAAAGATCTAATCTGAATTAGGTCGGTTTAGGATTCAGTCTTGTGGAAATGTGGAAGGATTCAGTCAGTGGAAATGATAGCCAGATAAACTTGAATCTGGGGAAGGGCACAGGCTGGCTGGGCACTCAGAGGAAGATCCAGGCCCACCCCCTCTTCATCCTAGGGCATGCAGGGAGGAATGGATAAGGGAGCAACATGGGTCAAGGGGGAGAAAAAGGCCCTGATTCACTTCATTAGCTGTAGCTGGGGAAACAGGATGAAGAGGGTGTTTGTGCACAGCACCTTGCTGGAAACAAAGCATGCATTATCTTTGTTTGTCACGTCTTATCTGGGTTCTGGCATCCTCCCAACCTAGTGTTTCGTTATCTTTTGGAAGTCTGCAATTCCTTATCCTGCACTGTTGGAGGGCAAGTTGGAGGTATTAAAGGGACTTTATCTACTTTTGTGACTTTGTTGCTTTTGTGCCCACGCCCCTTTGGGTCATCACAGATTGCTTCTTCAGCTATACGAGCAGTTCAGGGCCCCTGAGGAGTTGCTACTTTCTGAAGGCAAAACCATGCAGGGATAATCTCCTCCCCAGCATCAGAGGATGCGGTCCCTTTCAAGCAAATATCTTACCATGGCATAATGCCTTAATTACCTGGGCCTCAGCTGTGTGTGAACCAAAGTCTATGGTTTAGAATGCTGTATAAGGCCTTTGACTTATTCCATCACCATAATTAAGAAAAGCATGGGCTTAGCACAATGCTTGGTTGCTGCAGGAGCCACCCTACATCATCCCAATTTTTCTTGGGATGGAGCCTGGGACCCAACACTCCCCATTTCTGTAGGCTGAAAAGGAACACCAGATTATTTTATTTATTTTATTTATTTATTTATATATATGGGGGGGAATGGGGGTTGGGTTCAAATAGGGAAGGCCTTGAATAGCAGCCATGACATCTTTCTGGAACTCCAAACACTGCTTGCATTCTCCAGCTGATTGAGCTTTCACAGAGGCTCATAATGTAATGTGCTTTTGCAACAAGGTTACTCTGTGGCTTCTTTAATGGTGGTCTGATGAACAGAGCACAACAGGAACCAATTTTTGTTTTGGTGAGGATTCTTTCCCTTTAAATAAATAAATAAATGGGAAGCTAGCCTGCTGCGGTCTGATGCTGTCTTAAAGTGTCTATCCACATGCCCAGAAAAAAAAAGATAAACAAGAGTTGTAGAAACATCTTGGAGGACCACAAAGATGGTAGGGGCAACCTCCAGCATCTGACTCCTGTTAGATGGTGGGAAAGTCGCCTCCCATCAAAGCCACAATACGTTCCATCAATTCCAGACCTTCCCACACTCTCCAGGAGTTTGGGGAACTCTGGAAGCAATGGGAGGAAGACATTTAATCTAGAACCCTAGAACGGATCTGGTTTTCCCTCCCCATCTATTCCTCTCAGTGAATCTTCTCCTCTCCCCTTCTTTAGATTAGAACCTGTCAAAGGCCATCAGAGATACATCCTGGCCTCTCGGTTTTCATATGCAAGCATTAAAGATTGGAGAAAGCAAGTATGAATGGAACATTAATAGCATTATAAAGATGCCCACAGGACCGGTTACTAAAAAAGGCTATCAAGCCCAAGCAGCTCAGTACTTATCCTGAAACTCGACTGTAAATATATTACAGGAAGAAGAGGACTATTTTCTTTATGGTGTGTCTTCTTCCTGGAAATCACCAGGTGGGGTGGAAAAAGAGACAGTGAGTAAGATGCAAACCTTTGTGTTTCACCCTTCAGAAGGACAGTTGTTCTGCCTCAATTAAAATCCTTTTCCAAAATGGATTCTTTCCCGCCTCCCCTTTAGTGTTCAAAGGTTGTCTACGACAACTTCACAGTTAACTGTATCACCACTGTACAAACAGAGCAAAAACACAAATCATATCTCCTATCATTTGCATATCTGTGCAATCTGTTGCACTAATTACTAGCTGGATGACAAGGGTGGGGGAGAAAAGCCACAAATGATCCCAGGTGTGTTAGAGGGATGCAAATACAACCTGCAGAAGAAAAGCACAGAAATGGTATTCTTAAACACACAGGATATAGCGCCAAAATGAGCAATTGTGACGGTTTAGAATCTGAGATCTTTCTTCCTCCCAAGGGAGGGAAAGTCACACACATCTGACATTTTCTCTCTTTAATTAGCCTACAAGTCCAACTCCACAAATAATGAAGACCCTCACAGAGACCGAAGTCCTCAAGATCTAACAAAAGCTTGAAATTATAGGGTGTTTATTTGCTAAGCCTGCTACAAAATTCGTTGCTTAGGTTGACTGCATTCAACATACCTAGGAGCACAAGAGGTTTTTTTTTTTTCCCTCTTAAGTTCCAACACCATTAACCTTTCTCTCGTTCATTACTCTTAAGGGGAGACTTGGAAGTTAATACTTTTTTTTTAGTTGCAAGATGTATTGATCATTTAACGAATCACAAACTCATTTCTTTTCCTCCTTCATTGGTCAGAAGTTCAATTTAAAATCTTGTCAGTGTCATACAGGGGTGAAAATATGATGAATACCCTGGTTAATTCTTCATAAGACTTGAAATTTTCCGCTGTCTTCCTCGATGCAAACCTGGTAAAAAATGATTAAGGTGTCAAGCTAGAAACCAGGAGATGGTGAGTTCTAGTCCTGCCTTAGGCATGAAAGCCAGCTGTGTGACTTTGGGCCAGTTTCTCTTTTTCAGCCCAACCCACCTCACAGGGTTGTTGTTGTGTGGAAAACAGGAGAAGGAGGAAGGAGTGTTAGGTATACTTGCTGCCTTGAGTTATTTATAAAAATAATAAAGGCAGGGTAAAGATAAATAAATGAAAACAATATGGAATTAAGAGAAATCAGTCCCACTACACGTAGTGATGCTTACACCCCGAAAGATTGCAAAAGACTCTGTTAATAACTACTCACTATTTTTCCTATAATCTAACAGTAACAGGATGAAACGCAAAAATAAAGAAGTCCCAAATATGAAACCCCCCACATATTGAAAAAAATAAGCAAGTGCAAGAAAAAGAACGATGCGGCTTCACGATTTCCCCTCCCTGAATGCTGTTTGCATTCAACTTTTATACTAATGCTTGGAACTTCCTTCTTAAATAAAGCACTTGCTATTAATGAGGTGGGAGAGATTATATGAAGAAGTGGATGCAAATTAAATTGCTTCTACATGAGTGCTGCGCAAGATAGCATGTAGTTCACCTAGAAGATATTTCGTCCCCCCAAGATCATCCAGAGATCACAAAATTGAACATCAGAAAAGATACACTGTGTTACACAAGCAGGAGCAACTTGAATTACAGCCATAAAATTATCGTTTATTAGTAGGTTCTCTCACAAGCATGTACCTTCCTGTGTGAGGTTAACACACTGTTTTGCTCACCAACCTCGACATACAAAGGCACTCCTTTGAAAGCAGACTATATGCTGTGTTTAATTCAATAATGAGATTAGTCAGTAAAACAAAATCCAAAAGGATTTAGACTTATTTCCAGAGAGACAAAAAGGAGGGGGGAGCCAGAAACAGCCAACATATCTTCACCCAATGCCTGAATCTGTTTTCATACAACAATTTACCTAGCTTGCCAAGGAGAAATACAGAGAAAAGATTCATACAAGCATGCAAGAACTGCCTCTAATAACAAAATTGTGATGTGCAAGATGATCATTCGCAACACAGATTTTTGCTGAACTAACAAAGGGAAAAAGGGGAAAAGGCAGCCACCCCTGATAAAAGGAGTGGTGGGAGTCCACAAAGCTTTAAAAATCAATACCAAAAACTATTTCTGTTACTGATGCCAAACAGCAATGTTGATTCCTCCTCTTCACATACAATGTTGCCATCCACACATTTTCTGTTATCACTGTATCATAACAGAGAAAATCACCATTCATTTCTAATTAATGCATCCAGAGGCTCTCTCCAGTGTCCAGCAAAACCAAGCTAAAAGGCATTTAAAGATGAAGAAAAACAACATTTACTTCCTGAAATGCTAACTGAAGAAACCCGACCAGCTAGAAAAAGATAAAAACACAACATTCATATTTGAGAGAGGTAGAAAGTAGCCACTAATGGATGAGGAGGTGAGAGAAGGAGGGGTCATTACAAAGGTAATTTCTAATTCCCTTTGACTCTGGAAAGGGTTAGAAAGGATGAGAAATAGGTTGTTGTTGTTACCCTTTTACCAGGGCGCAAGTGACAATTCCTTTCCTACCAGCTCTGCTACAATTTAAAGAAGCAAAAAAACTATCACATTAATTCTGCCAGCTGGGAAGCTGATTGTGTGCACAATAAAGTAAATATGGTTCGAGATACGTCAGCCTGAATTCACTTCTTCATGGACTTGGGACTCACTAAACTAGTCGATACCTCAACATGGGCAGGTCTAAAACACATTGAAAACACCACCGATATTTAAATGCAAGCCCTCAAGGTATTTTAAAACAGCACGATACATGATTTGTTTAAAAAAGGATGTTTGGCACTATACCAGGGCAAGAGGGACGCAGCCAAAAATAAAATAAATATCTAAATATCTTTTTTTTTTTAAAGGATGTTTGGCACTATACCAGGGCAAGAGGGATGCAGCCAAAAATAAAATAAATATCTAATAAATGAATAAGAGCAAAATAAATATCTAGTTCATTTATCAGAACAATAAAAGGAAGATAAAGTAACTACTGGTAGAAGGGAACCTATAGGCTGGAAATGTTTACATTTGGCCAAAGCACACTTTGTTACTCTTAAGTATCCATATTCAGATCTGGGTGTTACTTAACCAAATCTGGAGTAGAAATATCCTGAAAAACAAAGCTGATCTATCTCAGCCTTCTGTTACATATTGAAAAGAATATGTAACAGAAGTATCCAACCTTTGGAACACAAAACAAAACCCCAAGTGTTTCAAAGTGTAAATAACCCAGAAGTAGCATATATTTGGGGATCATTCTCTTTGCAGAGATGCACATCTACCTAGCCCAAAATGCCGCCCCATCAAAAGGATCTCAAAGGCTGGGTGGATGGGTGGGTACCAGTGTTTTATTTTTTATAAGCACGCTAAGAAATCAGACAAACGCACAGCCTATGCTGGCTCCATTTGCCCCGCAACATTCAAACTGCACACGCACATCCAGCAGGTTCAACAATAGGAATCAAAGCCACCCTACCTCACAGCTCAAGACCACATTGTCCTCTGCTGCCGATGTACAGTTCCAACGTTCGCTTCAGCTACACGTGAAAGATTACATCACGCGCACCCGAGCTACAGACACAGGGCGTGTGCATCTCTCTCTCTCTCTCTCTCTCTCTCTCTCTCTCTCTCTCTGTGTGTGTGTGTGTGTGTGTGTGTGTGTGTGCGTGCGTGCATCACCCACAAACACAGGGGACAATACCAGCAATAAAAGTAAGGATGCAGCCTGCAGTCACTTCCCCGTCACTTCGCCAGAGCTTCGCCCACCTCAGGGCGCTTCTGAGCCCAACTGGATCCCAGGTCTTCCCTTCCAGCACCAAACGGGAGAGGACGGCTGCCATTCACACGACCCGCTCCACCTGGAGTATCCTTGGCGGACAGCCGGCGACTGGCCGGCCAGCCCAAGGGTGTGGTGGGGGGTGCTGGCTGGGTTCGCCCGAGGTGCTCCGCCGCCAGCCACACACACACACACACACACACACACACACACACACACACACAGCGGGGCGCGCGGCGCCAAGGCAGCCGCTGGGTCTCTTAGGCGGCGGCTTCCTCGCGCGTCGTGTGAACCCAACCCAGGGAATAAGGGCGCGCCTGCCAAGGACCCCTCCGTCCAGCCTCCGCCGGAGCCAAACTTACCTGTCCGTCCACTGGAACTTTCAGCTGGAGCAGCAGCAGCAGCAGCAGAAGCAGCGCCGCCTCCTCCGCCCCGCGCGGCTCCGCTCGCCAGGCATCGCGCGCGCCTGCCCGCCGCCGCTACGCCGAAGGCGAAGGCGAAGATAAAATCCACATCGTTGGGGAGGCGACCCAGGCGGCTGCCGCAGCTCGCCCGCATCCCCTCCCTTCCCCTCTCTCCCTCCACGCCGCCCCTGCCCGGGCTCACAGCGCCGGCGGGACCCTCTGCGAGCGGGCTGCGAGCGCCGGAGATGCCCGAGAGCGCAGCCGCCTCAGCCCCTGCCTGCGCCTCGCGCCGGCGTCGCGGCCACGACTGGCTTTCCCCCACCAGCGGCGCCCGACCACTCGGCTCCTCGGCTTTTGGCCGCCGCTAATGAGCATGCCCGGGAGAGGGAGAGCGGGCATGCGCGGTGCCGAAGCCGACGCCGCTTGCCTTCACCTGCTTTGCCAGGCGCCGGGCAGGTGGGTCCAGAGCGAGCGAGCGAGCGGCGGCAGCAGCAGCAGCAGCAGCGCTGTGGCGCGACGGAGCCCGGCCGGCCCTCGGGGAAAGGAAAGAAGAAAGGCGGGCGGAGGGGCCCGGGCAGAAGGGGAGGACGCGACTTCGGCTTGCTTTCGTGCCCGAGAAGGCAGCGGAGCCCCGACGAAGAGCCCCGAGGTTGGGCTGCGAGGCGGGCGCAGGAGCATCGCCTTGCCGGGCGGGGGCGCCGGCCCCGGGGAGCAACAGGTAGCGAGAGAGCGCGGAGCAGCGCCTCCCCCGGGGTGGCGGGATCAGAAGCGGCGGAGCAGCCCCGGGGCTTTTCCCCCCGAGCGGCCGCTGGTCCGTCAAACGGCCGAACCGAGGCAGGGAAAACGGCTCTTGCCCGCCGGCCACCCCACCTCCCCACCTCCCCGGGTAGGCAGGCGGGCAGGCGATCGCGGACGGGGTGGGGACGCCGGTACAGTCGAGCCGCCGAGCTTCCCGGCCGGAGAGGAGAGAAGCGGCGGCGCGCTTAGCAAGCGAAAGACGCTGGCAGCCCCGGCGCCCCTCCGGCCTTTGGCTGAGATTGTCGGACTCTCGGATGCTTGAGCGGGCGGGAGGCAGAGATGCCAGCCTCGGCCGTCCCCTTTTGAATTCGGAGTGGGTGGGTGTCGTTTTCTGGTTATTCATTATGCCCCCCCCCCCCCCCCCTTGGGACGAATACATTTCGGTTTACACTGAGAAACCGAGAAACCTTTCGGATTCGTTTTGGAATGTCCTTGATGTCTATCTTCTCTCATGGCCCCATCCCATCCCATCCATCCATGCATCCACCCACCCACGCACCCACCCACCCATTCATTCATCCATGTATGCATGCATCCATGCACCCACCCACCCATCCATCCACCCATGCATCCACGCACCCATGCACCCATCCATCCATACATGCATGCATGCATCCATGCATCCCCCCACCCATGCATCCATCCATTCATGCATCCATTCATGCATCCATCCATGCATGCATGCATCTTCCACTCACCCACCCACCCACACACCCATGCACCCATCCATCCACCCATGCATCCATCCACCCATGCATCCACACACCCATGCACCCATCCATCCATGTATGCATGCATCCATGAATCCACCCACCCACGCACGCACGCATGCATGCATCCATCCACCCATGCATCCACGCACCCATGCATCCACGCACCCACCCATCCATCCATGTATGCATGCATCCATGTATCCACCCACCCATGCATCCACGCATCCACGCATCCATGCATGCATCCATGCATGCATCCATGCATCTATGCATCCACTCACCCATCCATCCATGTATGCATGCATCCATCCACCCTTGCATCCACGCACCCATGCACCCATCCATCCATCCATCCATGTATGCGTGCATCCACTCACCCACCCACCCATGCATCCATTCATCCATTCATCCATCCATTCCTCAGGTAATATCTTCAGGGTTAGAAGGGAGTGGGGTTGCTCTCTGTTTATATGGTTTGCCCAGCCACTTTGCCCATCACCAGGCACATAGAGGTAAACAACATTTACACCCCATTCAAAAGAGACAATAAAAAAGTGAAAAAGGAAACAAAAAGACCACAGCTCCTCTTTGCCAGTGATTTAACACCCAGATATACAGGGATAAACACTACGATTAACACCAGACAAGCAAGCAAGCAATGAACAATAAGGAAATATTGGTTCAGACCAATAATCAAGCAGTTAAACAACAGCTAATCAAGGAATTTCCAAGGGAAATAAAACTATACCTCCACCAACACTGACAGGGCAAACTACTGCATATAAACAGAGAGCAAACTCCATTCCCTTATAGCATTTGTGATGTTGCCTAGTTGGACAATGAAATGTGTGCAGGAAAACAACCAAGGTCAGAGAGATTATTGTACACTATCTTCTCAATAAGATATAATGATTTAGTTATAAATACAGAGGAATATAATTAAAGGAGAAAGAAAGGGTGGTAGATAGTTTGATGAGTATCGAAAGAGTATCTGGAAGTAAACCACAATTCATTCACTGGGAAAATGTAAGTAGCAAATAGAAGCAGCAGCCTAACTGGAAAAAAAATCATCACGGATTTGCTGTATCTACATTTATGTACTTTTGTCAGAAATGTTCTCTTTTCTCATCCTTTTAGAAAGTGCTACTAAAGTGTTTGTAACTCTAAGAGTTGAACCAGAAATTAAACAGTCAATAAAGGGAACCTGTAGCTCAGGGTTGAATTGTGGAGTCCTTGGTTCTAAAACAAAGAACTATTTCCTACATAATGCTTTTCAACTCCACATAATCCTCCACAATTGATAAAAATGTGGAATAATAGCTAGGAACCATGGAAGTATGACCATCTCTGCCCAGAACACTCACTCAATCAATCAATAAAACAAAGGCAACATTAAGTTGTTTAATAGGATATATATAGACAAGAATTAGAGGAACTAACACATCCTCACTTTGGGTTAATTGATATTATGGGACCACCAAACACATCGCAATAGCCATTTTGTGAGTCATTAAGCATTCTTCATAAGAGTCTTTTTCCCAGAAGCAATAAAAGACTCAGGAATGTCTTAACAAAGACCTCAGAGTTGAAGATACCTAAGAAGATACCTAAGTCTTAGACAATTACTGGTAGATCACTCTGAAATAAAACACTGCATAGATTTCATATGTCCATGCCAAGCCATAATACAGCTTTATCAGACACCTCACTAAAGTCATTTAGTTGAAAGTTACCAGTGAGTGGGGCTTTCTGGAAGATGTTTCATTACCCAAACTAGGTAACATCATCAGTACAGGTAATCCTTGACTTACGACCACAATGAGAAATTTTTGCCTCATTTTACGACTTTTCTTATCACAGTTGTTAAAAGTGAAACACTGTAGCTGTTAAATACGTAATACGGTTGTTAAGTGAACCTGGCTTCCCCGTTGCTTGTCCGAAGGTCACAAAAAAACCACAACCCCGGGACCCTGCAACTGTCATTAAATATTAACTCCTTGTCAAGCATTCAAATGTAAATCCCGTGACCATGGGGATGCTGCAAAGATTGGAAGTGTGAAAAACCTGCATAAGTCACTTTTTCCAATGCTTTGAATGGTCACTAAATGAATCATCCTTGGTGCATCATTATCATCATGACTTAATTTGGGTAATGAAACGTCTGTAAGAAAATGACCAAGCTCAGAAAACAATAAGGACTCCACAGTCATTCTCCTCCCCCCCCTCCTCCTCCTCCTCCCCCTCCTCTCCACAAACCCCATTCCTTTCTAGTACTGATTATGTTACCCAGATGGGTAATGAAACGTCTTCAAGAAAACACCCAGGACCCTTCATTTCAACCCTAAGTTACAAATATTCTCCTTTATTGCAACCTTACCAAGAAAAGAAATCCCTAAGTATCTTGAATAAAGGTAAAGGTACCTCTCGCACATAGATGTTACTTGTTTCCAGCTCTAGGGGGCAGTGCTCATCTCCATGACAAAGCCGAAGAGCCAGCGCTATTTGAAGACATCTCTGTGATTGTGGACGGCAATACAAAGCACGCAACTCTGTTCCCTTCCCACCAAAGTGGTCCCCATTTTTCTACTTGCATTTTATACATGCTTTTGAACTGCTAGGTTGGCAGAAGCTGGGACAAGGGGAGCTCACTCCGTTACGCAGTGCTAGGGATTCGAACCGCCGCACTGCCGACCTTTCTGATCAACAAGCTCAGCATCTTAGCCACGGAGCCAACGCGAAAGAAAACACAATAAACTTTTCAGCAATTGTAAAGCAGATTTCATCCTAGGTTTGGTAAAGTCACTCAAACCTCCTGACTTAGCCCCTTCCTAGATGAAAAAAAATGAACCCCAAATTTGCTAAGATGAACGCTGAAGAACTTTCTGAGCCTGTTGTTAATGGATCAAGGATTGTAATCCAGTGGGACTCTTTATTTCAAGCCAGGAAAGAGAAATAAGAATTGTCTCTTCTCAGCTTCATGTTACCCCATCCCCAAATCATTCCATCTGCCATCATTAGGTGAATTATTTTTTATTATTTTTGTATTGTTGGCAATGCACACTCTTTTCTCTGCTCCCTTAAACAAAAGTAGAGGCATTCTAATGCATTTCTGGCAACTCTATATTCACATCTTCAATCAGGACATGATATTCCTTCCTCACTTTCTTTCTTTTGCTAAAAGCTTTGCCTGTGCAGTAAACTTGCCCAAATCTGCCTTGGCTTGAGCTGGTTTTTGAAACAAAGAGATCTGTAAATTCACCCTAACAGTTTCTTTTCTTTTGTTTTGTTTTTCTTAATTCAGTGTTGAAATTGTAATCCTGTTCTACGATCCTACACGAAATGTGATTGCTTTGGTTTTGACTTGATCAATCTGCAAACCCAAACCCTTGCGATATACAGGTAGTACTTGACTTAACGATGGCAAACATTTCTGTTGCTAAGCGAGATAATTTTAAGTGAAACACGCCCCATTTTACAACATTGTCTTCTTATGACGGTTGTTTAGGAAATTGCTGCAGTTGCTAAGTGAGTAACTCGCTTGATAACTGCATCTGGCTTCCCCATTGACTTTGCTTGTCAGAAAGTCACAAATCGGGATCACTTTGGCAGCAATGGTCATAAATATGAGCCATTTGTCAAGTGTCTGAGTTTTTGATCATGTGACCATGGAGATGTTGCAACAGCCAGTGTGAAAAACGGTCATAACTCACTTTTTTCAGAGCCGCTGTAACTTTGAATGGTCCCTATATGAACTGTTGTAAGTCAAGGACTACTTGCATTCAGAGAACCATGGTTAAACATGGTTAATCCCAAGAAGATTAACAGAGTTGGAAGGGACCTTGTAGGTCATCTAATCCAACCCTCCACCCAAGCAGGAGACCCGACATTATTCCTGACAAATAGCAGTACAGTCTCTTCTTGGAAAGCTTCCAGGGATGAAGCTCCCACAACTTCTGAAGGCAACTTCTGTTCCATTGGTTGGTCTCACTGTCAGAAAGTTTCTCCTTATTTCCAGATTAAATCTCTCCTTGATCAGTTTCCATCCATTATTCCTTGTCTGGCCTTCAGATGCTTTGGAAAATAGCTTGACCCCTTCCCCCTCTCTGTGGCAGCCCCTCAAATATTGGAACATTGCTATCATGTCTCCCTTATCCTTCTCTTCACTAGACTGTCAGGCCCAGTTCCTGAAACCGTTCATCGTATCTTTTAGCCTCCAGTCCCCTAATCACCCTGGTTGCTCTTCTCTGCACTCTTTCTAGAGTCTCCTTTTTTATAGTGTGGTGTCCAAAACTGGATGCAGTACTCTAGGTGTAGACCCAGTTAAGACCTCCACTGCTAAAAAGCTGCTTTTTAATTTTCCAGGAATGTGGGGGTTTTGTTATAGAAGAGGCCTCTATTTCTGTATCTTGTTCTTGAGCTGCCTTAGAATCTCTTTAGTCTCCTTTCCACATTTCTTTTGGCTTTATGACGGCAATTCTGTTATAGAGGGTGCTGTCAATTCTGCTGCCTTGTTTTCTCTTGTTGCATACCTTTCTGCAGCCTTACAGCTCCCGCTTCCTCCTTGGCTAAAGGACAAAAGAAGCGATGGCAGGTTCATCTTGAAATCTGAAATCTGCAGAGAATGGTCAGGTTTGCCAAAGTGGGGTGACCTGGGCTTCGTCAGATCCTAAATCTTCTAGGACATTGCAGAATCTGCAGGATCTGGTGCTCAGTAATCTTCTGCAGGGTCATATAACACTCTCTTCTAATAATGTTTGCAACTGTGGCTGTTTATTGTGGCAATGATACTGCTCATTCCTTTAATGTATTGCCTGAATAACTTATGTTATTATATTCTCGCATTTCTCTCTTTAGGGGTGAAAGCAGGTCAAAATAAGTTCAATCAATGAGTAATATTTAAAAGATAAATGAATTCCTTAAGTAAGAGAAAACAGGGCAATGAATTCTTTTTTCAGATTATTCAAATCCTGGGATTGTCAAAGGAGATGAGGATTCCTCTCTCTTGATGAAAGAACAATAACAAGAAGCGTTCTAGCTCTAAGAAACATTAAAATGTGTAAACCACAACTGCATTCTAGCAGCTAAAAGGAATGCTGTAATCTTTTCCCACAGTGCTTTTCAGAAAGGACAAACTTTACAGCTCATGTCAATGGCTATGTGGGCCAAAGAGCCAGTTTGGAATTGTGGTTAAGGCATCAGGTTAGAAACTGAGAGGCTTGTGTTGTAGTTCCACCATAGACATGAAGCCTACTGGGTAACCTTGGGCCTGTCACTTTCTCTCAGCCCCAGGAAGAAGCCCACTTCCAAAATCTTGCCTGAAGACTGCAAGGAATCAATCTAGACCAGGGGTAGGAAAACTTGGCTCTTTTATCACTTATGGACTTCAACTCCCAGAATTCCTGAGTGAGCCATAAAAGGTTCCCCATCCCTGGCCTACTGGTTTTTCAGTTGTGGGGGAAATCAATTTTTGACTTGGGACTGTTTAATATACAAATGTAGGACAGCCAAGTTTCCCTACCCCTGATCTAAACAATCTCCAGAGGACAACACTGACTTGAAAACACTAAAAAGATCTTGGATGGAAGATTTCAACATGAAAAATATATATGTTACCATAAACATGTTCTTTTACATTTGTTATCATGACCCAAGAGCAAAATTAAATGAAAGCAGGGGGAAATATAGGAAAGAAAGTCCTTTCCTGCCTTTGTTCATTTGTACTTTTTGAATGCTGGTTTCATTCTAGTGCAGAACAGGACACGCTTCTCAAAATAAAGGCTATTGCTCCTCAGCAAGAGGAATATGAAGACTTTGGTCCCATCACATCAATTTGCTGGAACATTTTTTGATTGATAGATGAATATGTCAGCTTTGGAAGCCATATTAGCATCAGAAGTTTCCACATTGCCACATTCTTGAGCATGGGAAGATGGGAGGGGGAATTTCATGGAGTGTATGTGATTAGGCATGATAGCATTCTTCTTCTAAGTCAAGGTCATGTTATTTCTGCACCTGGTTGAGAGGACATCTCAAGTTGGGACGGATGGTGATTGGGGCATGTGATGCAATGATGGGTGGAGGGGGTGGATTTGTAGTTTTTTTTACTTATTGCAAGGAAACCCGGAACTTTCAGATTCGGGATATCCTGCGTGTAGTTGATGTCGTGGCACATTAGGCCCCAGTGTAAACATAATTTAGGTGCCCTGATGGCACAGTGGTTAGAATGCAGTATTGCAAGCAAAACTCTACCCACAGCCTGGAGTTCGATCCTGGTGGGGTTCAAGGTTGACTCAGTCTTCCATCCTTTCGAGATCAATAAAATGAGGATTCAGATTGGTGGGAGAAATACGCAAATAATGCTTTTAGTGCTGTGTAAAGCACTGTGAAGTGATATATAAGCCTAAATGCTATTGCTAAATATTACTCAAGATGTAAGTAAAAACCCTTTACCTACGAACTGCAATGGTCAAGTCTCCAGAGTATATTAAGCTCAAGCCAAACAAACCACATTATGTGGTAGGGCAAAGTGTGAATTCACACTTTCACTGTATAGCCACCTATCATAATGATTAACTGTCACTTAGTAGCAGAAGAATAGATGCTTAATACCTGTTGTCTGAACACTATGGGATCACCTGCATTTATCTTGCTTGGAAATCTTTCCAGAGTTGAGTGGTTGGCTACTGTGGACATCAGTAGATAGCCCACTAATCTCATTTAGCAGAACTTCTATCTGCATGGAAAAAAAGGCAATTGAAGGCCAAGCAACAAGTAACTGGATACCCCAATGCTCTTTTTAAAATCCAGATTAGCAAGGTTTAGAGATCTGCTAAAGATAAAACTAGAGATGTGCCTGCTGGCTTGAGGGCTCTGGAGGCTTTCTGTGATGTGAGGTCCACACTTCAAAAGTGATTAGGGAGAAGGTTCATTTGGGCGGAGAGGATGAAATGGATGTATCTGTCGTGTTTAAGATTACCCCCCCCCCCCAAAAAAACCCTCCAAGTAATCAGAAAAGCAGACCAATTTCTGATCCTTCCCAATTGAGGAGGCTCTGGAAGCACTCAAAGAGATGTTGGAGAGTTGAACGTACGGCAAAGCTAGATATCCCTGTGCTAAATGCAACTTAACAAAAAACATTCTGTGTACACCTAATATGCTATGCCCAGACAGTTAAACTAGGATAACCTGGTTTATAACACATGTTAAATTAGCACAATGCTGGAGAATGAGAATAATGCAAGAACAGAATAGCTGAGTCTCTAAAACATGTTGACTCATAAACGACCCAGCTCCATTTTAGCATTTTGTGCAAACCCAGTCATAGCATCGTTGCATTTCTCTCTGTCTAGCATTGTGTGATTTAAATAGCTTTCCCAAGGATCTTGGTTCTGTGGTCACCCAAATCCTGTAGTTGCTGTTTTAGTTAAAAAAAAAAAACTTTATCAGAGATCTCTGGCTTTATGTACTTCAATTCTAAGGGAGAAAAAAATCCTCAAGATACCTAAAATAATCTAAAAGGACATTCATAATATCCTGACAAAGGAAAGTATTATTAAATGTTGTACCTCATGATTCTTGACTCTTGACAAATGTATCTTTTCTTTTATGTACACTGAGAGCATTTGCACCAAGACAAATTCCTTGTGTGTCCAATCACTCTTGGCCAATAAAGAATTCTATTCTATTCTATTCTATTCTATTCTATTCTATTCTATTCTACTCTACTCTAATCATAGAGTGTAGAAATTTCATAGGAAAATAAATAATTTGAATTAAGATAGACTAATGAGGAGAGGAAAAAAGGAAGGAGGGAGGAAAGGAAAGAAGGAAAGGAAGGAAGGAAGGAAGGGAAAGGGAGGGAGGGAAGGAAGGAAAAGGGGAAGAAGGAGAAGGGAAAGAAGAGAATGTGAGAGAAGGTCCAAGACCTATCCCTAGCCTTCCTCATATTCCAGTATTGAATTCCAGTACTGAAATCTTCCAAGCTTGTTGACAGCTGCAGGATCATGTTTGCTGTTGTCACTACATCCAAATATTAAAGGTGGTAAAAAAAAAAAGGGAATTTGGTCAATTCTGCTAAGGATTATTGGAAAATACAGAAAACCCCAAAGATCTACCAATATCCTTGCCTTCTTCCAGATTTCCAAATACCGCTAATAATGTGCATCAGCTTGAGAGCAGGTCCACATTTATTTCCTGATAATGGTGTATGAAACTCCTTGAATTTGAAGCATCCTGTTTTAAATACAAAACAACTGTTTTGCATTAAAAATAAAGGTACTCGACTCGTTCTGGAAAGATTGAAGTCTTGGAATGAAGTGTTTCAAAGCAGAATTTGATTTGTATCTGACAGGTTTTGCATGCCCCTATTTCATCCCAACCTTATTTGCAATTGGAGCAAAACCCTGAACACCACAAACTGGCAACACTGAAAACATCTTCCTATCTTTGCTTCTTCCCTGTAGGGTTTTGGGATTTAGCATCACTGCTGAAACATTTTCCTAAGGCTACAAGGTTGCAGTTTTAATATTAAATCAACCATCCTCGGTGGAAATTTTACAAAAGTAAAAGAACAATTAGAGATCTTGGTTAAAAACAGAAGGAAAAAGCAAAACAAAAGCCCAAGAATTCACTAACTTCATTCTGAGACAGTTAATAAATAAGCAGGCACTAGATGAATGCAATACTTTTAAAGGCAATTCCTTGTTCAATTTAAAATGCTGTATTCCAAGATAAATTTAAAAGCTTGACAGTAGAACTAATTATACATCTAGAAATGTATAATTCAGTCTCTCAGCAACACGATGCCCCAGTGGTTTAAGTAAGAACTGATAAGGGAAGGATTCTTTTAGAACCTCTTGCTCTTCCCTGCAATATTTATGAATGCACCAATATTTAATTCATTATTTATAGCTTTCTGGCATATATCTAATTTGTTTGATATATACTTTTTTTATATGTCCACCGCACTTTGTATACAAGCAATTATTATAGGAAGGAGAACACCGTCTCAACTTGGAACAGCCCCTGGGGAAATGCATTAAGCACACCAGAGCAGTAACCAAGAGCATCCTTTTGTACATGCTGCTGTTCCTTCATAGGTTTAGATTGCAGGCATACATATAATGGTTTCTGGCATCTCGGTCTTAAAAATACCTGCTTAAGAAAAATCAAATCAAATTAAATCCATGTGTTGTACAAATGGTACTTTGGTACTCATTGTTAATTGGTTCCAAGAGATGCGATGAGTACCAAAAATGATGAGTACTGAACAATTTTTTCTCCATAGGGAACACTGTAGCGAGTCACAAGGCAACTGACACCAACAAGTTCTAGCTTTGGTGTTGGGTACAAAACAAATGATGAGTACCAGGACAAAATGTGTCAAATTGCATTGAGTACCAAATTTGATGTGTTTCAAAGCAGTTGAGTACCAAAGTACCACCATAGGTGTTAAAATGTTGGACTAAAATCAGGGACATCCAAGATCCAATGTTCAACTTTGCTATGTTTTCCAAGAGTCTATTCTAATTGCAGATTCAGTGATCCTTATCTACTCTTTGGTTAAAGCTTTCAAGACTTGTAGGTCCCTAACATTAAGTGCATTACAGCTGAGTTGTTAGGGCATTGCAAAAAAACACAAAAACAAAACATCATTCTGCAGTAAAAAGGATGAGGAAGTGCTAGAAGGCCAGGCTAAAATAAACTTGGGGAGAAGTATGATACTATAATGAAATTCTGTCCTTGTCTGCTTAGGTCAGAATTCAAACTGAGTTCAATGGGACCTCCTAGTTATGTGTGTATAGAATAGCAAACAATCACTTACTTATTAAACTTCTTAGGCCTCCATCAACCACTCTCAAAAGTGGGTCACACAATGTGAAATGTCCTAATATGGTTTGATTGTTTTTAGTTTAATACCATGGACAGCAACCTGTCACCAATGAGCCCCAGTAGGCTCAAGACAAGCTGTCAAAATATAGCAACATGGAGAAATTTTCAGTGAAGTGACTTCAGCCTCTTTTGGGAAGGCTGGAGGTGTTGTGTGAACTTAAGGATACATATGGGATTGTTTAATTCCAGAGGCTTCTTACTTGTTTTAACCCTTTAATCACCCCAACCTCTTCTAAGGGTATCATAGCATTGCTCATATTATTGTACACTGACCCAAGTCCCCTGTAAGGGAGATGGGCAGTTGTTAAATCTACTAAATAATTAAATAAAAAGAAATCAGTCTGCCACAACCAGCTCAAAAGACCTAATTGTCCAAATATTGCATATTCCTGATTCAGAAATAGCAATGGCAATCAATACTCAAAGGCTGTAAGGTAAATTGTATTTTTATTTATCTATTCATCCCAATTCTAACAGACAAAATAATTCCACAGTTTGAAGTTTCTTATTGCTGTTCACTAATGTCTTAGTTATTAGTCTTTTAAAGTCTTTCCCCTCTCTTAATTCATTGATTGTACAATTTTAACTTATTCATTGAAAGTTTATGGATTCCTGGACCAGTTTTATTGAGAATATCAGGAAGGAGGGAAGGAAGGAAGGAAGGAAGGAAGGAAGGAAGGAAGGAAGGCAGGCAGGCAATAGATGATCTGCAATTCACATAATAAGATTAGAAATGTTCCTGAACCAAACAACATTCCATATGGGGCAACTTTGAGTAAAATAACATTTCTAAAAATTATCTCATAAGAAATTGCTTTTCTTCCTCCCCCCTCCAAGCCATTATTTACAATGTTAATAGAAATCATCTGAGCATAATTTTAGGCTTTGGGTTAAGCTTACGGAAAGGACACACGCATTCCTTTTTTTCTGGTTGGAGGCTAAATGCACATAATAACTATCCTCTTATTATTGTAAAAGGATTAAGGAGGACCAGCCGCTGAGTTGCCGAACCTTGTTATTGAAATTAAGTTTATTCTACCGGTGCTTTCTCTTGTTTCTGAGTAGTCGTTTACAATGGAAATGTAAGGAACATTTCGCAAATGAACATTTTCACAAATACTCAGGGATAAAAAACTCTGATTTTGATAAAAAAAGGAAAAAAGCACCCTCAACAGATTACTGTAGAATTTGTAAGGAAGGGTAGCTAATATTGCATGCATTATAATATCACAATTTTAAAAAATTGTATCATTTGTGCAATGACTTCATAACATAGGTGACATCATTATAGCTTATACTAGATGCCCATATATCTATTTCACATAACACAAACATGTGGTTTTTACTCATGGATTTCTTTGAATATGTCAAGATTTAGATGCATCCACACTTAATAATGTATCCAGTCATATACTTTGGCTTAGAATGAATTGGTTCACACAGCTGATAACCCATACAAACTACCTCTTGGATTGATGTAGTATGTCAATTCAGCCATGATGGGTAACAGATGATATTACAGAAGTGTGGATTTCTTAAAAATCCAACACACACACAGAAGTACTCGGGCATGGAGAATACTTTCTAGAAAAGTCTTCCTAAAGAGTTGCTCCCTCCCTTGACAACAGTTTAATTTTCAAAGATGGTAAACTTGTGTCCACTGTTCCGGCAATTAATTTAACTGGTGATTATTTTCATGGATGTTACTGGTTTTATTGATGTGTTGTTACCACATCATTTTATTTTATGTTTTATTGCTGTTACTCAAGTTGACAAAAACTTACTGAAAAGGCAAGCTATTAATTTAAATAAACAAATTATTTAACATTCATTGCTCCATTCTGCTCAGTTTATCTACCTCAGCACATCAACACTGATTCATCAGTCAATAAATATTTATTATCCCTTAGTGGTTTCTTTATTTGGAAAAGGAGGGGATAGAATCAGGTAAGTGCTTGGAACTATTTTGAATCTTAATATTGACTAATAAGTGTTTAGCATTTCTGGTCCCAATTTCTGCTATCCAATTCGTAAACTGGGAAAATAACAGATTTTCCATTCCTACCCTTAGTCCTTATTAATTCTTTATATTAGCAATGAACAAATGTTTAACTATGGCTTTGCGGTGCTTATTCATTGCCTATTTTAGATGAAATAAAATGCATACATGATTTTTAAATACAACTGATGGATGCTTCTATTAACTATATTTGTACAATTTAGATCATGGACCATAAAAGCAAATAAATATTTCATCCTTTTCCTTCGTACATCATCATGTTTTTCCTCTTTGCCACAAACTCTTTAATATTCTGAGGGGGAAAATAATTACAGCTGGGGATTTTAATGAGACTCACAAATATCTGGCATGCGTAACACTGAAGATTGTTTTTAAAAATGGTTCAAGTCAATGACAGTGTTTCCTTCGGATTTACTAGGCAATTGTTGAAAAATAATGCTGCCTATTTAAATGCTACATAAGTTGGGGAAATATATTAGCCAGGGATGGCATTAATAATACAAGGGAGGTTGAGGGGAAAAAAAGGAAGGGAAGAGAGAATAGCTATAAGCAATAAACAGAAAGAAGATGAATCAGTTGACAGCTTATGTCTGAAAAAGTAACTTAGCCCAGATGGCAAGAAACCCAGGAAAAAGCATTTCAAGTAAGACACTCTGTATTAATGAACTGACTATAAACAAGCCTAGGAAATTCCCTTTGCTTTTTTCAAAGTTCTGTATTTTCCCAGACTAGATTTAGAACTACCTTACCATATGCAGGAATTGAAGGAGAATTTATCAAATCTGCAGACAATATTAAGCTGGCAGGAATAGCCAACACATCAGAAGACAGGCTCAAGATCCAAACAGATCTTGACAGACTTGAAGACTGGGTCCTATCTTAACAAAATGAAATTCAATGTAGGTAAAAGTAAGGCTCTAGACTTAGGTAAGAAAAACCAACTGTATAGGTATGGACTAGGTGAAACTTAGCTTAATGCCAATAACTGCAAGAGGGTTCTTGGAGTCCTAGTGGACAATCACCGAACTATGAGCCAACAGTGTGTAGCAGCAGCCAAAAAAGCCAATTAATGCAATCGTAGGCTGCACTAATGGAGGGATAGAATCAAGATCATGAGAATTTCTAGTACTGGTTTACAATGCCTTAGTAATGCCATGCTTGGAATACTGTACCCACTTCTGGTCACCACAATATAAAAAAGATGTTGCTACTCTGGAAAGAGTGCAGAGAAGAGCAGCAAAAATGATTAGGGACTGGAGGGTAAAATGTACGAAGAATGATTATAGAAATTGGGTATGTCAAATCTAATGAAAAGAAGATTTAACCGATTAATAGAGTTGGAAAGGATCTTGTGTATCAACCAGTCCAACCGCTGCCCAAGCAGGAAACCCTACACCATTTCTGACAAATGGCAGTCCAGTCTCTTCTTGAAAGTATCTGGATAGCACTGTTCTAATATTTGGAGGGTTCCTACAAAGACTGGAGGCTTAAACTATTTTCCAAAGCACCAATAGGAAAGACAAGAAACTATGATTGAAAACTAACTAAGGAGAAGAACAACTTAGAACTGAGGAGAAATTTCCTAATAGTGAGAGCAATTAACCAATGGAATAACTTGCATTCAGAAGTTAGTGCTCCATCACTGAAGGCTTTCAAAAAGAGACTGCGCAATCATTTTTCTGAAATGATATAAGATCTCCTGCTTGAGTAGGGTGTTGGACTAGAAGATCTCTGAGATCCCTCCCAATTCTATTATTCTGTGTTCTATGTTACTGAAATCAATGTGCTTCTTACTTCCTTGCTGTTTAATTGCTGTGAGAATTTGACCAGAAAATTTAATTTGCTTCTAACTGAGCATTTGTTTTGACATCTAAGAATAGAATTCTTTATTAGCCAAGTGTGATTGGACACAAAAGGAATTTGTCTTGGTGCAAATGCTCTCAGTATACACAAAAGAAAAGATACATTATCAAGAATCATAAGGTACAACACTTAATGATAGTCATGGGGTACAATAAGCAATCAAACCATACTAGGAAACAGTCAATATAAATTGTAAGGATACAAGCAACAAAGTTACAGTCATACAGTCACAAATGGGAGGGGATGGGTGATAAGGAGTGATGAGAAGATTAATAGTAATAGTAGTGTGGACTTTGTAAATAGTTGGACAGTGTTGAGGGAATTATTTGTTTAGCAGAGTGATGGCATTCAGGGAAAAACTCTCTTTGTGTCTAGTTGTTCTGGTGTGCAGTGCTCTATAGCATCATTTTGAGGGTAGGAGTTGAAACAGTTTATGTCCAGGATGTGAGGGGTCTGTAAAAAATTTCACAATCCTCTTTTTGACTCTTGCAGTATACAGGTCCTCGATGGAAGGCAGGTTGGTAGCCATTGTTTTTTCTGCAGTCCTAATTATCCTCTGGAGTCTGTGTCTGTCCTGTTGGGTTGCAGAACCAAACCAGACAGTTATAGAGGTGCAGATGACAGTCTCAATAAGGAGTTTTGACATCTGCTTCTTAGCAAGCTGGAACTGTATCTTGTAAGCTTTCAGGCATGGCTACTACCCTACACAGAATTGGGTTTGTGAGATAGATGGCTAGAAGGAAGGAGATGTGTTAAAATGTATGCCACTGACATGCAAAAACTAGACTAACATTGAATAATATTTTATATCTGTTGGAGAGAGCAACAACTATGTTTCTCCTTCATCCCAATATTATTGCCACCTGATATGCAGAGATTTAGCATGGGTATCCAAAAGTGAGCATCAATGGATTATTTTGGTTGGCACACCAAAGTGGACAAGGCCAAGCATGACAAATTGGCCAGGTTCATCGGTTATGCTGATCTATAGTTTGTTTTCAGCTTGGTTGACTGAACAACGCACAAGTCCATGTATCAGGCCAAGTCCAAAACAAATAAAGCACATTGTGAGTCATCGTTTTTCAAGTCCCGGCCATTAATGAAGGGTTAATTTATCCTTGGAGTCTTAATTAAACAGCTTTGCTCTTATTGCTGAACAATTTGGTAAAACCCAAAGGAGATTTAGTAGGTCTTGTTGACATAGTACGCTACTTTCATTCTAAATCAAGCTTACGCTGATCTGCTCCACAGAACTTCCAAAAGACTCCCCAAGAATAAGTATTCAGCTTATTCAGCCAAGACTTTTTTTTATTTCTAAACAAATTTGAAGTTGTCTGTTGCTTTGCTCACTCAATTTAGCATGTTTATCTATATATAAAAAAGTGAAATACCACTAATGCAGCATCACAAAATCTCCAGAACCGTCAAGCCTACAAACTTGAAATTTGGCATGCATGTTCCTCTTGCTCTTCCTCTTCTGCTTCTAGGTGCTCACTAAGAAAGGATTTTTCAAAATGACCATCAGAGAATTAGTATTTCCTATATTAGTACTATTAACATGTTCTGATGCGAAGAAGTTCTACCCCATTCCCCACCTGAAAATAAATCCGTTCCAAATCAAAACACAGAGGAGAGGAGTTTCAGTTTCAGTTTGACAGCAGCAACCAGCTTTAGTAACAGAACAGTTGAGCTAAGCCACGCCCAGGCTCCTTGCTGTCTCCTTCTTGCTCACACAGCCAATACTGCTGCTACAGTTTCCAAACAGCCCTCAATTCTCTCACACACTGACAGGATGCTAGCCAGATGAATACCGATGGATGCTGGTAGGCAGAGGCACAATTTTTCTCCCCTTATTTTCGTCCCTCAAAGCTAAGCCTGACCAAATAGTTTCGTAGTGAAGCACAGGTATAGAGGTAGTTCAGAAATGATCTTGGAACATGTTTTTGACTGTAGTGTACTGTATGAATTGGTTTAATCATCCGTGTTTAAACAAAACTATGATTTAGCAGATTGTGTGAACCAGGTCTTTCTGTGGAGGCAAATCTGTGAACTGGATTGACTGAAATGTTTGCCTTGCAAACATTTGGATGAGTCTACGATCAAGGGGTTATGCATCACCCAATCTTCTAGCTGCAGAAGTTGGTTTTTCTTCTTGGAATGGGGAAACCTAGTATATATTGGCAAGAAATTCACAAATGTCACTAGATGTAGAATATAAGATGGATGGATCAGCGCCTCGAAGAAATCCAGGCCAAAGTACACTACAGTAAGAGACTCTTCCAAATCTGAAAGAACTTCTCCTTTCCTTTAGTTTTACACGTAGTCCTCGACTTACAGCCGCAATTGAGCCCAACATTTCTGTGCCTAAGCAAGACATTTGCTAAGTGAGTTTTGTTCTATTTTACGACTTTCTTTACCACAGTTGCTAAGTGAATTACTGCAATTGTTCATGTGATGAGAATCGGCAACTGACTCATATTTATGACGGTTGCAGCATCCTGGGGTCCTGTGTCCTTTTACAACCTTCTGACAAGGCAAGTCAATGGGGAAGCCAGATTCATTTAACAACTGTGTTACTAACTTAACAACTGCAATGATTCACTTAAGAACGGTGGCAAGAAAGGTCATACATTGGAGCAGAACTAAATTGTTTTGCTTAACAATTTAGTTTTGCTAAATTGTTTTGCAAAACTAAAATTGTTTTGCTTAATTTTGCGGCTCCATTGTGGTTGTAAGTCAAGGACTACCTGTAGTTTTAACTTTTCTTAGTGGAGATTTCCTGGTCTGGTCTATCTGGTTGGGTTGACATGAGACAATATGTTTCTGTCAGTGAAAAATTAGAGCATCTAGTATGGGAATATGTCATGTTACAAATATCTTTGATAAGCAACATGCCTACTTAGCTATTAGGGCCTTTGTTCAGTTCCTTGATTTTAATATTCTTAAAAATGTGCTTTGTTCCTTTATTATAATTTCTGATTTCTGGAGGGCTCTCTTCCTTGAGGAATATATACTTTCCTGCGACCAGCTTTATTGTTTTATCTGGGGCATTGTGTTTCATCTTTTCAAGAGCTTCATCAATGCTGGGAAAGAAAGGGAGAGAGAGAGAGTGTGTGTATACCATTCAAAATCAGGATTTTAACAGCATGTCAAGATACTTCATTCTGCAAGAGAGATTTCCCCACCTGCCCATAGCTCATTTTTCGGTGCCTCACTGTTTTTACTTGAGTAGCAATCTCTTTCAAACTTAACAGAGCTTATGATTTTCTTGACAACACAGAACAAATTGTCTACTTTGGTCTTCTTCTTCTACGTTTTTGTATCCTCCCAGTTTCTACTACAGATCTGGAATTTCTCACTGCATCCCAGACACAGCCAATTTTAAAATTACCTAAGGTCAGTTTAGGATATATTTTTTTTCCGGATAGTGTAGGGAGAGACATTGTCTCAAAGGTGTTTCTCCCCCCTCCACTTCTTTTTCTCAAAACAAATTTCCAAAAAGCTCCATGAAAGAGTCCTTGAGGCCCACCATTCTGGAAAAAAGTTATAAAACCATTTCTAAATGGTTCCATGGGAAATAACCCATAGGAAGAAATAAAATCCTGAAACAGAAGAAAATTTGAGACATCGAAGTTATTCCAAAGTTGGAACGAAATCAATTCCATCACACTCTTGTGTTTTACAGAATTAAAGGCAGCTCACTGTGGAGAAATGAGCCAGAATTTGAATCCAATAGGAGGAATAAGAGTGACCAATGCTATTATTTCAGCTAAAGATGGTAAAACTAATAGCTGATGACAATTTGATCTTCTTACTGACACATTTCCTGTTACATTAGTTTGGTTATGAATTAATGAAACAAGCACCAAACTTTGATATTATTCGATTTCCCTTCGTATATCAACAAAGCCCACAAGAAGCTCTAAAACATTCCATGGGTTAAAAAACAGCACAGATTTAAAAAAAAACCCAAAATGGGCAAATGCTGCTAAAAAAGAAAAGAATGCCATGATCTTCTCATCCCTTCTGGGAATTTATTGAGATTGTTCTCTGTCTTGAAGTAATTACTGAACCAAATTTCCTTTCACAGAAGTACCGAAAACTGATACACACACACAATTTTCTTCTTACAGAATTCTAGAACTTCTAAACTATAGAATATGTTGGCTGGGACGGATGGGTAACAGATAACAGATGGAGACCCTACACCATTTCTGACAAACGGCAGTCCAATCTCTTCTTGAAAGTCTCAAGTGTTTTGGAATGCAACATACTCCCTCCCTATGTATTATGGCTACAAAGTCCAGCCTACGGGTTCTGTTTTTTAATACTTTTTCTTTCCCAGAATCTCAACTTTATTTAACATCCATTCTGTTCAAGAGTGCTACAGAAATGAAAAATCATCTTATTGAATTGTGATGATTCAGCTGGCTTTAACAAAGGTATTGCCCAAACATGAAACTAAATATATATGAAGATCAAACCTTGCTGAAGGGGGAATAAAATCCTTCTCTTTTCAACTCTTGCTTCATTAACTTTAAAATCATTTGGGAATGCAAGCCAATTTGGTAAGAACAATCCAGAGAATATTGTATATTTTTCAGGGTAAAGGAAAAAAAATACAAAACTTTCCCCCTTCTCAAAGAATTGCAATCGAGTATTGCAGGCTAACTCTGCCCACAGTCTGGAGTTCGATCCTCATGGGCTGAATGAAAACAAAATGGTACCGGATGAAATCATTTGTTTTGTCGGTATTCTAGAACAGGGGTTGCCAACCTTTTGAACCTCAGGGACCACCAAACTCATAATTTTAAATCCCGCGGACCACTAATATGAATTTTGACTGGCGGTGGCTTGATGACATTGGTGGGAAAATCAGTCCCATATTCCAGAGCTGCAGTGGTCATAAGACTGGTCCTTTGGTCATCCCGGAGCAGCTGCTCCTCTACCCGGGTGCACTGGCCTGCCATGGACTGGAGGAGCTGCTCTGGGATGACCAAAGGGCCAGTCCTGTGACTGCTGCAGCTCTGGAATATGGGACCCACTTTCCCACCAATATCAGCAAGCCACCCTGGGATGGATTTCCTTCCCCCGCCATTGGTCTTACCTTCCAGTTCTAGCTCGCATAACTCTACTCAAGCTAAGGGTGCTCAGCCAGCAAGTGGGTGGGCCATGTGGGCGGTGCAGCCTTGTGTTCCCATGCAGCATGGATTAATTGCTTTAGGGGGAGTGCTTTGGGGGGGGGGCATTTTTCTGAGGACCACCAAAATTTTCTCACGGATCACCAGTGGTCCCCAGCCCACTGGTTGGGGACCACTGTTCTAGAAGAAGGTACAACTTTCATGATCTCATAACTTCATCTGTCCCTGAAAAGTTTGAGCGTCACTAATTGTAATGTTTAAAGTTATAGAAGAAAGTGAATATAAAGAGTTGTTGCATTGACTGTACTCAACCAATTTAATTTGAACTTCATTTACCTCAATAGTAAATTACCCCAAATTTTTCCCTAACCCCCTCTATGTCTGAACCTTGTCTTGGTCTCACCTCCCCTTAATTTTCTTAATATGCATCCCTATTTTAAAAATTCAATTATGGGAGATTCGCTCATATTCAAGTCTGGTCTGTTTTAAAATAATGTTAGTTTCTGTTCATGTTTTGCAATACAATTTCTTCTGCGAGCAAGAATGCAACAACCACATCTATTAGTCTTGCTGAAATTAAACCCAGAAGGCTTTTTGAACTAGTGTTGAACAAACACCTTACCTGAATTTATCCTAATACGTTCCTTAACAAGAGTTTTAATTAGGCAGGGTTTTAAAGCATAGGATGTCATCCGGCTTAGTCTTTAAATTAATATGGAGTCCACAGCTAGTCACAGTAATTACCAATCAAATATAATCCAAAGGAAAACATTCTACAATCTTGCTGTCATGAAAAACATTTCAGAGAGGAGAGGTTGACGTCAAATCAGATCCGAGACAGTAAAAATAAGAACAACTAAAAGATTTTGTTGGTTGTAACATGTATCCGGAAGTTCATGGATTTTATACATTGGCTAGGATTTATAAGCACTGCAATATAGTTGAATTGGAGATTACTTAATAATGATTAACAATCATTAATGATTAATTAAAATTACTTAACAATGATCAACAACTTCATTTGTCTTCTTGTGTATTGCATCTCCTTCCTTCCATTGAGTCTGCAATCACCAAAGCAAAATATGATTTGTTGAATTAATCTCAGAATTTGTATGACACAGCAGCCCATGTGCATTCCTGTGTACAAATCATAATGGCTAGATTTGTGTGACACAAAACACACACAAGTGAACAAAACACATGCAGGTTGTCCTTGACGTATGACCACGGTTGACCCCTAAATTTCCATTGCAAAGCAAGGCAGCTGTTGTGAGTTTTGCCTCATTTTATGACTTCTTTGCCACAGTAAAGTTAAGCAATCCATGCTATTGTTAAGCAATCACTGTAGTTTTTAAGTAAATCATGTGATCCTTCAGGAAATCTGGCCTCCTTCCCATTGACTTTGCTTGTTGGAAGCTGGCAGGGAAGGTTACAGATGCCATTCCCGTGAGGATAATACATCTGTTAAAATATATATACCAATTTTTGAGCACCTGAATTTTGATCATGTGACCACGGGGATGCTACAGCAATCATAAGATTGAACACTGATCATAAGTCACCTTTTTGGTGCCACTGTAACTTCAGTCACTAAGCAAATGGTTGTAAGTTGAGAAGTTACCTGTTTTTGTTGTTGTTTGTTGCGAAGTCGTGTCCGACCCATTGCAATCCCATGGACAATGTTCCTCCAGGCCTTCTTGCCCTCTACCATCCCCCCAGAGTCTATTTAAGCTCATGCCTACTGCTTCAGTGGCTCCATCCAGCCACCTCCTTCTCTGTCGTCCCCTTCTTCTATTTTCCTCAATCGTTCCCAGCATTAGGCTCTTCTCCAGGGAGTCCTTCCTTCTCATGAGGTGGCCAAAGTCTTTGAGTTTCATCTTCAGGATGTGGCCTTCTAAAGAGCAGTCAGGGTTGATCTCCTCCAGGACTGACTGGTTTGATTCCCTTGCAGTCCAAGGGACTCGAAGGAATCTTTTCCAGCACCAGAGTTCAAAGGCCTCAATTCCTAACTTGTCTCTCTACAGCCCTCTTAGGATTCCTCTTCAGCTCCTGCTTCTAACTGTTGCTCTAGACTTCTGAGTCCCTTTAACTCCAGCTTGCCATCCCCATCAACATTTCGTTACCTTCGGTCCACTTTTCTCTTCATTACTTGATTATGGAGATCTTTTTCATCCATTAATCAGGGCCTTGGTATCTCTTGGAGACTGCATCCTCTCTTCACACCTATTAGCCATCCTGACCACTTGACCAAACACCAAGAACACAGCAAGGTCTTCGCTCAGTCTTACGCTCTTTGTTTCTAACCTGGCTGGTTAAATGAGTTTCCCATGTCTCTGTCTTCGAGAGACAAAAGAAACTCTCCCTGTAGCTCAGACATACTTGAGATAGCAATAAGCTTTTCTATCTTCCTGTATTTTTTTTTTAAAGTAAAGCAGCTTTAGCTCCAAATACAATGGATTGCATTTCCTGATGGCTAGACTAGGCCAGTTCTCTGCCTCCCACACAAATCGCGTCATGAATCTATTTATTTATTTTATTTGTCAAGCAAGTATTAGATAACAGGTATAAGTATAAACATGGCTATGAATACATGAAATGGATATGAATTAAAAAAACCAATAGAACAGGGATGGTAGGCACGTTGGTGCGCTTATGAATGCCCCCTACAGACCTCTTAGGAAAGGGGTGAGGTCAATAGTAGACAGTCTAAGGTTAAAGTTTTTGGGGTTTGGGAAGAAACCACAGAGTCAGGTAGAGTATTCCAAACATTGACCACTCTGTTGCTGAAGTCGTGTTTCCTGCCATCAAATTTGGTGCGGTTTACCTTGAGTTTGTATCTATTGTGTGCTCTTGTATTGTTGTGGTTGAAGGTGAAGTATTCATTGACAGGTAGGACATCACAGTAGATAATTTTATGTACTATACTTAGATTGAATCGAAGGTGGTGTAATTCTAGGCTGGTCTAAAATTTCAAGTCTGGTGGCATAAGGTATTCTGCAACAAGTAGAGAAGTGGAGAATTCTTCTCGTGAAATATTTCTGGACTTTCTCAACTGTATTAATATCCAATATGTAATGTGGGTTCCAGACTGATGAGCTGTATTCGAGTATTGGTCTAGCAAATGTTTTGTATGCTCTAGTTAATAGTGTGATATTACCAGAGAAAAAGCTACGCAGGATTAGGTTAACAACTCTTAATACCTTTTTGGCTATGTAGTTACAGTGGGCTCTAGCACTTAGATCATTAGAGATGAGTACTCCAAGATCCTTGACATAGTTGGGGTCATCAACAAGGTCTTGACTATTCAGCTTGTATTTTATTTTCTGATTTTTTTTTTTGCCAATATGTAAGACACAGTATTTATTTGTTGAGATTTGAAGTTGCTATTTGTTTGACCATTCTGACACATAGTCAAGGTCTTTTTGAAGGGTAGCAGTATTGTCAGTGGTGTTGATTAGCTTTACATCATCAGCAAAAAGAACGCAGTTGCTCTTAATATGATCACATGGTTCTATTGAAAATCCTTTTTCAATAGAAGTCTGCTACAGTTAATACAGGTAGTCCTTGACTTACAACCATAAGTTGTTTAGTGACCGTTTGAAATTACAGCAGCACCAAAGAAGGTGACTTATGATTGTTGTTCACACTTATGACCATTGCACCTGACCCTGTGCTCAGGTGATCAAAATTCAGATGCTTGGATAGAAGAGACGGTTAACCAGAAAGTAGAGTTCAGACCAGAAACGTTCTTACTGGGAATTATTAATGAGAAATACAGTAAAGGAACAATATACAGTATTTAGTGATAGATATAATAACAGCTGCGGGATTGGTGTATGCCCAAAACTGGAAGCATGAAGATACCCCTACAAGAAAGGATAAGAAAATAAAGAAAATATTAGTCTGTGCAGAGATGGACAGACTAATTTTAGAAATCAAAGATAAGGGTGAGACAGAGTATTATGAAGTCTGGAGTAAAATTTATCAATGGCTAAAGTCAAGGAAAAAGAAAGAAAGCGTTGACGCTTTATAGGAATGAAAGTAAAAAGTTGTGTAGATCAAAGAGAATGGAGTATAATGGACAAATACGAGATGATACGAGTGTATGAATATAAAAGATGGTTGTAAATATGTATATAATTGTATATAAATAGAAATAATATGCAGCCAGCATTATACTAATAACATAAGGGAAAAAGGAAATTAACTGTTATGTATATCTCTATACTATAGCTTGTATGGCCAAAATGATGGCCAAGAAAGTCTCACTGTGTTCAATTGTTTTTAATGTTTATTCAATAAAATTTATTTTTTAAAAAAATTCAGGTGCTCAGCAACTGACTCATATTTATGACGGTTGCGGAGTGCCAGGGTCATATGATCCCCTTTTGCGACCTTCTGACGAGCAAAGACAATGGGGAAGCCAGATTCACTTAACAACCGTATTCCTAATTTAACAACTTTGGTGATTCACTTAACAACTGTGGCAAGGAAAGCCATAAACTGGGGCAAAACTCCCTCAACAAATGTCTCACTTAGCAACAGAAATGTTGGGCTCAGTGATGGCCATAAAGTGGAGGACCACCCATGTTTTGTTTTACACTCTGCTCATGGAGAGGGGCATGTCTTGAATTCAAGTCTCCCACAGTACTAATTGGTCTGACCCAGACTTCATCAAACTAAATAAAACACCAACTGAATTTAAAAGTAAAACCTTTTTAATGGGAAGCTGGGAATTACTTGAATTCCCAGCCAAAAATCATTAGGCACAGTTCCTCCAGATAAGAGCACACTTTTCTCTGCTGTAGAAGGCTGCCAAGAAACAGAACTGGTTTGCTTCCTGCAAAGCTCTTCGTCATCAAGGACTGACTTATCCCTGATGGGAAGGGCAAGCACCTCCCAGCCTTATTGCCGAGTCGCCCCTGCTGCTTTAGCCGCTCTCAGCTTCTAGCAGCTCTGCACACATGCACACTGAAGTCCTCCCCGGGGTCCTCTGCTTCGCCGCTGCCAGACTGCAAAGGCTTCCCACTCACAGACGGTCCTGGCCCCATCCCTGCATTGGATGCAGGACCCTCATCCAAGTCCTTGCCAGACTCCCTGACTGGTACCCTTTCGTCCTCACTGTCCGATACCTCTGCCCTCTGCATCGGCTGCCGGCGAACCACAACACTAAGGAGCCTCTAAGCCAGGAGTGTCAAACTCAAGTTCCACAGGCTGGATCCAGCCTTTAGAGTGCTTAGATCTGGCCCACGGGGCTGCCCTGGAAACAGCAAAGGACCACGGTGCCTCTGCCAGTGACAACAGAGCTTGGGAAGGGTCTCCGTTTTCACTGGCAGAGGGTTGCAAGAGGCAGTCGCAGCCAAAAATGGGGCTCAGGAGCCTCTTTTTGCTGGCAGAGCGTTTGGTCCACCACAGCCCCCCCCCCCACACGTAACATGAAGCGGGACATGCCCACACTGGCCATGCCCTCCACTCCCTCTGAGGTCAAACATAACCCTGATGTGGCCCTCAACGAAATCGAGTTTGACATCCCTGCTCTAAGCAACTCAGAAGGAACTGGGAGTAGGAAGCAAGCATTATTCCCAGACTCTTCTTAGAAGACCTGCATCAATAGGGCATTTTTTTTCCCCATTGTTGTTTTTAACCAGTTAGTCCAACTCTTGGTGACTTTATAGGCAAATGTTCCCTTATGCTATTTTTATTACTGCTTTTTTTTTTTTTTTTTACTTTTGCATAATGTGCTAAAATTTAAACTCTGGCAAGACAACAGAATTGTGATGGTAGCCTAAGATGCTTTTACTCCTCCAACCCACAAAGCAATAATATGAGTAAAGTTAAGATGATTAGTTCCCACAATATGCCGAAGCACAAAATACCTCCCATTGCATTTTAGCCTCAGGTAATGAAAATATAGCTGATACTTTAAGTCCACCTGGATTTAATGTTTCCAGCCACAATTTACTGTTGCAGGTTTCCACATGAAAAGGAAAATAAAGCAACAAAGGATCCATCTGTTATGGTGTTCCCATTTTTAAGTTTATGCCAAAAACACACATAATAATATTTGCTTTATAAATGCAGACAATTTGAGTTTCATGGCTTTTTAGCAACTTTCGCAAACTCTTAAAATGCTATTGGTGGGAAGGGAAATGTTTTCGATTTATTGCTCCAATCTACAGAACAACACGTTCTGTTCTTTGTTCTTATTCCTGAGAGTTTGCTATTGAAATTATATGGAACCACCTCCCCTTTAAGTGGTAGTGGTGGGATTTCCCAAGAATTTCTCTGGCTCCTTAAACCACAGTATATAAAATATTTATATAACATTTTTATGTAGCAAATATAACATTAGTTGGTCATAAATGTCTTACAAACGTGGGCAGTTTTAGTGCTTTAGGTTTGTTCCTTTGTTTTCATTGTCTTGTCACATAATAATAAATAGAGATAGAGATAGTAAAAGAGACAGAGAGATGACTAAAAACCTTGTTGACATGACCTTTAATTGGGCAAAACTGCAATATAAGGCAAAGTTTTGACCTCAAATGGGCTAACTTACAGAATGTGTTCAAAATCTGAGGTCCATGACTCCTGAGAGAAGCTGTGACTAGTTCAGTACTACTGGCTGCTGGTGCCTTGCTGGGATGCTGCTGGGTCACATGATCTTCATTCACAATGTTCTGTGACAGTTTCCCAGCCAGTCTAACAATCCCTTATTTCCTCCTCAAGTCATCAGCAGCCACTTACCTGCCTGCTGGAAGGAAGGGAGGGAGGAAGGGAGGAAGGATTTCTGCTGCCCTCAATGGGGAAACCAGCAGGAAGTCAGAAGTCCCTTCTGCTCCAACTACTTTTTTGCCCTGGTCATTCTGTTTTTCTTGTTAGGTAAGAAAATCCTCTAAAACGGCGACCTAACAGGGCATAGGTTATCTAGTGAAGTCTAAGGATCAGTATTTCAGTCTTTCACATGGGGTGGCGGGGAGGATTATTGACAATAAACCAGGATTAACAACAGAATAATTACTGAAGTGAAATCTATTCGCAGCCAACTTTTCTATGATTTTGAAAAAATCCAGACCTTTGAGCCAACATTTTTCAGAAGAGATATTACTAAGAACATTTCTGATTGATTCCATCCAGAGAAATAAATACCATTTTGTGGAATTTTCCACATGGTTTATTTTCCTGTTTTATCCTTTCAGTATCTGGCAGAAGTCACTCTTTTCTCCATATTCCACAATGTCCCAGAAAAATGTTACAGAAAGATGGAAGGTGCAGAAGATTATTTTGTCTCCAATGAAAGAGAAAAAAAAGAGAGAGGGAGAAACCTGTATCCTTGTGATTCCCCTCAATTCCTGTGTAAGAATTCCAGGTTTGGTTTGGAAAATGTTGAACAAATATTTGCTACTATATGAGAAGACTTGGCAGAACATGGGGGTGGAGTAAAAAGTGAGATCAGCCTAGAATCCCTACATAGCGACAAGAGAATCAAGTCTACCCCCTTGAGTGCTATTGACTTTTATTTAACTCTAATTAGGTATCAACCACTCGTTGAGAAGATTCCTATGCCTAAATGTCTATGGAGATTGCCAGTCATCCAGTCATGGTTGTCCCAAAGGTGCTTTCAAAAGGCAACTGGACTTTCTTTGTTTTTCCTTGAAGACTTTTCACTTGTCATCCAACAAGATTCTTCAGCTCTTATAGACCCCTTCCCGATCCCCAGAACTGAAGAAGCTTCTTGGATGAGAAGCAAAACTTTTTTAAAAAAATAATAATTATAAAGTCTAGCTGCCTTTTGAAAAAGCACCTGTGATTACCCAGGACATGACACAAGGGCAACACAGTCAGATAATCAATAAGAGTCCCTTTATTAGCTCCAACTTTGTCCCCAATGTCCAGGTTACCTTCTGGCTGGAGAAAAACTCCCCCAGGAACAGCCTTTGACTATAACGAATCAAGTCCAAAGCATGGTCAACACAAACTGTAATGATAAATCCACTCAAGCCAAAATGAGGTAATTAGTTTGGTAGGGCAGGATCAAGAATTCCAGATATGCAGGCATGGCAAAACTCACATGGTTGGGAAGACACCAGGAACACAGATAAGCAAAGACAACATAGGATAAAGTCATGTTTGCTCCCAGAAGCTGCTTCACTCAGCATGCATCTCTTTTAAACTTTCATTCCCAGGTGTGGCTAATGAAGGGAATCAGGGCCCTTTCCTCCCCCGTAAGCCACGCAACCCACGTTGCTCTCTTCTCCATTCCTCCCTGCATGCCCTAGGATGAAGAGGGGGTGGGCCTGGGTCTTCCTCTGAACTCCCGGTCCCTTGTTCTATCTTTTCCCTGCTCTGCCCAGCCAGACTTTGCCCAGTGTCAGATCCGTATATCTGCCATTCTTCAATGGAAGAAGAAGTGAGGAGGGAAGTTGGTAGAGAAATCCTTTTTGATGTAACCTGAATATATTAAATCTTATATTGAATTGGTATAACCTACACATGATACAACTGAAGGATTGGAGCCAGATGCCCCAGAAACCTATCACCTCTGGAAGAGACAGCAAGGGGAGAAGGGACCATAAAAATCCCAGCTCCAGAAGATACTTCCTGGGAACACTTCAAAAGATCATTCCAGAGGAGGGGAGGGGGAATTAACATGTTGGTTCTTTGTTTGACAAAATACACATCAAGATAAGGGGAGGGATCCTAACTTCCCTTATCTATCACTGCATGCCTGGGAGCCGTTAGACTCTGCTTTGAAACCCTACTTGAATTGTCTCATCTCAATAAAGGATTCCTTTTGAAGCATCTAGTTTCTAGAAGTTCATTCTTTCAGTTGAATGGGAAAAGTTCAGTAGTTGACACCCAGCCTCCTCCACAGCCAACAGAGCCACACTCCCACTCCCTATCAGCAGTTCGTCTTCCTCCTCGGATTTAGACTCTGACAGGGGCATGACAGCACCTTTGGGATTCCTGTTCATGGGTTGTTCAGCAATAAATCAGCTTAATTGAACCTTCACTTTGGACCTGGTCTTTCACTGTGGTGGTGCAGTGATTAGAATAGTGTATTGCAGGTTAATTCAGCTCATTGCCAGGAGTTCGATCCTCACTGGCTGAAGGCTGACTCATCCATCCATCCTTCCGAGGTTGGTGAAATGAGGACCCAGATTGTTGGGGCAATATGCTGATTCTGTTAACAGCTTAGAGAGAGCCATCTAAAGCATTATGAAGCGGTGTATAAGTCTTAAGTTCTATTGTTAACTGTTATTGCTATTTGTGCCCGACAGTTATTCAGAAATTCAATGAAAAATCAGAGAAGCCATTTTACATACAAACCCGCCAATGTATTTTTATCTCCACAAGTGGATACAGTAAGTCAGAAACACAAGTTTCTTGCATATAAATAACAAGTCCTACTCTCTTTCATGACACTTGTGCAGAAAATTACAGAGGCTTGCATTTATGCCCTGTTCTATTTCTTAATGAGGAGGAATCTTGCACAATAAACATCTTTCCTCCACAATATCTTCTCTATTCTGCAAGGATGTGACAGCAATAATTCAATGATGATTTACATACACACACACACACACACACACACACACACACACACACACACACATGGGCTGCTGTTTCAGGTAAGCCACCCGCAGGGAGTCTGAACTCAGGAGTTAAAAGATGAAGTCGAGTTATGCACAAATACTGATTTTATTAGTATTATTTTTTTTCCTAGGGAGAAATGGAAAATATTATATTTATGGGATGTGCTCAGAGAGAGAGAAGCATGCTGTTTATCTGCCTTATTTATCAGCATAGAATCTGATCCTGATGCTGAGATTTAATCTCTGTTTTTCTCATTATTGGTCACAACTTTCTGACTCCTGAAGGAGTTATTAGCGATACACCTTCTGTTCATTATTTCTTAATGCTCAAGCTTTTTGAAACATTTCTGAACCTACCTGAAGCATACCCGCAGCTCTAGGGAATTTTGATTGACAGCTTGGCCTTAGAGTGTCCTGTATTTGAAATTTCAGTGGTGGGAATTAGAGCAGTGTTTCATTCCTGTCCCAATTTAAACTGCTTTTATAATCATCAGTAGCATACATTTTATAAAAAGATAATTAAAATATGGCCACTTCTTTCATAAGGGAGGAGGAATCTCTGCTGCCATGAACAGTTCTTTGACTGCTAAGAAAACTAGTAGGTGCTTCTTATTTTTTACTACAGGTCATAGATACATCAAGTATATCAAAATAAAACACAGTAAAATAACATAAGAACAGTATGACACTCTAATATGCCACTCAATCTTTCAGGACCAGCTCCTTGCCAAACCTATGGTCACAAGCCATAGTCATCTCCATCTTCAAAAAGGGAGACCCCAGCCTAGTTGAAAATTACAGACCAATCTCAACATTACCAGTAAATTAATTCAATTTTTTTTTAGCAAAGCACAAATTCTGCAGGCTATCGATGCAAACTTGACAATAGTGTGTGTTATTATCTTCCAGGTGTAAAAATCCTCTGTATGTCTGGGGAATATCCTAGCTCATAATCCTAATATTAATACCCTTCAATAACCTAAAGCCATTTGTTAAGTATTCAACAAGTACAGACTGCCCCACTTTCCTCAAAGAGACAAATGTCTTGTCTTACATCAAAGGTGAATAACAAATATAACCAGAAGCTTCCACCCTAATTTGACTCCACATCTGTTTCTTTATGAAAGTAGAATCCTTGTTGGAATTCTGTATTATTTTAACCCCCTTCAAAATAAATATTAGAACTCTGGGAACCTTGCTCTTTGAATTAAGTACTTCTAATCCAAGCTGCCATCACAAAGAAACCTGACAGACAGCTCCCATTATGCTTACCACAGTCTTATTCATTATCTATCTATCTATCTATCTATCTATCTATCTATCTATCTATCTATCTATCATCTATCTATCTATCTATCTATCTATCTATCTATCTATCTATCTATCTATCTATCTATCTATCATCTATCTATCATCCTTCATTCATCATCCCACCTAATGGTAAAGACTGCAATGATGACACCATTAAAGCCAACATCTTTAACACATTCTTTGGCTCAGTATTTGTAAACAGCAATGGATCATGCCCAGTATTTCCTAGTCGAACCACAGACAACTACAATGATCTAATACATATCTATTTTACAGAAGATAATGTTGTAAAAGCACTACGCAATCTAAAACCATCTCTATCTATTGGACTGGATGGAATATGTGCCTACTTCTTAAAAAAGCTATCCACTGTCATAGCCGAACCTCTAAGCATAATCTTTGAAAAATCTTTCAGGACCAGCTCCTTGCCAAACCTATGGCCACAAGCCACAGTCATCTCCATCTTCAAAAAGGGACAAAGTTGAAAATTACAGACCAGCTGAGTTGAAAATTACAGACCAATCTCTTTATGCTGTGTCACCTGTAAAGTCATGGAATCAATTATTAACCAATCCATTACCCTCCACTTAGAAACAAACAACCTACTCTTTAATAAACAATTTGGTTTCAGAAAAAAACTATCCTGTAATCTGCAACTCTTACACTGCAAAATATATGGACTACACAACTCGATCAGGGCAAAGCAATAGACGCAATCTACATAGACTTCTGTAAAGCCTTTGATTCAGTGGTACATGACAAACTACTCCTAAAACTAAAATCTTATGGTATCTCTGGACACCTGCATAACTGGGTAGAAGCATTCCTGTCAAACAGGCAACAAATGGTCAAAATTGGGAGCGTCCTATCAAATTCTGTACCTGTCAACAGTGGTGTCCCCCAAGGCAGCGTTCTAGGACCAACTCTTTTCATACTCTACATAAATGACCTCTGTGATCATATTAAGACCAACTGCGTTCTCTTTGCTGATGGTGTAAAGCTATTCAACACCATAGACAATACTGCTACCCTTCAAAAAGACCTCGACTATGTATCAGAATAGTCAAACAAATGGCAACTTCAGATCTCAACAAATAAATGCTCTGTCCTTCATATTGGCAAAAAAAAAATCAGAAAATAAAATACAGGATGAATAGTCAAGACCTTGTTGATGATCCAAACTCTGTCAAGGATCTTGGAGTACTCATATCTAATGATCTAAGTACTAGAGCCCACTGTAACTACATAGCCAAAAGGCATTAAGAGTTGTTAACCTAATCTTACGTAGCTTTTTCTCTGGTAATATTACACTAATAACATTTGCTAGTATTACACAAAACATTTGCTACTCGAATACAGCTCATCAGTCTGGAACCCACATTACGTATCTGATATTAACACAGTTGAGAAAGTCCAGAAATATTTCACAAGAAGAGTTCTCCACTCCTCTACGTGTTGCAGATTACCTTATGCCACCAGAAATTGAAATTCTAGACCTAGACAACCTAGAACTACGCCGCCTTTGGTCCAATCTAAGTATATAAAATCATACATTGCAATGTCCTACCGGTCAATGAATACTTCAGCTTCAACCACAACAATACAAGAGCAAACAATAGATACAAACTCATGGTTAACAGCACCAAACTTGATTGCAGGAAATACGACTTCAGCAACAGAGTGGTCAATGTCTGGAATACTCTACCTGACTCTGTGGTTTCTTCCCCAAACCCCAAAAACTTTAACCTTAGACTGTCTACTATTGACCTCACCTCTTTCCCAAGAGGTCTGTAGGGGGCGTGCATAAGCGCACCAATGTGCCTACCATGCCTGTCGTATTGTTTCTTTTATTTTTGTATATTTTTCTTATATGTATCCATGTATTCATAACTATGTTTTCACTTATACCTATTATCTTGTAAGCAATTGACAAAAATAAATAAATAAATAAATAAAATCTATCTTTCCGATTTATCTGTCTGTCTATCTGTCTGTCTGTCTATCTATCTATCTATCTATCTATCTATCTATCTATCTATCTATCTATCCTACATCAGTTCTCCAGACTGAGCTAAAGGTAGTTCTCACATATTCTTCACCAGTTCAAAGGATGGGTCAGACAGGAAGGACCAGTGGCCAATCTGGATGGGTGGGATAAATGCAAAGTTTGAATCCATCTTATGCCATTTCTAAGACTCATCAGCAAAGCATGACCTCCTGATGGCTTAACTTTATTAAGCTCTTAGGCTAGATTTGACAGAAATCTCCCAGACATGAGTTTTCTGTATAAGAATCTTTACAGTAGACAAGAATAAAGCCATAGAAAACAGCCCACTGTCACTGAAAGAATACAAGTGACTCTTATATCCATGGGTTTTTTTTTCCTTCTGTTCAATCATGTCTGATTCTCAGATACTGTCTGGACAACTCCCTGTATTTTTCTTGACTGTGTGTGTGTTTCTTTTAAGAAAATATTGTCTAAATTTGCCATAGTCCCTTCCTAGATTGAGAGAGAGAATAACTGGCCCAGAGGTCACCCAGCTAAGATGTTTGCTAGAACTCACCATCTCTCTGTTTATAGCCCGATGCCTTAACCATGATACTAAACTGACTCATCTACCCATGGCAGATTGCACTTATAGCTTTTTTCCCCCATGGTTCCCATGAATAAATTGACTTTAGCTGCAGTACTTGAAAGCAAATAGTTGTTGACTGTTTACACCACAGACAGCTCTGACCTGGGAACTGCTGGCCCTTCAGAGAGGCTAGTTCACATGACTTCCAAGCTACAAACTTGAGAAGTATCCTAGCACAGAGTCAACCTTCTTGCAAGTCAGAGAAGAACAATGATGGGGCCGACAGGAGCACTCCGCAGTCATTGTGTCTAAGCCCCTTCTCCATTCCTCTCTTTTGGAGAACAGAGCTGTGTATGTCCTCTGTGGTTCCTAAACTAGCTTCCTGTCTTTAAAGTCTAATGGAATACTTTAATTCGATGTAGTTCTGAAATTTGGATTCTTCCAGTACCACCACCAGCAGTTCAGTTAGTTTCTATAGTGTTCTAATACTTGAGGGGCTGCCACAGAGAGGAGGAAGGGGTCAAGCTATTTTCCAAAGCACCCAAAGGGCAGACAAGGAATAATGGATGGAAACTGATCAACGAGAGATTCAACCTGGAAATAAGGAGGAGTTTTCTGACAGTGAGAACCATCAACCCATGGAACAGAAGTTGCCTTCAGAAGTTGTGGGAGCTTCATCACTGGAGGCTTTTAAGAAGATATTGGAGTGCCATTTGTCAGAGGTGGTGTAGGGTCTCCTGATTAGGTGGGGGTTGGACTAGATGACCTAAAAGTTCCCTTTCAACTCTGTTAATCTGTTATGTCCTACCCTTGGCCACTCTCTGGATCAGTATCTCCATGCCCTCTGTCTTGCACTGCCTTCTTCCCAGTGGCCACCCCAGTGTCGTCCTTTATAGTGCCCAGCCAATGGGTACTAGGTAGGGCAGACCCTTCTCCCTTTTCTGCTGATTACCCCGCCTAGCATGACTGACTTTTTGAGGGAGTCAACTTGCATGATATGACATGGAACTGGGTAATATGTTGCCTTTTATTTTGCTCAGCCACCTAAATACCCTTTGACATCTACGGCAACCTAGATAGGGGTTCTGCTTCCAAACCTGACAATGCCTGAATCTCAAAGAACCAAGCAGTTTTGCTCTGAAGAAAGCCAAAAAAATCCCAAATGCTTTCTGCCATCTGTCAGCTGCTCATCTTCACTTCTTTGAAGCTTGCTAGCAAAACTGCCACAACCAGTGGGGAAGGTGGCACCTGGGAGGGGAAGTGTGCTGGAGGTGTGAAAGAATGCTATAGGAAATTGGAGAGCATGGACACAAAGAGGAACCAGAGGTGCCAAATCGAGCGAGCTGCTGAGCTTCAAGGACACTAGTCCCGGGAAAGATATTTACACCCATGCCTGAGGCACTGAGTTCCCAAAACATCGGAAAAGACCTGATTGGATGGCTCTCCCTGGGGGAAGGGTTTGGGACATGCGGGGTTGCTTTCAATATATGATTTTCACATATATTTCAATATAAGATTTTCACTCAGAGCTTGCCTCATCCATGCTGCACTCAGCATGTTTAGTAAAAGTACCCTTTCTCTAAAATCTATGGAGTCAAGGGTCATTCTTTCCTAGGGAGTAACTGTGGCCAGTGTGACACCACATTAGATTATCTTAATTGTTCTTTTCCTAGACTGTTGATCAAATTTCCAAACACAACACTAGGTGCAATTTTTTTAAATTTTCTAACATTTTTCAATTTCAAGGCACTCTTGCAAATAAAATGGAGGTCTTGTTTAGCAAATATGATTGAAGCTTGGCCATCAGTGTAAGAGATATCCACAGGTTTTCAGTGTTTCAGGGACCTAGTTACCAACCACTGGGACAGAATTTCCCCAGTTCTCCCCTACATCTATTCTAATGCCTTAGTAAGCTTCATTGACTGTAGTTTACTGGCTTGATTCCATTTCTTTAGGTGACTCCATAACTTCAACTCATTTCCATAGTTCCTCTTCCTTTTTGTTCTGCATAAACATAAGCATCATTGTAGAGGATCATAAATTGTCACAAGAATATGGGCAAACCGAAAGGTTAGAAAATCTACACTAATGCAAAAGTGACAGGACGTGGCAGAAAAACATCTATTGCATCCCATTCCTTTACTGCTGTAAAGATCTCCTACTGAGTAAGGTGGCATGGCATTTATTCTTCCAAAGCAATGAAGTCTGCAACAGCTGAACAAACAAGCCCCTTTGTTTGAATCCTTCCTCTATATCCCTTCTTCGAAGGGTATGAGAAATCTAATCTTTTAAAAATCAGTTCTGTATGGGGAGGACATCATCCAGAATGTCATCATATAGACTGTGTAACGATATAGAAAAACAATGTTGAGACTTTGAAAAGAGTGCAGAGGAGAGCAACAAAGATAATTAAGGGCCTGGAGACTTACGAAACATATGAAGAGCGGTTGTAGGAATTGTGTATGGCTAGTCTAGAGAAAAGAAGGACAAGAGGTGACATGATAGCAGTCTTTCAGTATTTGAGGGGCTGCCACAAAGAAGAGTCAGCCTATTTTCCAAAGCACTTGAAGGCAGGAGAAGAAACACTAGATGGAAGCTAATCAAGGAGAGAAGGAACCTAGAACTAAGGAGAAATTTCCTAAGACTGAGAACAATCAACCTGTGGAACAATTTGCCTTCAGAAGATGTGGGCGCTCCAAGACTGCAGGCTTTTAAGAAGAGACTGGATAGCTACTTGTCTGAAATGTTATAGGGTCTCCTGCTTGAACAGAGGGTTGGACTAGAAGACCTCCAAGGTCCCTTCCAACTCAACTGTTCTATGTTTGTATTTTAACATTCGTGTAAAGCTCAACATCAACATGAAATTCCACATACCACAAATCACAGATCAGTCATAATATTTAGGATGAATTATAGCATAAGAAGTAATTTGGGGCTTGGACAACTTTGAACTATGCTGCTTACAGCTGGACTTAAGCATAATACACAAAATTTTCTGCTATAATGTCCTACCAGTCAATGACTACTTCAGCTTCAACCGCAACAGTACAAGAGCACACAACAGATACAAACTCCAACTAAACCGCTCCAAACTTGATTGCAGGAAGTACGACTTCAGCAACAGAGTGCTGAATGCCTGGAATGCACTACCTGACTCTGTTGTTACATCCTCTAACCTCCACTCCTTTACCCTTAAACTATCCATTATTGACCTCACCCCATTCCTAAGAAGTCTGTAAGGGGTGTGCATAAGTGCACAATTGTGCCTATTGTCCCTGTCTTATTGTCCCCATTTATTTGTACCTATTTCCTATAGTCCTACTCATATTTATACTTATACCTATTATCTTATAAGCTATTGACAAATCAAATCAAATAAATAAAATAAATAAGCATCTCAAGTGCACAATCCATTCTTCCAAATGCATGCTGGAAGAGCTATTTTTTTTAAAAAAGGCTTCCTAAAAGCTAGATGTCTGCCTTTGATAGAAGAGTTTTCCATCAAAGGAGAGCTTCAGCAAGGAATTTGGCCTCTGAATGCTCTCTCATTGCCCTTTGTGAGAGATGGTGTGTGTGTGTGTGTCTCATCCTGCTCTTTTAACAGGATTAGGCATACAGATCAACAGGGATTGAAAGTGACCTTGTAGGTCAACTAGTCCAACCCCCAACCCAAGCAGGAGACCCTACACCATTTCTGACAAATGGCAGTCCAATCTCTTCTTGAAAGCCTCCAGTGATGACACTCCCACAACTTCTGAAGGCAAATTCTGTTCCACTGGTTGATTGTTCTCTCTGTCAGAAAGTTTCTCCTGATTTCTGAGGCTGAATTGCTCCTTGATCATTTTGCGCTAACCTATTTTTTCTCATACAGATTCTTTCAGCCTTCAGGCAAGTCTTCCACTTGTCCAGGTTAAGATTCAAATTTTATCCATCTAAAAAAGAGGATTTTTTTTTAACCTATATGAAATTGTAAAGTTTATATTTTAGTCAATTTGCTTTTTAAAATCTTCTTGACAGAAGAAAAGGTTTTTTTTCCCCCTACAATCACTGTGTTTTACAGGTTTGTCTTTTAGCATGCATTAGTGGGTGGAAAAGAGTGCAATTAAAGCACATTAAAGAAACACATTCAGCAACTTTTGGGGAAGGAAAAAAGTAGTACCTTAAGCAACATTTCTTCTTTCCCAAATGGTAAAGAGCACCAATCAATTGAAAGAAAACACATCCAAAACCAAAGTCTTTACATTATTTTATCCCCAATTTCTTAGATAGGCTATTTTTATGCATACATACTTGTATGAATGAGTACCTTGTGTAGGATTTAAACTTATTTTTTTCACCAACAGATGGCACTCAAGGTGGTTAGCAAAAGAAGTCCAGATATAATTGAAGTAAAGGTTAATTAAAAACACACCCTAAAATTATCAAGATGTTTTGAATAAGTTCCAGGTTTATTCAGAATGCAAACACTACATTGTCCTAGACTGGACTTTTTGTTCATCTAGTTCAGTTTTATATATTGCAACGAAGTGGACTTTCCAAGCTCTTTTTTTCACCCAAGGTTGAGATATCATCCACAACTTGGGGTCTACTAACGATATTAGCTGGAAAGGCTGAACATTTTAGTCCCTGGATAATTAGAAGGTAGCAGGATAGGAATGTTGAAATAGCTCAAAGGAAATTAGGCTGCCATTGCCTCAAGCATATGTCTATCTAACTGGACTGTTAGTTGCATTTAGGTGTCTGTCCAACCAAAATTATGGGTAAACATCATTATGGCTCCAATTCTACACCAGTGGTAGAGCAGCCACTGAAAGTTATATAACTATGTGAAATACAAATAGGTGTAAATCAACCAAGAAAAAAACACATGTTTCAGCAAGTGAAAGATAGATACACCAAACTTTTCATGATCGATAAAAAAGGAATAGCTACGGGTAGTCCTAGACCAGGGGTCCCCAAAAATGGCAACTTTAAGACTTGTGGACTTCAACTCCCAGAATTCATCAGACTGGAGAATTCTGGGAGTTGAAGTCCACAAGTCTTAAAGTTGCCAAGTTTGGAGACCTCTGTCCTAGACTTATGACCACAATTGAACCCAAAATTTCCACTGCTAAGTGAGATATTTGTTAAGTGAGGTTTGCCCTACTTTTCAATCTGGCTTGCTACCGTTGTTAAGTGAAACACTACAATGGTTAATGATATGATTGTTAAGTGAATCAGGCCTCCCTCATTGACTTTGCTTGTCAGAAGAGGATCACATGCAACTGTCATAAATATTGTGATGACCTGGGGTGTGACCTCAAAATAACCAAGTCACGAAAATAGAAGAAAGTCCCTTTCATGCCTCCAACATGGTCCCAATGTCCAATTATCCTTGGCTGGATATCAAACTCTTAAAGAAAACAGTTTACGGAGGGAGTAAATGAAGTCCGCACCCAAAGTAAAGTTAATTCGAAATAAAAAAACCCAACACAAACCACACTGAAGGAATTACTACAGCAGACAAGGATGATTAATTGCAACTTCTACCAGATAACGCAGCAGCCACAATTGGGAGGAAGCCAAACCACAGATAAACTCCAACAAGAATGCACGCTTTGCTTCCAGCACCTGGGCCATGTGCAGTTTGTCCTTTGAAACAGTCCTCCCAGCTCCCATGAAGGGGATCAGGGCCCCTTCCTCCCCTGTAGATTACACCACTCATGTTTCTCCCTTATCTGCTCCTCCCTGCATGCTGTAGGATGAGGAGGCGATGGGCCTGGATCTTCCTCTGAATGCCCATCCAGCCTGTGCCCTTCCCCATGTTCCTCCACAACCACCGGAGCCACACTCCCACTCCCTATCAGCTGTTCCATCTCTCTCTCAGAGTCAGACTCCAACAGAGGCATGACAAATACATGCCAGTTGCCAAGCGACTGAATTTTGATCATGTGACCATGGGGAATGTGGTAATGATTGTAAGTGTGAAAAAGTGAAGCTACCTTTTTTCAGTGTTGACTAGTATGAATGGCTGTACACGAGGACTACCGTTCATAGTGCTGGAACTTGTATGGATAATATTGAGTTTATGGATTCTGCCTATCTAAATGGACTGCAATTTTTTAAAAAACAACAACAACATGTTTGTTTAATTGGGCTAGATAGTCTTGAATCTGTATGCAACCAATGTTTATGACTTACTGTTTTAGGGGTGTTTAATTTACAAAATAGCATTAAAGCCATTGCAAAGGATACAATTATAATTATAAGGGCATTCCTAAGGGAAATTTTGCTTAAAGTGTTTATCTTCCCACTATCATCTTCTCCTTTTTTTAAATACCTGACACAAATGGCTTGATATTAATTGGGCGGTTTGCCAATAGCAAGCGAAAATGAACATCTGGACATCTTTAGCAACCCTCTGGCACTAGGTCCACCAGGACTCAGCCTTACTTTGCTACTGGATATTTTTGTTTTTGCTATCTTAGAAAAAGAAAGAAGATAAAGCAACCCAAAACTGCCAACAATCAGCACACCACAAGATAAACAAGTTCCTGCATGTTTCCATGTCGTTGTGCATATCCTGGAAATATGACCAGTGTGCATTCATACATGCATCCTTCGCTGTCTTTTTCAGTAGAACTGGAAATTTTGCTTTCATCCAGATTAAGAGTTCATTAAAGGGAGAATCAAGGAGACAAGCAACTTAGAATTAGGGGAGAAATTTCCTGACAGTTTTAAAAGGCAATATATGTTACTGGAGACAAGTTAGAACAATTAATCAGTAGAATGACTTGCCTCTGGAAGTTTTAAATGCTCCAAGACTGGAAGTTTTTAAGAAGAGATTGGGTAACATTTGCCTGAAATGGTATAGGGTTTCCTGCCTAAGTAGGGGGTTGGACTAGAACAGGGCTCTCCAAACTTGGCAACTTTAAGATGTGTAGACTTCAACTCCCAGAATTCCTGAGCGGACTGGAGAAGGAATTCTGGGAGTTGAAGTCCACACATCTTAAAGTTGCCAAGGTTGGAGACCCCTGGACTAGAAGACCTCCAAGGTTCTATTCTATTCTATTCTATTCTATTCTATTCTATTCTATTCTATTCTATTCTATTCTATTCTATCCTATCCTATTCCTATTCCTATCTAGACTAGTCTAGATGATGATGATGATAGATAGATAGATAGATAGATAGATAGATAGATAGATAGATAGATAGATAGATAGATAGATGATAGGTATGTACGTAGGGAGAGATAGAGAGACAGGAATGATAGAGACATAGGTAAATAGATGATAGAGATTACATACATACATACATACTTAGAGAGAGAGAGAGAGAGAGAGAGAGAGAGAGAGAGAGAGAGAGAGAGAGAGGTTGCAGTATCCATGGTATGGGTGTGGGTTTCATGTGATCATGTTTTGTGACCCTCTGAAAGCAAAGTCAATAGGAAGTCCGAGTCATTTAACAACCATGTTACTAACTGAACAACTACACTACAAGAAAAGTTGTAAAATGAGGCAAAGCTCAATTTTACAACTGTCTTGCTTAGCAATGGGAATTTTGGGCTCAGTTGTGGTCGTAACTCAAAGATTACTTGTAGCTATTCTTTTTTAACAGATCACGGAAAGTTTGGTGTATCCATCTTTCACTTGCTACACAAATGTGCTTTTAAGTACGATAAAGTACCATGCCTCTTTCCGTTCTTCACGGTACCCAGCAAAATTGGAACCTTACTCTCTTGCCATCTTTGATGCATCTTCATAAAATAATGCAATGGCTGTGAATTTCATTTTCTTTCACAGGGAGCTACACTGAAATGGCAAACAGAGTTTGAGAGTTTCCTTTATCATTTAAAAGTCAGATTTGCTTGCTTCTTGACAGTTTAAAGCAGCTTTCTTGAAACTTTGAGATTATTATAAGCAAATATTCAACCTGGAGCAGAAACAGACTCAATGTGTGATTCATTGTTCCTGGCTGTGTAAGAGTAGCCCTAGTGATTGTCCTGTAGTGTGTTTATACAGACATAAGTGCTATTTCTTTTAAGAGCCTGGAAATGCTGCAGCCCAAGAAATAGTGAGAGCCTATAGAGGGTAGTGGTTAAAATTTGAATTTATTACAAGTACTCATTGATTTAGGACCAAAATCGAGACCCAAAATTCCATTGCTATATGAGACAGTTGTGAAGTGAGTTTTCCTCCATTTTATGACCGATCTTGTTAAGTGAAGCACTGCCGTTGTTAAGTTGATAACATAGTTGTTAAATGAATTCAGCTTCTCCCATTAACATTGCTTGTCAGAAGGTCACAAAAGGGGATCATAGGACACTGCAACCGTCATAAATATGAGTTGGTTGCAAAGGGTCTGGCCATGGGAATACTGTAACAGTCAGTGGTGTGGAAAAAGAGTCCTAAATCTTTTTCTTCGCCATTGTAACTTCAAACAGTTGACTGCATGAGTCAAAAAAGAGGGCTGTGAAAATATCTACAGGCCCCTCACATCCTGGACATAAACTGTTTCAACTCCTACCCTCAAAATGATGCTTTAGAGCCCTGCACACTAGAACAACTAGACACAAGGAGAGTTTTTCCCCAAACGCCATCGCTCTGCTAAACAAATAATTCTCTCAACACCTCAACACTGTCCAACTATTTACTAAGTCTGCATTACTGTTACTATTAATCTCCTCATCACTCCTTATCATCTATCCCCTCCCACTTGTGACTGTATGACTGTAACCTTGTTGCTTGCATCCTTATGATTTATATTGACTGTTTCCTAGTATGATGTGATTGCTTATTGTACCCTATGACTATCATTAAGTGTTGTACCTGATGATTCTTGACTCTTGACAAATGTATCTTTTCTTTTACGTACACTGAGAGCATTTGCACCAAGACAAATTACTTGTGTGTCCAATCACAATTAACCAATGAAGAGTTCTATCTACCTCCTATCTAAATGGTCACTAAATGACCGTTGTAAGACAAGGATGATGTGCAAAAGCTTTAATCTTTAAAATACCTGAATGTTTATCTTCAGCTGCAGCAGAAACAGGGTAATGATAATTCCCTGCCTTGTTCAAGAACTTCCAGTAATGATCAAGAAGAAAATTAATTAATTAATTAATTAATTAATTAAGTCAAAAGCTTACAATACAATAGAAATAAGAGTAAACATAAGTTTAAATATAAGAAATAGGAACTAATAATTGGGGACGTTAGGACAGGGACAATAAGCACGATTGTGAGCTTATGCACGCCCCTTACAGACCTCTTAGGAATGGGGTGAGGTCAATAGAGGTTAGTTTGAGGGTAAAGGAGTGGGGTTTGAGCAGGTGACAACAAAAACAGGTCGTGAGTTCCAGACATTGACCACTCTGTTGCTGAAATCGTACTTCCTGCAATCGAGTTTGGAGTGGTTTACATTTAGTTTATATCTGTTGTGTGCTCTTGTGTTGTTGAGGTTAAAGCTGAAATATTCATTAACTGGTAAGACATTGTTACATACGATTTTATGCACTATGCTTAAATCCAATCTTAGCCGGCGTAATTCAAAATATAATACATTTTTGTAACGGACTGCCCCCTTTGCTCTAATATAAAACCAGGAGCACAATAAGAAGAGTTACTGTTGTTTTACTTTTAGCTCAGGCAAAAGAGCTCGGAAAGCCACAAGAGGGAGTAAGGATAAACAGAAGGAGTCAGGCTCCAGAACCATGAAGCTTTGCCCAGGGCTGACATTTTCTAATGCAGCAAATACACCCAGGCATTAGTGTAGTACTTTTACTTGTTCGCTCAACCGGGACATTCAAATTCCCCCAGTGAGTGCTCTTTTACTTTTCCTGCGAGGAATCAGAATGTAATAATAACAATCACAATTAACCTTTGCCAAATGATTTATGCAAAAGCCAAAAACAGAACAGTTGCCGTCTTTCAGAATGTAGACAGCTGCTTTTTTCTTAATGGTTTAAAAACTCCTTGACTTACAACAGCTCATTTAGTGATTGTCTGGCGTTACAAGGCACGGGAAAAAGGGACTCATGACTGTTTTTCACAGTTACGGCCGTTGAAGCATCCCAGTGGTCACGTGGTCCGATTTAGACGCTCATATTTATGACCATGTTGGTATCCCAAGCAAGGCCAATGGGGAAACCAAGTTCACTTGTTATCAAATTAACTGCATTGATTCACTTACCAATAGTGGCAAGAAATGTTATATGATGGGCCAAAACTCACTTAAGACCTGTTTTGCTTGCAATTTTGGGCTCAGTTGTGGTTGTAAGCCGAGGACCACCTCAGTTTTACATAGTTTTACTTTTTACATTTACATCCATGAATCATACGTAGTTACGTTTGAAGTATAATATATGAAATGCATATTGGATACATAAATGAAAAATGGATTATGGTTATCCATTTTTTGAAGGGGGGTGTTAATGGATAACTGAAGTCCCTGCCTCCAAACTGCTTCGAGTATAAAGCACTGAGAACATAAAACAGTCAATTAATTGGGATAATAGGTCTCAGCATGTAATTCCATCCCTAAGACATTAAAGTTCTTGAATAGAGAGGGAATCATATTTATTCAAGGTTGTTAGCTACCTGTAGATAACTTTTATTTGTCCACTGATGCTTAAATAAGTATAACATCCATCAGTGAGCTTATATATGGTGGAATTTATGACCAAAAGAAATTAATTATGATAGGAACTCAATATTACGAAAGGGATGAGTATATAAAAATTACTGAAGAGACATATCTGCAAAACGTGTTCAAGGAACGTCTATGTTCCTATCTATTGTTTTATACCAGATCCCTTACAAGCCCGCTTACAAAATCTTTGCACAGATACGTCACAGGAACAATTTAAGCTAATTGTATCCTTTCAAGTCCTGCTTATAGCAGCAATTACAATATTTATCAAAAAATTTACCTCTCCAGGTAGTTTTTGACTTATGACCATAATTGAGTTCAAAATTTCTGTTGCTAAGTGAGACATTTGTTAAAGGAGGTTTGCCCCATTGTGCAACCTTTCTTGCCATAGTTGTTAAGGGAATCACTGCAGTTCTACAGAGGAGTTATTGAGTCTGTCATCTGCACCTCTATAACTGTCTGGTTTGGTTCTGCAACCCAACAAGACAGATACAGACTTCAAAGGATAATTAGGACTGCAGAAAAAAAAATTGCTACCAACCTGCCTTCAATCAAGGACCTGTATCCTGCACGAGTCAAAAAGAGGGCTGTGAAAATATCTACAGACCCCTCACATCCTGGACATAAACTGTTTCAACTCTTACCCTCAAAATGATGCAATAGAGCACTGCACATCAGAACAACTAGACACAAGGACAGTTTTTTCCCCAAACGCCATCACTCTGCTAAACAAATAATTCCCTCAACACCTCAACACTGTCCAACTATTTACTAAGTCTGCATTACTATTACTATTAACCTTCTAATCACTCCTTATCACCCATCCCCTCCCACTTGTGACTGCATGACTGTAACTTTGTTGCTTGTATCCTAACGATTTTTACTGTTTCCTAGTATGATTTGATTGCTTATTGTACCCTATGACTAAAGTGTTGTACCTCATGATTCTTGACTCTTGACAAATGTATCTTTTCTTTTATGTACATTGAGAGCATTTGCACCAAGACACATTACTTGTGTGTCTAATCACACTTGGCCAATAAAGAATTCTATTATTTCTATTCTATTCTATTGTTAAGTTAGTACAGTTTACCTTAAAGACTAAAGATAAAGGAAAAGGTTCCCCTGGCACATATGTGCTAGTTATTTCTGGCTCTAGGGAGCAGTGCTCATCTCTGTTACAAAGCTGAAGAGCTTTGTGGTCATGTGGCCAGCATGACTAAAGGCTGAAGGCACACGGAAAGTGGTCTCTATTTTTCTACTTGCATTTTTACATGCTTTCAAACTGCTAGGTTGGCAGAAGCTGGGACAAGTAACAGGAGCTCACTCCGTTATGCGGCGCTAGGGATTTGAACCATGGAACTGCTGATCTTTCTGATCGACAGGCTCAGTGGCCACTGAGCCACCATGTCACCACTACAAGTAGTCAAGGATTACTTGTAGTGAATTAATAAAATAAATCATGAAAATATTGGTGTAAGGTTGCAAGATAACAGTCATGAAAGTCTTTGTATCTTGCATGGAAATGCTGCTTTTGCCTCCCACAAAATATTTTACCTAACTTAATATATTTATCACTTACTTATATTAATAAGGGTCGACCCATTTATGCAAGACTTAATCATAATCGTGTCTGTGTAGTAAATATTGTTTGCATTAAAGAACAGATGTTTTCCTGGGTTAATTTATGTTTGGGATTTTGTGGCAGTTTATCAACCATTTTCTAAGACTACTAAATGCTTGTAAAAATGTCCACAATTTATCTGTAACACAGATATCAGCTAGTTATGTTTAGAAGGTTCATAGGGGAATTGTATGTTGAGATGTAAAAAACGGGAGAAATAATCACATATTTTATAACAGAATCTGAGAGCTGGGAAAGAAATAGAAAGCAGCATATCTTAGAAAAGGCAGCCCTAACCTTAACCCTAACCCTAACCCCAGGTGAGAAGAAATGTGGGGAAAAAGCATTTCAAAGCCAAGACTGCCTTTATGAACTCACTATAAACTTACTGGGGCTGTTGTATTCAACACAGCATTCATATCTCCATAAAGCTGAAAATCTACACAGCTGTGGTTATCCTTCCCTTCCTATACAGATGTGAGTCCCAGATACAAGTACATCAAACAGTCAAAGAAATTTCACATGCGTTCCCTCTGCTCCATCCTTAGCACTTATTGGACAGACCTTGTCTCCAACATGGAGGTCTTTGATCAAATCCACCAGCACTGCTGTCCCAATGATGAGAGCCCAGATATGATGGGCATGTCATCAGAATGGAAGACCAGTATACACTTTGCCAGTTGCTCTACAGCAGGGATGTCAAACTCAAGGCCTGTGGTCCGGATTCAGCCCATGGGGTACTTAGATCTGGCCCATGGGGCCAGCCTGGAAACCACAAAGGACTGGCTCATGGTGCTTCTGCTAGTGAAAATGGAACTCGGGGAGCTGCAGGAGGCTGTTGCAGCCAAAAATGGGCCATGGGGGGACCACACACATCTGTTTTCACTTGCAGGGGGCTATCAAAACCATCAAAAAACAAAACAGAAGGAGAAATGTTTCCCCTTTTGCATTTGAACATCCAAGAAGGGACAGGAAAGGAGAAAGGGAAAGAAGAAAGACTAAGAAAAAGAAGGTAGGATGGGGAGAGAACAAGGAAGGAAAAATAAGGAAAGAGGGGAAGGAAGAAGAAAGGAGAATGAAGAGGGAAGGAAAAAGAAGAGAAGAGAAGGGAAGAGAAGGAAGGAAGGAAGGAAGGAAGGAAGGAAGGAAGGAAGGAAGGAAGGAAGGAAGGAAGGAAGGAAGGAAGGAAGGAAGGAAGGAGATTATGATGAGAGGGAGGGAGGGTCTCTGGGAAGTCCTGCCTTAGCACTTGGCCACCACATGTGCCTCCAACACAAGTCCTGTGTCATGCCCAGCATGTCCACCTCCACCCCCATGCCCACTATGGCCATGCCCCCATCCCTGGCTCTCTGAGGTCAAAGACAACCCTGATGCAGCCCTCAATGAAACTGAGTTTGACACTCCTGCCCTATAGTATACTGGTTTCTGAGGAGAGCCTCAAGGTCATCCACATCAGCACCCCAAAGATGCTGTGAAAGAAACACTGCACCACTGTGATGTTCAGCCAAGAGAACACGAAGTTGCAGCTGTTGATAGAAACCCTAGCCTTGTGCTATGAAACCACCACCAGAAGCTAGGCACCACCAAAAACTGATAGAAAACCATGAAGGGCATCCTAGAATAACACCCACAGTTATGACAACAAAGGCCTTTCAGGGACCCCATTGTGTTAGACTCTGCGCTTCAAGATTGGGACCGCAGATCCACCTCCACATTCAGAGATGAACTGCACAACCCAAAGGACTATCATATGTGTACAAATTAAGACTTCTTGTATCTATGGTTTTGGCCCTTTGTGTGGCTTGACATGGTGTGATTCTAAGTTGGCAAAGGTCTACAAAAATTAGCATGAAGAATTGGGAAATTTACAAAAAATGCATTATACTTCTGGAAAATTGCATTTAAAAAAGCTATGTTGCATTTACAGTAAACTTAACATATATAAGGAAAGTTACGTGGAAGAATAAAGGCTATGCTTAAAGAGCAGGTCTTAGGCAAGTCATGAAAAATTGCACACTGGAGCAATTATATAAGTCACATGGATCAATATAAATTTCAGGAAAGTCCATAAAACAAGAATTGCAGATTTACCAGATTTTTTTTATTGTTCACTGTGCAGTGAGATAGACCTGAATAATATGGGGCATTGACACAGACACAGCTGATTCACACATCACTAATTCACACATCACTAATTGTAAGTCATTGGAGGCAAAAGACCTATAAAATTCCCCTGTTGTCTTCCTCATTAACTTTGTAAACGAAGCAAGCATTTGCATCAGAAAAGGAAAGTACATATCACTGTTTGGGCAAATGCATATGTTTAAAGAATTACTCTGTCAATGTAGCTTGAGCAAAAGAAGTTTTTCAGTCTTTGCACAGCATCTGTTAAACAACGAATAATTTAATGCTTACTTAAAGACCAGAGAATAGGAAGCAATGCCTCTTTGAAACCATATCTAGGGAACATTGTCCAATCACTGGACAGCACAATGTGTATTGGCCACTACCTGGTCGGAAAGTGAAGATGATATTATTATTATTATTATTATTATTATTATTATTATTATTATTATTATTATTATTATTATTATTATTATTATTATTATTATTCTCAGCAGATCAGGCAAAGTCTGCCTATCAAAAGACATGAGTTAGCCACTCTTCCCATAATCTTCCTTTATTGTTTGTTCCTCAGAGTAAATGGGCCCAATAGCTGGTGCCACAACTGCTTCCACAGGAAGGGAAAAAAATAGCTTTCAGCTCCTACTCTTGATACAAGCAGCTAATTTTTCCTCAATTATTATAAATGGCCTTGATAGTCTTCTTTAGAGGATGGAGTCCCGCTTTGGAAATGCAAAGCGTTGTATATTTTATAATATACAAGAGTTGTATATTTTATAGTAATACATGTGTCAGAACCATTTCCATCAGATCAAAGTGAATGTTAGATAACAGATGCTGAGGGCAGAAGTGACACCTATTTATATCTTACATCCTACACATGCTGTCTCTCCCTGTGTGTGTTTGTATATGTGATGGCTCAGCAGTTAAACACACTGAGCTTGTTTGCTAGAAAGCTGACAGCCTGGGTTTGAGACCTGAGCACCATGGTATGGGGTGAGTTCCTGTCCTTGCTCAGGCGCTACCCACCTAGCTGTTCAAAAGCAGGCAAATGTGAGTAGATAAATAGGCCCCACTTTGGTGGGAAGGTAATAGTGTTCCATTTGCTTCAGAGAGTCTCACAAGACAATTTCCTACCTCAAAAGATTACACCGTAAAATTGCTAAATCACAATGCTTTATGTAATATTGTATCACCTTTGGGTATCAATCATCAAGATAATGAGGTTTCAGTTATTGTTTGATTCTTTTTTTCTTCCAGAAATCAACTTCTCTGAGACATATATAACATGGAAATAGCAATACAGGAATAATTTTTTAAAAAAGCACAATTAAATCTGCAACAGGTAAAAAAGGGTTAAAAAAGGAAAACAACAAAAACAGAAGATATTAAAAAATCATACAATTGTTATTACAAGTTCATTAACATGAAGTTTTTTTGTTTTGTTTTGTTTTAAAGGTCTGTGTGAAGCTTCAGCCTGAAGTCAATATAATTCAATCTATAAATTGGATCAACTTTGAAACCTGAATTAAAAAGTCAAATCAAATAATCAAACTGTTACCCTCTGAATCAATTTGATGAAAAAAACACCTTTTTTTTCCTGGGATCATTTTACAAAATTGAATTAGGTCAACTGAGAAAGCAAATTGACATCTCAGAGGCTTACCAAGAAGCAAAGCAGCATTACCAGAGTTTCAACATATTAATTTCCATTCAGTACCATGGACAGTGGATAGCAAGGTCACACAAATCTCTGCAATAAAGCTACAACCCACAACTTTCCACATATAGGTAGTCCTCAACTTACAACAGTTCATTTGGTGACCATTCAAAGTTACAATGGCACTGAAAAAAAATGACTTATGACTGTTTTTCACACTTACGACTGTTGCAGCAGCCCCCATGGTCACATGACCAGATGCCTGGCAACTGGTTCATATTTATAGTGGTTGCAGTGTCCTGGGGTTACATGATCCCCTTTTGAGACCATCTGATAAGCAAAGTCAATCAGGAAGCCAGATTCACTTAACAATCATATTAATAACAAAAGCAATGATTCACTTAACAACAGGGGCAAAACTCAATTAAGAAACATTTCACTTAGCAACATAAATGTTGGGCTCAACTGTGATCGTAACTTGAGGACTACCTGTAGAGCAATGTTCTAACCAGAGCCTGTAGACAGTTGAAGCCATCAGAAAGAACCCAGAGTTCTCCTTTTCACTGAAATCTTAGAGTCCTGTAGACTGTCAGGATTCCAGCAATCGCCCTAATTAAATCATGATTCTAAAGCCAAACTTCAAAAACCTCCAAAAGATTTATTAGAGGTGACATACTGGCACCGCCCTGCATGAAGCCAACTCTGGCTTATGTAATTTACAGTCACCTGTGATCCTGTTTCCCCCACTTCCCCCCGAGTGTCTCATAAATCAGATTCTCCAATTGAGCCCATTCACGGGCTGGGTGTCATCATTCATGTTCTCCAATCAAATATATTCACGGGCAAAACTCTGGTATTTTAGCTACAATCTTTTAAAGAGAAGAGTTGGAATGTACTTTCGCTTTCAAACTGCTGCACTGCTTTTCCAGATTTCCTCCCCCGCCCTCCCCACCTTTTTAATGGCAATTACTAAAACAGGCATAGGAATGTTTTATGAGTTGACATAGACCTTAAAAGGGGAAACTCTTTGGAATCTATCTTCAGGGCTGAAACTGGAGGAAGAACTACTTATTCCCACACCTAACAAAAGCTCGGGATTCCCTTTGAAGCTAATGCTATGCAGTATATCAGCCTCTGGGCCAAGGAGACATGATACCTCACACACAACATGTATAGTAAAACAATGTGCCAAATTATAAAACATCACTTACAAGTAGCAGCCAGTGTGGTCTAGTGGTTAAGGCACTTGTCTAGAAACTAGGAGACAGTAAGTTCTAGTCCTGCCTTAGGCATGTAAGTCAGATGGGTGACTTTGGGCCAATCACCGGGAGGCAATGAGTTTTAATCCCAACTAAGGCATGAAAGCAAATTTGGGCTAATCACTCTTTCTCAGTTCAACTCATCTCACAGGATTGTTGTGGGGAAAATAAGAGAAGGAAGAATTATTTGGCATGTTTGCCACCTCAAGTTATTTATAAATAAAGATGCGAAATAAGTAAATCTCTTTGTCTATCTATCTATCTATCTATCTATCTATCTATCTATCTATCTATCTATCTATCTGAAATTAACTTTATTTTCAGAATCTTAAGATGTTGCAAAATTCTCTTATGTAGCAAATGAGCTCCCAGTTCAATTACTTTTGAGAAATCTGAGTTGTTGGAAACTCAGATCATGACCAGTTCAAAAAATTTCCACCCTAAATTTCCACCCAAATCTTTTGGCTGCCTCTTCATCCTCCTGAAAAGCCCTCACAATGTACCCATCTGAGAGGAAATTCTAAGCTGTTGTTTTAAATTTAATGGCACCTATGGTGAATAAATTCAGTTCTGCATTCCTAGAAATTTCCAAGTGACTCCAATAAATATAAAATATTTTCTGCAGACTAAGTACAGCATTCTGCACTTTGACATTTTAACATTCCTTAATGATTGATCGGCGAAGGAGAATGAACTTAAAGAACATACAGGAGTTTGAATGTAATGACTTTATCTGCTTACACTATAGAAGATAAATTCCCAACTATGACATATCAAAGGTGAACTCCTCATTGTAGAATGTGTGTGTGTCTGTTTGGTGTGTATGATGATGTCAGCAGTACAGATTATGGCTTTTATCCAACAAAAATGTGATAAAGAGATTAATTTAAAAAGTGAATTCAAGCAAGACCTTGGATTCCCAATCATCTTTTGTCTGACTCTGAATTACTTTTCAGTTATACCAAATGTGGCTCATAGATTCTTTCTTACTAAGTCACCCTATTAAAATCTTTTTTAAAAATTATTATTATTATTTCCCTTTTCTGGGAAGAATGGATGGCTGAAGGTGCAATAGTTGAAAAGAACTCCTGGAATCTTTAAATGAGAACATGACCCCAGAATTTTCTATCCACAACACTGAACCAATGAACAACATTTTTGCATGCCTAAATGTCCCTATGGACATATACACTCAGATGAATACACTTAAAAATAGCTATCAATTGTACGACAATTAATATTTCAAACTAGATATTTGAAGAAACATCATCTTAGCATTCTTTTATAAACAGGAGATTTATAGAACACCAAAGAACTCTTTTTCACGAATGAAGGCAAATATTCATGATTGGGATAATGTTGTAGGATCCAGTTTGGATCTGTCACTTGGACCAGAGGTTAGTCTTTTGAATTTTCAGACTCATGTTGGAACCCAACCCCAGGGAACTTCTTTCTCACCAGAATGTGTGCTTTGTACTATTCTATGTGTTCTATTTATGTGTTGCCTTCCTGTTGGTTGGTTGATTTGTTGATGGATGGTGATTGACTGTTGTTTCTTTGTGCTGCCAAGGAATCTTTTTTTAACCTGGATATGCAGAGCCTTGGACTATGGGATTACAACCCCATTCATCTCTAATTAGGAGTGAATGTCAATGAGCTCAGTGGTGCCTACTTCTGTGTAAATATGTAAAAGGTTGGTCCATGAATGGAATGTCTGGAGAGAAGGTGTCCAAATAATAATTTCTCATCTGCTTGGTAAGGCAGGAATAATAAATATTTTCTAAAAATAACATTTGAGATATTATTGAATGTTGCCTGACTTTAAAGCAATACAGGTAGCCCTTACAGCAGTTCATTTAGTGCAAAACACTATGAAGCAGTATATAAGTCTATTGCTCTTTGCTGCTCATAATAGTTAATAGCAAGAACAGCCTTGTTTGGCTCTTAGATAGCTGTCGCTTTGCTACTGAATAAAGATTAGCAGAGCACATGACAATCCCAGGGCTAGAGGGGGAAGTCAGAAGCAGAGGAAAACACATTATATTGTGCCAAGAAAACTTGTACATGGAAGCATGCAAGTTGTGTGAAATATTTCTTTTTTGTATTTTTTTTTAAAAATATACATCAATGTCACTGCATGGGCAGTGTGGTGTCTGAGTGTCATTCATTTTGATACAAAAATAATGTACATTATTTTGATACAAAAATAATAATACAAATAAAAATTACTGCAATCCAATTTACATAGTTCTAATGTTATTATACATTTTTGTGTCAGCACATAGTCCTTCATTTTTCAAATATTCAATATTTGCTGCATCCTTCTAATAGTAATAGCATCATTCTTGAGCATACCTGATAACATCCTTTTTCAAAATCCGATCTTAACCTCTAACATTCACTTTAAATGTGTTATACAAAAATATGTATAACAATATTTCCCTCCTATTTCTAATTTTTTAATCTATTCTAATTCTTAGTACAACCAATCTTGTTTTTTTTTTTTTTTTTAAAAGATCCTTTCTATCCATGATCTCTCACTCTCTTGGAAGTTTCACTTTCATGTGAAAGATCTTTTTGATTATTCACTTTTATGTTTATTTCACAAACCGATTGATAAAAGTTCTGCAAATGGAGGAGGAGGAGGAGGAAGGCTGATTTGGTTTTAAATGATTGGTTTTTATGGTGTGCTTTAGGAGCCAGGAATTTGTTGTGGACTACAAATAACCACAGGCAGTTTCAAAATCAAAAGGTAAGCATCTGAAGAACCTGTGGTGTTTATTTTGAGCATGACACTATCAAGACTATTTGACTAGTTGTAGGTATATTTATTGCCAATTGTTCAACTCTTTAAAGTGATCTACAGATGTCTCTGTCCAGTTGGAAAATATTGGCTCTTGGTCTGCAACCAGTTTATCACTAGCTTTGAAAATTACCGGCAGTGGAGTCATCTGTCTCCTTCTGTCAGAGAAGGTCTATTTATAATTATGGACTCCTGGTCTTTAGCAGATGAAATATTCATGTAAATTCAACTGCCAAGCTGCACTTAACCACCCTATAAACTGCAAGCATTATCATATTAAAAGTGATTCAGTCATGTGTCCAATGCCAGCTTAATAAACATATCATTTAAAATGTTGTTTAGGAACACTGATTTAACAACTGTTCAGCACAAAAGACCATCAAAATATGTTGATTAGTCATGATATATTTGGCAAAAGTAGGATTGAAATAGGAAAAAAAGAGAGGACTAAAACTAACCCTATCATTTCCAAGCTATAAAAAAGCAAGAAGAGAGGTTACCATCCGTCAGAGTGTCAGGCATTATTTTTCCAAGATTCTGTTCTTGGCAAATGTTTGATCAGAATAGCTTTTCCAAACACAATATACATCATCAGTATGGGTGCTTATTTTAGCAGGTATCTATTAAGTGTTGTTTGCCATATGCAGGCATATGTTTGCATTTTTAATCTCAAACTCAGTTGTCAAGTTCTGCTGAATTTCTGAAAACCCTTTAAGCACAGATATCACTGATACAAATACAAGTGCAAAATATTACAATCTATTACACCAAAGAATAGAAACAATGGAAGTGCTCTAGTTGCTAGATTTCAACTCCCATAATTCCCAGCAATCCATCCTATTGTTTACATACAGAAAATGAGGTTTTGATTTCATTTTATTTTCTATGAACCTTTCATCCAAACGTAACTAACTTTGCCCGTAATTCCATTACTTATGAATTTATACTTGACTTTGCCAAAAGCGCAATGCTATTTTCCCCAAAATAAGCTATGGCAGTTGCAGCAACATCATGAATTATCCACTTTCTTATAATCTGTACCCTACTAATTCTACATTCTGGTTAGAGTGTTGCCTATGGCATTGGATGTAAGTGAAATATGGAGAAGGGATGACGCAATGTTAAATTATGGAATACATTCACCTAGAATTAGACAGTGGCACATGGTCTAATGGAGAAGATGCTCGTCTTCCTCTTGCATGGTTGAGAGTTTGATCCTAGGGAGCAACAGATGTTTCTCTCCCAGGGTACACAGAAAAAAAAAACCCTGCTATGAACTCTGCATAGGTGGCAGGAAGGGCATCCGGGTGGTAAAGGCTCAGCTCCATCCAGCTGTCCAGACTCTACCCCAAATCAGGGATTTAATGTACATGGGTTATAAAAAGGGAGGTATTTTTATTGACATGGAATTAACACGAACAATGTACAAAACTAGGAAAACTGTTTCCAAGAGGTTGTGAAGTTATGATTTTAGGATCTAATGTACTTCTAATCGTATATGGTATCTTGCTTCCAGATTATTATGGTTCTAATTTAAAAAAAGGATAATGATTCTGCTTATTCTTAGTATTGAGAATAAAACATTGGGGGTCATCTGGCATGTGCTTTTCTGCAAGTTCCATTAACATTATGTTACCTTCACGTAAGGGATTAATACAACCACGGCCGACACCTTTTAATGCTATTCAATATTGCTCCCAATTTCACCATGGCCATAATTATGTCTCTTCAACTCAGCAGGTTTCAGCAGTCCAGCAATAACTAGGGTCTAGTAGTTGGTTCTTTGTCAATCTTTCCTGGCAGCAAGTATATTGACTTAATTCTGTTTTCCTTTAGGCTTTTGCTCTCAATTATTCTAGAGATAGCCAGGTTCACCTGCATACCCTTTTACCTCCTTAACTGCTACTGCCATTCCCTATTCATATTGGCTTAGCAAGTGCATATATTTGCTGTGTGTGTGTAGGTGAGGGTGGAGAATGCATTTGCCATCTTTTAACCCTCTTGCTGTAGACAGAAGATTATGTTTTACTGGGGTGATGTATATTTGCTAAGCCTTCTGTTTCTGGGGTGGGGGTAGGGAATCCATGTTTTTGTAGGAACAAGGACAACATGCTGATTTAGAATAGCTGAATTCATTGGAATATCTAGCTCAGTATGGTTTGTTCTGATGTACAGCAGATCTCCAAATTTTCAGACTGCATGATGGCACTCTTAGCCCTGCCAGGGAATAAAGCAAAGAGTGCCATCATGCAGAAAATGTACTCTACTGTTGTGCTACAGCTAAAGCTACCGTATTTCTGGGCTGCAGAAATCCAAATGGCCGTTAGATGGAACTATGGAGTAAGCATTTGCTCTATCTGTGGTGGCACAGTGGTTAGAATGCAATATTGCAGGCTAACTCTGCTCACTGCCAGGAGTTTGATTCTGACTGGCTAAAGCCTTGCATCCTTCTGAGGTCAATAAAATGAGGAGTGAACTGCTTTAAAGTGGTGGTGCAGTGGTTAGAAAGCAGTATTGGGGCTGGGGGCTGTTGACTCTCCATCTGAGGGATGAGGCAGTGTGGGGTGACTGGTTGATTGAAATAATGGTTTGGCGAACCAGATGAAAACTTAATATCCAGTTCACCCAAACCGGTTTTAATCCCACCCCAGAATAGAATAGAATAGAATAGAGTAGAGTAGAGTAGAGTAGAGTAGAGTAGAGTAGAGTAGAGTAGAATAGAATAGAATAGAATAGAATAGAATAGAATAGAATAGAATAGAATAGAATAGAAAATGCGGAATGGGATGGGATGGAGTAGAGTAGAATAGAATAAGGAATTAGAGTAGAATAGAAGAATAATAGAATCAAAGAATAGAATAGAATAGGGAATTAGAGTAGATTAGAATAATAGAATAGAAGAATAGAATAGAATGGAGCAGAGCAGAGTAGAATAAAAAAATGGAATGGAATGGAATGGAATGGAATAGAATAGAATAGAATAGAATAGAATAGAATAGAATAGAATAGAATAGAATAGAGAATTAGAGTAGAATAGAATAATAATAGAATAGAAGAATAGAGCATAGCAGAGTAGAATAAAAAAATGGAATGGAATGTAATAGAATAGAATAGAATAGAACAGAACAGAACAGAACAGAATAGAATAGAATAGAATAGAACAGAATAGTTGAAAGGGACCTTGGAGGTCTTCTAGTGCACTAAAGGATGCTAAGCACAGGATTCTATATCTTCACTCGAAAGCTTGGTAAAATGGTCTCTTTTCATCTCCTGCATTACACACTTTGGAACAGTCCTAGATTTTCCTAACCTGTTCTTCAAATTGTTCCAGTCTTCTTTAGGACATATGTCAAATGGCATATTTCACTTCTGCACAAAGCAGTGGGAGACTGAACTCATTAAACAGAATATAATGAAATTCTCCATTTTTAAAAAGTATCCATAGCCCAAATAGTATTTTCTTTTTGAAAAAAATAATAATGACAGCAAGCAGTTATGTTATGTGAAATTTCTGGAAGGGCCCCCATAAATGATGGCCCAGCCTTGCATTGAGGTTTTCTAGCAAGGCTTCTAGAGTTTTCCTCTAAGAATTGTACTACAACTTGAGACACTTTTTAACTTAAAATCATCCCAACCTGTATGTTATGTTGTTTAGTACAAACATTCTATATAGGGAATTGCTGAACACATTTTAAACATGATAATTACTGAAGAAATTAATTACCATCCCTTCAGTGTTTTGGGACTTTGGGCATTTTCCAAATCAAGTAAGGGGAATGCAAAGCAGGCTTCACTTAATTGCAGTCAAAATTGTTAGGAAGTCATGGTCAACCATTTCATAAACATCTTCTAGCGTTCTCTCTGCATGACAAACCATATTATTTCCCATAAACCATGTGAATGTGTACAAACATCCAGCTTCGGTCCTTAAGAGTTTTCTATAGAAACGGTTATACTATTTATTTCCCCAAAATTCCAACTGCAGCCAGGACTAATAATTCAATATGAAACCAACTTAAGCCAAAGAAATTATTTTACCAATAAGATAGCCAATATGCCCACAGGCCATTGAGAAATACCATATATGCAAATTGGATGACATATTTTTTATGTTTCTGGTGCAAGAAAAATATATAGTTTATCATTATTTCTTAGCCTAGGTGTGAGTTTCATTAAAACAAGGAACAATGTTTTTTTTAAAAAATTAATAATTTAATTTTCTTTTTCCAATTTTCTTTTTTTTCCAATTTTAATGATTCATGGCTCAAATTATGGAAATACACTAGACATTGGGAGTGAAATTAAAAACTGGACTCTGAAAAAAACTAACATATTTTTTCATAAGGTCTGGTTGACTATGTATAAATTCATTTGCACAGTAATTCCTTGATAAAACAGAAATGTTTCCTGGTAGATTTGAAATGTACTCTTCATAGAACAACTCAGAATACTGATGAAAATTTGCTTTATCAGCTGTACAACTTTCACAGATCAATGGTCATTTTATTAGTTATATAATGCACACTCTTTTATTTTATAGAATTCTCCCTCATATATCCTTTGTCCTTAATGGAATTCTTTCAGCATTGCAAAATCCAAAAGCTAAGAGGATAGCTCAGTGACTGATGTTGGCACCACAACATCATCACAGATAAAGAATAACAAAGTTGGAAGGGAGGTCATCTAGCCCAACCCACCTCACCCCCCAAGCAGGAAACCCTACACCATTCTGACAGGTGGCAGTCCAGTCTTTTCTTCAAAGCTTCCAGTGATGAAAGATGTTTCAAACAAGCTAGTTTTAGTTAGAAGATAGTTTGGCAGACTTAGCTTGGGGTAGAAGCCAAATTTTCAATTTCTAGAGAATATTGTTGCACCTGGTATAGTTTGGGTGAATGAACAATTCACCCAAAAAAACACCTCTGACGATGCCAGTCTTAGTGCTGATTATCCTTGAGTGAAGAAAGCTTCCTTCTTAATCAGATGTCCTCCAATTATCATTATCATCAACCATTCAGTCATGTCTGACCCAGAGGTCGGCTGCTGCAGATTTGGACCAGTTTGCCTGAACCTATTGTTCCGATTCTGTGTAGTTTGGAGAACCGGCAAATTGTACCACCAGCTGGCCCCATCCCTGCCTGTTTTGGGGGCCATTTTTGCCTGTTTGGGGGCAAAAAAATGGCTTGAAAAAGCCCCCCCAAAAGGCCTGAAAACAGCCCCCCAAAACAGGCCATTTTCCAGGCTATTTTCAGGCCATTTGTCCAGCCAAAATTGGCCTGAAAACGGCCAAAAAACAGGCCAGCCAATGATGGGATTAGCCCCAACTGGCTGAATCCTACCAGTTCCTTTGAGGTAAGCGGCCAGGAGGTGGGGTATATTAGGGTGACCCCCTTCTCCTTTTCCCACTGATCACTCACAGCACGGTTGACTTTTCGAATGAACAACATGACCAGAGTACGACTGCTTCTGTTTGGCAAATCTTGGCTTCAAGTGATATTTTTGGTGAGGTTCAGTCTAGGAATTCTTTGTTTGTTATTTTTGCAGTCCATGGGATGCATAATAGTCAACTCCAGCATCACAATTCAAAGCTTCCCACCTGTCTCCTATCTGCCTTTTTCGGAGCCGAAGTTTCACAGCCATAAGTAGCAATTTGAAAAATTATTTCACTAACTAATTTGCATTTGGTATCCAAAGGCCAGATATATCCCAGATATGTCAGATATCCAGATATGGTCCATATAATATTGAACTAAAATTATTTATACAGTGTTAAATTATGGGATTCTTGTAATCTGACACAACTGAAAGGGAACGAGTTGAGCAAATAAGTCATCAGGTTATTTCCTGTTGTAAAATAAGACTCACATGAAACAAGGCCGGGGAGTCACTGAAGATGTAGACTTTGAATAAGTTTATTGCCACTTTGAATGTACACTAATCGGCGTACATTAAAATGAAAGCTTGTTTTCTTTTTACAGTGTTCTACCTCTCTTTTTACTATAATTTTTATTAAAAGAAGATAAAAAATATACAAGCTAATACAAAAAAAAAACCCACCAGGAAAAAATTAAAGAGAAAGAAAAAGTGCAAGAAAAGAAAAAAATTGAAATAGAGAAGGAGAAACCACAAAGCTGTAGCTTCTGATGTTCTTCACCGCAGTTACAAGCACAATTATATTTGAACTTCTTTCTCTCTTCTTTCTATAATCTATCCTAGAGTGCTCTCCCTCTCAATGTTATGAGGATGGAAAACAAATAGTGAGGTACATAACTGCAATTTAAGCACCTTGGATCAATCCTAGTATCTCGGCAAAACAAGAATGAGTAGCAGCAATATATACGATTGATTAAATCCTTGAAGGACCAGCTGCAAAGCCACAATGTATTCAATGGCCTACGATAGTTGCTTGGTGCAATCAATAACTCTTTTAATTGACTTAGATCCTGATCATGTAAAACAAAAAATGCTTCCATCTGGGAACGGCTGGCTCTTCCAGCTGTCTACAACAGGATGTCAACCTCAAGGCCCATAGGCCAGATCCAGCCCATGGAGCGCTTAGCTCTGGCCCACAGGGCACCCTGGAAACAACAAAAGACTGGCCTCCGGTTCCTCTGCTAGCAAGGGCCATACACGGCCTCCCCCAAGCTCCATTTTCACTGGCAGAGGGCTGCAGGAGGCCATTGTGGCCAAAAACGGAGCCTTGTGGGGACGTGCATGGCTTCCCTGCTGGGGACGTGCATGTTTTTCCTGGCAGAGGGCTGCAGGAGGCCGTCGAAAATGGAGCCTCGATGAATGACATCGAAGTGGCCATGTCCATCCCAGCCATGCCGTCCCCCCCAGCCCTCCCAAAGTCAAACACAACCCTGGTGCGGCCCTCAATTAAATCAAGTTTGACACCCCTGGTCTACAACATCACCCTGAGACTTCCAGATGGCATTTAGGCATCTCACGGGTAAAGATAAAACCGCCTGAAAAAATTCCTTTCGCAGAGGCAGTCAGCCACCTCGGTGATCCCTGGCTAACCTGTGCCATATGCTAAATAAAATAAATAAATACAAAATCCCAGCACCATCATTTTTCTTCACAATCCATTGGGTGTCAGGATTGTCTGATGAACAGACCAATCGACCTGCCCCATCTAGTTTGGTGCCAGGATATTTTTATCAGGACCAATACATACAAATCAGTTTCATTTAGGTATCAAGTGCTGAGGATAACAGATAATCAGTGTTGGAAGGGACCTTATAAGCCATCTAGTCCAACCCCCTGCCCAAGCGGGAGACCCTACACCATTTCTGACAAATGGCAATCCAATCTTTTCTTGAAAGTCTCAAGTGATGACACTCCCACAATTTCAGAAGGCAACTTTGGTTCCATTGGTTGATTGTTCTCACTGTCAAAAAGTTTCTCATTTCCACATTGAATCTGTCCTTGTTCAGTTTCCATCCATTATTCCTTGTCTGGCCTTCAGGTGCCTTGGAAAATAACTTGACCCCCTTCCACCCTGTGTCAGCCCCTCAAATATTGGAAGACTGCTATCATGTCTCCTCTGGTCCTTCTCTTCACTAGACTAGCCAGGCCCTGTTCCTGTAACCATTCTTCATATATTTTAGTCACCAGTCCCCTAATCATCCTGCTTACTCTTCTTTGTACTTTTTCTAGAGCCTCAACATCTTTTTATAATGTGGTGAACAAAACTAGATGCAGTACTCTAGGTGTGGTCTTACTAGGGCTTTCGAGAGTGGTATTAGTACTTCGCTTAATCTCAATTGTATCCCTTTGTTAATGCAATTTAGGATTGCATTAGCTTTTTTGGGCTGCTGCTACACACTGCTGGCTCATATTTAGCTGGTTGTCCACTAAGACTCCAAGATCCCTCTCATAGTTACTGCTATTGAGCCTGGTTTCACCCAGTCTATATGTGTACTTTTGGTTTTTCTTGCCTAAGTGTAGGACTTTACTTTTCTCTACATTGAATTTCATTTTGTTAGATACGGCCCAGTGTTCTAGTCTGTCAAGATCCATCTGGATCTTGAGCCTATCTCCTTGGGTGTTAGCTATTCCTGCCAGCTTATTATCATCTGCAAATTTGGTAAGTTCCCCTTCTATTCCCTCATCTAAGTCATTAATGAAGATATTAAAGAATACTGGGCCTAAGACAGAACCTTGTGACACCCCACTGCTTACTTCCCTCCCTGTAGATTTAGACCCATTAAGGATTACTCGTTGACTATGGTTTGCCAGCCAGTTGTGAGTCCATCTAGTGGTGGTGCTATCTATTCCACCTTTTTTCTAGCTTACTAAGAAGTAGGTTGTGGTCTACTTTGTCGAATGTCTTGCTGAAATCTAAATATATTATGCCCACAGTATTTAGCTGGTTTACTAATTTAGTCACTATATTCATTGGCATCAAAACTATTTTTATTACTTCAGATGTTTGCAGAAATAAATGATTATCCTAATATCCAGATCTATACTTTGCTTTTCAGCCATTTTCTTTTGCCTTAAAAGCAACTTTACTTTTTTAAAAAGTAGCATTGGAGCCTGTGGGTAGACACAGTCCAAGAAATTTGACATTCATAACTCCCTGTATACTGATTTCAGTTCCAGCCAGATAAAGTGGAAGAAATTTACCCTTTCCACTCCAATAACCTCTATCTTATCTCAGTGTTCATTTCAAAAGTGGAATAATAACAAGCTCAAGATTAGAAGTAGCTGCATTTGCTTGGGCTGACTGTATAGAGCAAAACAGAATTTACAGTCTCATCTTCCATTCTCATAAGATGCTCCCAATAATCACAAGTTTGAGATCAAGGTATCATACAACTAAATTCACCTGTTGCATTTCATTCCTCGTACAGAACCAGCCTGTTGTGGGTTAGCCTGCAGAGACAGCAGCAGAGTCGGACAATGGGGAGGAACATTGGCCAGTCCGGGAGTCTGGGGAGGACTTGGATGAGGGTTCTGCGTCCAATACAAAGATGGGGCCAGGACCATCTGGGAGTTATGTGCAGATCCTCCAGAATCTGGCAGCAGGGAGGCAGAAGAACAAGGGGAGCCTGTTCCCAGTGCATGTGCTCACAAAGCTGCCAGAAGGCAAGAGCAGTTAAGATAAAAGGGGTAACTTGGGAGTAAGGCTTGGAGGTGATTGCCCCTCCCATAAGATATGAAGGAAGTGCAAAGGGACATAAGCCTCTGCAGGAAGCAACATTGTTTGCTCTGTTCAAATTAAACCTTGAAGCTCTGTGTGGACTTTGTACTTCATTTGGCTTTTTACAGTTACTTTGGCACTTTAGTTGTTGGCAGCAATTCAAAGGAGATAAAGGTGGGTGCTTATCTTGAGAGACTGTTCGGGACTCATTACAGGCTGGGAATGAACATAATTCCCAGCATTGAACTAAAAAGAGAGTTGTTTGGACTAAGCACGTGCTTAATTATGGTCTCAGGAAGCCTTGGTCAGAACACAGCCTGCCACTCAAGTTGGACCTGTACGGGGTGTGAAATTTACAAAAGCAGAATAAACTGAACCTCTACATAGCTTTAAAGATTTAATGACCAAATTTCCTAACTGAGTACACTTTCTGATTCTAAGAGCTGATTTTATTGGATCCACCCATCTGAGACCTCTGAATGCATGCAGACTGATACGGTTGCTCTTCAAACATGCAGATTGATCAACATTGAATGAAACCCACCCAAGTCAGATAGGAAGTAAAAGGATTTTACTTCGCAAGCCATCTGTTTCAAGGTCATTGAATCAACACTGTCTGAAGATTTTTCTGAGGTCATGTGGCCAGCATACCTCTATGCCAAAGACACACAGAACGCTGCTACCTTCCCACCAAAGTGGTACCTATTTATCTACTTGCATTTGCATGCTTTTGATCTGCTAGGTTGACAGGAGCTTGGGCATGTGTGGGAGCTCACACCATCATGTAAAGGTCGGTCTTAAACCTGGGCTGCTGGTTTCCCAGCCATAAGCCCAGCATCTTAACTGCTGAGTCACCGCTCTACCCCAACTCAGATAAATGATTTCAAATAGATTCAAGCATCTGAATCAAATCAGATAATGGAATTGATAAATCACATTAGTGGACACCAAGCTAAAGAAAGATCTAAAACAGGCACATTCAAAGAAGGAGTCAGAGGTATTCATTCAGTTAAACCAAGTATGATTCGAATCTAAAGCCACAATCTTCTATTGCGTGTGAGACAGTGTGATGACCCAGGGCGTGGCACAAAAGCAACACAGCCAGAGAACAGTTCTAATTCCCCTTTATTGCTACAACTTTGCCCCCAAACTACAACTTTGCTCCCACGTTTACTACAAGTTCTGGAGCAAAGCTCTCACATGCACCTTCAGCAGTCCCTGGCTTTGAGTACTCCAATAAGTAATGTTAGCAAAACTCTAACCAGGGCCAGCAGTCCAGTAAAGCAACGTTTTGCAAAGCAGTAAGCAAGGCAAGAAGTCCAGTTAGTAAGGTTAGCAAAACAGTAACTAGAGCCCGAAGTTCAGCGAAGCAAGCAAACCAGGCAAGCCCCATCAGTCAGAGCACCATAAACTCCAACAAGTGTACACGAGGCTCCACAGATTCGTTCTGACAAATGCCCCTCCCACCAGCATCTCCTTACATCTCAGTCCCCAGGTGTGTCTTGTGAAGGGGGGGCGGGGCACTCTTCTCCCTCATAGCTGGCTCAGTCTGCATTGTTCTCGCCTTCTCTCTTCTCTCCGTGCTCTAGGATCAGGAGGCCCTCGCTCATTGCCTGAACTCTGTCTCTCATGTTCATCTTGCCCCTGTTCCTCCCTGTCTACCAGCTGTTTTAATCCTGAAATGCCTTGGCCTGACTGGCTCTGCCCTTCCCCAGCTTTCTCCAAAGCCAATGGAGCCGCCCCCTCGATCTCTGTCGGCTCCTGTTCCAGCTCATCTTCCCCCAAAGATTCAGGCTCCGGCGGAGGCATCACAGACAGACTTGACTTATGACCATTCACTTAGCTACCATTCAAAGTTAGGATAGATACCCAAAAGCTACTTTGAACCTTGTTTTGAAGTTCTGATGGATAATCCCCCTCTGTGGTCACATGACCACATTTTGAGTGCTCAGCAACCATCCTGCAGTCTCTTGTAGTGATGTGATTACTTGCTACAACTTTTTTTTCAGGAAACCAGCATTTAAATCTGGCTTTGCAGCAAAAACCAGCCCATAGCAAACAATGGGTCCATTCCATGACCACTTCCAAAAAGGTCATAACACCGATCAGGTGATGATCCATTTTCAATTTCATTGTACACATGTTGTGCATTGACAATAAACTTTTGATTGATTTATTGATTGATTTGCAACTGTCACAAGCTATAACCATAATTGCCAGATTTAATTGTGGTCATAAATCAAGGATTACCTGGAAAGTGTTCAGATTGAAAGGGAATTCATAGAATCTGAAGTTCTAAAGTTCTAAAATATCAAAAGTTTGATAGATCAGCCTTAATCTGCTATGTTTACCAGCTGCCAAATCACAACTGTAGAGACTAGAGAGGATGGCAAAACTTCTTATTATTGACAGCAGAAGTAGACAACACCAGGGGTGGGATTCTACCAGTTCTCACCTATTCGCTAGAACCGGTTGTTAACATTCTAAGCAGTTCGGAGAACCAGTTGTTAGAAGAAATTACTGGCCTAATCCTGTAAGGAAGGCAGGAAGGAAACATTCTGGTGTTGCTTACAGAAACTGCTTTTCCGTTAACCCATATTATATTCTTGGCAAGACTAGACTTCCTGTCTCTGGAACTTCTCTGGAGTTTTTTCCCCTCCTTTGTTGGTACTTTGCTTATGTGGAGTGACCATTCAAAGTTACAATGGCACTGAAAAAAGTGACTAATGACCATTTTTCACACTTACGACTGTTGCAGCATCCCCACAGTCAAGAGAGGCCAGGCGAGAAGATGCGTGCCTCGATGTGAGTGACATTGAGTTGGGCGCATCCAGCCAATAACATGACCACCAAGCCACGCCCACAACCTAAGCCACGTCCACAGAACCGGTTGTTAAAATTTTTGAATCCCACCCCTGGACAACCCTAACTTATTTTCACAAGCACACATATACATACTCACAACACACACATACATCTCATGTTATTTTGTCAAGAAGGATCCGAAAGCCTCACTTCTCAAACAAAAGCCCCTCCTCAAACAAAACACCATCATTTCCCAATCAATCAATTTGTCAGTTTGTTTTGCAAACAGCCAACTTAAGAAAACTTCTCAAGGGAGACAAAATTTGAACATACAAAGGTAAAAAAAAAAGAAAAAAAGGCCAACAAAATATCATCTAGTTCCCATATTAGTTCCAGGCAGCTGGTCTTCATTTGTGGAAGCCATTAACATGCGAGCTGAGGATTTTGCTGCAGTTGTAATTTGTAGCACAATTCACTGCCACTGAGAAAACAGAAGGTCCCGGTCACATTTTGATAAAGGTGCCTTGGGTAGGTCCCTCCCGCCCAAGAGCAGAAGAAATATGTGAGCCAGCCTTAAAATATCACCTACAAGAGGGGCTGTTGTAAGCTCGATTGCTCTGACCGTGTATTCCCTGAATATTCCATCTTTATTCATGCTTTCTTGGAGAGCTGTAAAAATGGCAGAGGCAATTCACTAAATAAGGGAAGCCATTACGGCCAGCTCGATGGTCCATGCAACATACTTTAATATGCACATTTGAAGATTTAGATTGTTCTTTCTGTGTCTCTCTCTCTTTCCCTCTTCTCTCTTTCTTAATTCACCTTCCCATGTAGAAACAAGCTATTCCAAGCCAGTTATAATCAGCGTTGTTCAAAATAGCTTTTAAAATTGTAGATCTCTAAGCATGTCTTTTTCAAAAATCAGATGCTGATATCTTGAGGTCATCTCCACCAAGGACTGTCCTTGATTCCTCATCGCTTCCACCCATCCGTCCCTATTGTCTTGTACTTCCTGGACTAATTTGTTGCCATTGCTGTAGATCCTTCCTGTCATCCCCTGGGATATTATTTAGCTGGTTTCTTTTGTCCTGGGTCGTTATATTATTGCTGTTTCCTTGGCATACAATCTCAACTTCCACTTCAATTTTTTCTATTTGTATTTTTTTTTTCCCTCCTCCTCTCTCCTGCTTGAAATTCCTTTAATCTTGGTGCAGGGCACCACAGCTAATTGGTTTCTACAAATGGTGCCTAGAAGGTTAGCAGCTCTTCTTACTCTTTGACAGATAAGGGAGGCTGAAGGAGCAAAGAGGATGCATTTTAACAAGACCACAGAGGAATTTGCTGCTGTACAAAAGAAAGGCAAATGCTTCTCCCTTTGGTGCATTTTCCCTAGCTCACACAAGGAGTGTTAACAAGCAATGGAGAACGATGCATACCGGAGGGTTGGATTCCCTTGGCACCTGCCAGAATCACTGCTAGGCCCAATGTTTATGCTTAGTTCCTTTTAATTAACTGCCACACTACAAAACCAAGGTGTCATCCTTTAGTGTCATCAATATTAACTGGCCTGCAGAGTTCAAGAGGCATTCATAGTAAATAAATGTGCGCATGGCTGCACATTAGTACAGGGAGTCCTCTACTTATGACCACAAGTGAGGCCAACATTTCTATTAATAAGGTGAGACAGTGGTTAAGTGAATTTTGCCTTACTTTATGACCGTCTGTGCCACAGCTGTTAAATGAAATCACTCCAGTTGTTAAGTTAGTAACGTGTTTGCAAACTGATTCTGGCTTTCCCACTGGCTTTGTTTGTCAGCAGGTCGCCAAAGGGGATCCCCAGGACACTGCACTCCTGTCATAAGTATGAGTCAGTTGCCAAGCATCTGAATTCTGATCAAGTGACCATGGGGATGCCAGAGCAGTCGTAAGTGTGAAAAACGGTCATGTTCTGACCCAGCTCCCCAAACACAACAAACCCTCTGAAATTAACTCAAAGATTCCTTTATTAGAAGCACCAGCAGTCTTGGCAAAAAATTTCTCTCTCACTGCAGGCTAACAAGTCTGTCCAGCTGGGAGTGTCAGGATTCTGGCAGTTGCCCCCCATTTAAATCATGAGTCTGGAGCCAAACTTCCAAAACTTAAAAAGGATTTATTGGGAGTTAACATGCCGGCACTGCCTGGGTGTAGCCAACTCTGAGAGACATAATTCATTATCACCTTTGACCTTGGTTTTCCCCCACCCCCTGGGTGTATTATAATTCATATTCTCCAATGGGACACATCCATAGCCAAGAGTCATCCATCAGGCTCTCCAGTTAGAATTTTGCATGACAGAAACTTCAGTCACCTAGTTACTATCTTTGAAAACTGTTTATGGAATGCAGTTTCGGTTTTGCAAACTGCTGCACTGCTCCCCACTCCTTTTCTGTTGGCAACTCTAACAAGACCATAGAAATATTTTATGAGTGGACAGGGAAATGAATAGCTGTCTGCCACATTTATTCATCTCTACCCCCTGCCTTTTATCCCCAGAGCTAAGGTGGGGCTTCATTAGCAGCGGTAGCTCTTCCATCCCAAGGATCGGTCCACAGATTTCCACTGATTTTCTCTCCTCTGCCTTCTGTGCAGCTGCGTGTCAGGCACTGGACCCAGCTGTTCCTCCTCTTCCTCATCAGCCATCTCCAGATCTGGGGGCTGTTGACTCTCCATCTGAGGGCTGATGGACGGCCCAGGCTCCGCCTCTGTCTTTCTCTGTCAGCTCCATTCCCTCTTCCCCCTCAGAGCTCTCAAGTTGCCTTGATGCTGGTCCTGACTCCCATGCCTCCTCCCCCTCCTCCTCTGATTCAGCTGCTGGAGGGGCCAGTGGCCAACAGAACACAGCAGATCATAAGTCACTTTTTTCAGTGCCGTTAGAATTTCAAACAGCCACGAAATGAACTGCTGCAAGTTGAGGGCTACCTGCATTATAGGATACTAGGCAGTTGGATCAGAAGGGTTGATGGGGGGAAATCTCAGCAGTTTGCTTTACAGTAGGTAGATATTTGAGACTGTCAACTGCTTTGCAAGTCTTCAACAGGCTTTCCAAATTCTAAAATATGTTCACCATCCCCGGAATGTAGTTTAGTTCTCTTTTCTATAATTGCATGACAGCAACCTTCTGGTACTTCTATGAACTGTGCTGAAAATCCTGCAGATTGTCTAAGGTAGGCTGTCCCCTCCCACACACTATAAAAACAAAAACATATCCAAAGATCCATGAAAGAATACATTCTCCTGGATTTTTCTGTATAAAAACAAGAGCAAAGATAAAAATAGCCTGACCCATTTGCTTATAGACAGAAAAATGAGCATCAAATGGCCATTGATCCTGCTACTAATAGAGGTCAAAGCTCAGTGAGCTACAGAGAGACCCAATTATTGCCTTAATGAGCCTCTGAAATAAGCTGCAACACACTGAAGTCCAACTTGATTTGTAAAAGATTTACAAAATTCTATGCAATGGTTACCTTTCTTGGAGAATGCCAATCTTGGTATAAAGGACCCTTGCATGTCCAATTTCTTAAGAACAATTTCACCAGTTTGCCATCGACTAAAGATAATGATTTGCAATGTCCTACTTCCTCTACTGCAGCTTATATTTTAACCTTTAAAAAAAAGAAAAACCTATGTCACAACTTAATGCTGCCCAGTGCCTTGTTCCAGTTGTTTAATGCCACAAATCTATAGAGATGCAGAGATCATAATTAAAAATAGATGTACATTATCGATTCCTGCAACAGACAGTAGGACATCGTGGTGTAGTGGTTAAGGGGCTGGAGTAGGCACAGGAGGACCCAAGTTCTAGTTTTCCTTTAGCACAGAAATCCATGGGATGACCTTGGGCTTCGCAGCCTAAACCAGTATCAGGTTTTGTGACATGATAATATGAACCTGCAAAATCATCCATCTCTTAATTTGGTCATATCATGTGGGAGAATTCATTGAGTGGTGAGGTGACCTAGAGGTAGAGCTCTCACCTCACAATCAGGAGGTCTGTGAGTTCAATCCTAGGTAGAGACAGATATTTCTCTCTCTGGGCACATTGAGAATATATCTGCTGAATATAGCTCTGCATTTGGTGTCGGGAAGGGCATCTGGCCAGTAAACACTCAGCTCCAATCAGTTTTCCAGACTCCACCCCACAGGGCATTATGGGGTCTGTACAAGAGGGTGAGGGTGATATGGGAGAGTTCACTGGAGGAAGCAATGAATTACCATTAACTTAGAAGTGATAGTGGTAAAAGGAAACGAGGCTGCTAAAGAATACAGTGACTGGACATCCTCAAAGCTGATACCCAACCTGTGATGACCCAGGGTGGTATACAAAAGTAACAATGTCACAAAAACATGTGAAGTCCCTTTAATTCCTTCAACTTGGCTTCAAAGCTCCAATTATGATTGACTGGAGAAAAAACTCCCTCACAAACAGTTGCGAAAAGAACAATTATTGTGAAAGAGAAGGAAGAATGGAAGACGGCCCCCCTCCACCCAGGAAAAATATAATTTTAAGTTTTATTAAGCCAGGAGCTAGGAATAAGGGGCAGTTAAAGTTCTTAGTCAAATTTTGGGGCACAGAAAATGAGTGGGCAATATATCTAAAATTCCTCTAGTAAGAAGGGGACACTATCCAGTCTTAACTTCCTTTTAATGATGGGAAAACCACTGTTGCTGAACAATAATTTGATTTCTGATTTCTTTCTCTGGAAGGCTGTTGAATCCAAGGAATCTCCCTGAACAATTATCGTGAAAGAGAAGGAAGAATGCCCCCCTCCACCCGGGAAAAATATATTAAAATTCTCTCTTTAAAGATTTTCTAAAACAAGTTTTTTTTTTTTTCATCGAAGGCAATGACAGCTGTTGAAAAAAAAGAAAATCTTTGCTTCCTGGTGCTAATTAAGACAGATTCTACCATGACTGAGTATCGTTGCAAACCAAACGGGTGTGTGTAGAGGGCAATAACTTTTGTTTTATTCCAATCTCCCCCTCCCCATTCTGACAACCAGCACAAACCTGCTTCTGTCTACAGGCAACAGTGCATGAAAAATGCATCCAAAGATCCGACCTCAAGATCCTATCGCTGCCAAATATGCGACTTGCGAGGACCTGCAGGCTCACGCAGAGGGCAATGATTGCATTTTCAAGAACCTGAGAGACAGAAATGAAAGAGCGATGGTGACAGGAGGGGAGAAGGTGTTTAATGAAAGCAGCGGGTTGGAATGGGGAGATGAACTTTACTCTGGCCATAAGCTTTTTCAATGTTCATTCCTCAAACAGCGTAAAAACAAAGCAACGACTTGGCTCTCTTTTGTTTCTGGAAAATCAGCATTTGTGAAATAGCTCCTACAGTAAATACTCTTTTTCCCCCACATGATAAATGTACTTCTCTTTTTCAAGCCCAAGAACTATTTTTCTCATGTCAGCCTTCTGCCGGCTAGTCTCCACGCCCATCTTCATAAACATAAATGAAACCTAAACTAAACTCTTCTAGGATAGTCCCAAAGATGCTTTTTCAAGAGGCAACTGGACTTTCTGGTTTTTCTTTGAAAACCTTTCCCTTCTCATCCAAGAAGCTTCTTCGACTCTGACTGGATGGTGGGGAATGGAAGACTTGATGAAGCTTCTTGGATGAGAAGCGAAAGGTCTTCAGAGAAAAACAAGGAAGTCCAGTTGCCTCTTGAAAAAACGCCTTTGGGACAACCATGACCTGGAGGACTGAGAATCTCTACAGGCTCTTCTAGGATGGGTTTCCGTATCCACTTTTAGGGCCTGCTTTGGGATGCAGGACAATTGTCCTCAGTGAAGAATGTTGGAATAGCAGAATTGCTACATTGTAGGGTCCTCCATATCATTTGCACAATTATACCCTTGACTTTAGATTAGTATCTAAATAAAAAGACCATAAAAATATCATCAATCCTGTTCATTCAACCTTCTGCAAGAAACTAATTTACAATTTCCTCTTTATTATAACTCCCTTTCATTCTGGCAAGAGGTGTGGGCAAGAATAGCAATGGCACTTAGACTTATATACCCCTTCACAGTGCTTTACAGCCCTCTCTAAGCAGTTTACAGAGTCAGCATTATTGAATATTGCTGTGGCGAACTTGACATGGCCAACTCACAGTGGGACAACTCACCACAGCCTACTCACTGCAGTGCCATGGAACAATTGAACAATCAGATTTAATTATTTCAAATAAATACAAAAATATTTTAATTTCTGTCATTCACATTTCATTTGTCTCTCCTTTTGCATTCTTTCTTTAATGATTCTATTCTACCATTTCTTTGTTTTTAGTGTAACACTTGTCCTGTAATGACCATAGCAAATAAGCTGTGTTGAGTTGGTCATGTTGAGTTGGCCATGGCAAATTGTCATAGACCCAAGCCTACTGCCCTCCAACAATCTGGGTCCTCATTTTACTTGGAAGGCTGGAAGGCTGAGTCAATCTTGAGCCTGTCAGGATCGAACTCCTGTCAGTGAGCAGTGAGTTAGCCTGCAAAACTGCATTCTAACCATTGGGCCACCGCAACTCAATCTTGCCCGGGGCTCACTTAGAATTGTGACACTCAGGGTATACTCACCATATATCTAACATGGGACATCTGCTTACTGACATGTTGGGAATAGCAACTTACAAATCACCCATTTGCTGCAAAGTAAGTTGTATCCTCATCGTTGGTCTCCATAGTCACAGTGGGAGAATGGTGGGATCTAAAAACATTCCAACAAATAATACAATAATGCTGGCTGGGTTTTTTATCCTAGTGGGCTTGTGCCAGATTTCTTTCCAAGGTATGACAATAAATTCTAACTCTCCCAAAATTCTGCTTAGTATTCTGCAGTACTAGGCTTCGTAGATTGACATGGACAGATATGTTGCTTTACTGAAGAGAAGAACAAAGTCATATGGACACTGTCTGTCCATATGGCTTTGTCGCCTGCACTAGTAGCAATTAAGGCAATGAATGATGGATGGGTGGATAGAAGGATAGATAGATGATAGACAGATAGACAGACAGACAGACAGAGATGATAGAGATATAATAAATAATAGATACATAATAGATGTAGGGAAGGTGCAATAGGACAAAGGGAGGGAGTTGGGAAAGTGGAAATCAGTGGTGCCAAAGCTGCCTTACCCCTTCCTTTCCAAGACTATCAAGACACTTGAAGAGAAATAGTATATTGTTTAGCACTCTAATTATCTAGGCAAGTGACAAATGGATGATTCAAACTGCCCAGAAGGACAGAGAATAGAAACAAGTCAGTAAGATGTCTTTAGATGTTGAGTATGGATGTGTATTGAAGGTAACAATTGAGGTAAAATGAAAGAAAAATGACTTTGTGCTCTGGAATCCAGCTATTAGTCAGGGTTTAAATCCTCTTTATGTTTCTAAAAAAGCTCCATGCATCATTATGGACAGTTCAGTGTCAATGTCTCAGTGTTTTCCTACCAAAGCAAATGAAAAATCTGTTTATGCAGACATCTCAAAGAAACGAGAACAAGCACAAAGATAAAAGTGTTTTGGAGGTCATGTGTTACATCACACACTGGGGACATGATCCACTTTGTAAGAACATAAAAGGTCCCTTCATTTGAGTCAGATCCTGGGTCTGTCCAACATTTAGTTGTTTATATTTGCAATAACTATTTAGGACTCCAGTGTTTTTCACAGATCTCCTTAGAAAAAGACAAGACTGGCCTTTGGACCTGGGGGAAGCAGAAATGTGAAAGTACTAAATATAAAGGATGCAAACAACCGATAAGTAATGCCTTCACCCAGGGGTGGCATTCAAAATTTTTAACAACTGGTTCTGGGGGCATGGCTTAGGTGGTGGGCGTGGCTTGGTGGTCATGTGACTGGGTGGACATGGCTTGGTGGTCATGTTATTGGCTGGGTGTGGCCAACTCAACATCACTCACATTGAGGCATACATCTCCTCTCCTGGTCTCTCATGACTGTGGGGATGCTGCAACAGTTGTAAGTGTGAAAAATGGTCATAAGTCACTTTTTTCAGTGCCATTGTAACTTTGAATGGTCACTCCACTCAAGCAAAGTACCAGCAAAGGAAGAAAAAACAAACCTCCAGAGAAGTTCCAGAGACAGGAAGTCTAGTCCTGCCAAGAATGTAATAAGAGTTAATGGAGAGGCAGTTTCTGTAAGCAACACCAGAATGTTTCCTTCCTGCCTTCCTTACAGGATTAGGCCAGTAATTTCTTCTAACAACCGGTTCTCCAAACTGCTTAGAATGTTAACAACTGGTTCTAGCGAATGGATGCAAAACCTGTAGAATCCTACCCCTGCCTTCACCATATCCTGTCTACCCTTTTGGGTGTTCCTCTATTCCCATCAGCAGCACTCTCCTATAGAAGAATTAAGATAAATATTATATCCTGGTTGGATTGGATCCCTCAAAATAGCATATAGGTAGGTAGGTATAGATAGGTAAGAATAGATAGGTAAATAGATAGATAGATAGATAGATAGATAGATAGATAGATAGAGATAGAGATGGATGGATGGATAGATGGAGAGAGAGGGGGGATGGATGGATGGATAGATAGATATAGATACAGATATCTATAGATAGATAATCTATCTAGATATAGATAGATAATAGACAGACAGACAAACAGACAGACAAATGGATGGATAGATGGAGATAGATAGATAGATAGATAGATAGATAGATAGATAGATAGATAGATAGATAGATAGATAATCCTCCAACATTGGAAGTTTTTAAGAAGAGATTTGACAACCACTTGTCTCATATGGTATAGGGCTTCCTGCTTGAGCAGGAAGCCCTATACCAGAAGACCTCCAAAGTACCTTCCAACCCTGTTATTCTGTTACATGAATATTGCTATAGAGTCTGAAAGGCCTCTTTCCATGGTTAATTAATGGTAAGTCAATTTAATTGTACTGTCAGATCAAGTGTAAACCTTTACCTATAGATAGGCATCTTATTTTACTTGCTACTCCTGGTATTTTCTCCCTTCTTTACTGTTATTCTTACTGTTGTTATTCTTAGTATTATTTTTCAGAAATAAAATCAGATACAGTCACACAGTTATACCTCTTGATTAGTAAAACTGGAACATCTCCATTTAAAGAGCCACAAATTCTGGTCAATGACCCAAATAACTGATTTTCCCAATTCTTAGTGGGATTTATTTCCAAGTGAAAGGAGGCATGCTTCTGGGTTCGATTACTCCAAAGAGGGCCTTTCCACTTTAGTAAAGACTTAACTTCCCTGCAATAAAGACATTATGTATACTTGGGTTCAAAGCTTATTATACATAGATTGAGTTTTGAGTAAAGCTGAATAGATTTTGTTCCTCTCCCCTCCACGATAATCCCTTTCTCTGAAAGTACTGTATCAACATTTCTGTGTGATTTAAACTCCCGCAGAAAGGAAAAAAAAACATATTCTACAAAGAGCTGTTTTCCTGTCTATTTACCTTCTCTGGCTCATATAATAAGGGAAATAAATAAATGAAGTTGTATATTTCTGCATTATACATGATTCTTTGCTATATTATCAGCCAGGTAGCTGGCTTCTGCTCTTATCTACCCCTGTGATTGACAGTCATTTGATTTCTTTCTTTCTTGACTTCCTTTCTGCTCAACCTGCTTTTCAATACTGTAGTCAGATCTCTCTCCTGCCTGTCAGTTGGATTGGCCTCCTTTCCCCTTCCTTTCTGCTTGGTGAATTTGACTGCTTTGGGGTAATAAGCCAGGGAGCTGCCACCCTCATCGTTGAAAAGGCCACATTGAATTTGAATGCATATCAAGGACCATACCTGAATGGTAGATGTAACCAGGAGGATGCCTACAGCATTTAAATAAGTTAGATTCATTTGTTTTTAAATGAGGTAAAGGTAGAGGTGGTATTCAGCTGGTTCTGTCCAGTTCTGGAGAACCAGTAGCGGACATTTTGAGTTGTTCAGAGAACCAGCCAATCCCACCTCTGACTGGCCCCCCATCTCTTCTCTGCCTCCCGAGTCCCAGCTGATTGGCTGGGTCTCCTTTGGTTGCCCTGCATAGGAGAATGGAGCTGGAAAGTAGGTTAGTGGGGTGGGGAGGGAATGGGGATTTTGCAGTAACCCTCCCCTCCCATGCACACCAAACCACACCCACCAAGCCATGCCCACAGAACCTGTAGCATTTCTTTTTAAATCCCACCACTGAGTAAAGGGATATAATAAATATGTGTTGTGAAGGATGGAAAAAGAGAAAGAAGTGGGTAAGAAGAACAGAAGGTTTTACCAACCTTCTAAAACCATCTCTATCTATCAAAACCATCTCTATCTAGCCACAATCATCCCCATCTTCAAGAAGGGAGAACCCAGCCTAGTTGAAAATTACAGACCAATCTCTTTATGCTGTGTCACCTGTAAAGTCATGGAATCAATTATTAACCAATCCATTATCCTCCACTCAGAGACAAAAAACCTACTCTCTAATAAACAATTTGGTTTCAGAAAAAAACTATCCTGTAATCTGCAACTCTTACACTGCAAAATATATGGACTACACAACTCGATCAGGGCAAAGCAATAGATGCAATCTACATAGACTTCTGTAGAGCCTTTAATTCAGTGGTACATGACAAACTACTCCTAAAACTAAAATCTTATGGTATCTCTGGACACCTGCATAACTGGATAGAGGTATTCTTGTTAAACAGACAACAAATGGTCAAAATTGGGAGCATCCTATCAAATTCTGTACCTGTCAACAGTGGTGTCCCCCAGGGCAGTGTTTTAGGAACAACTCTCTTCATACTCTACATAAATGACCTCTGTGATCATATTAAGAGCAACTGCATTCTCTTTTATGGGCCAGCGTACTGGATGCCCGAACTAGAAGTGAGAGGAAGACTGCTATAGATAAATTTTGTTTATTGGGGATAGAATGAGTAAGGCAGCTCCATCCTATCTCAGCTGGCTTAAAATCCATTCCAAATTGCCATGTTTTATATTGTACTTAAGATAGTATACTGCAGGGATCAGAAAAAGGGCTGAGAAAATATCTACAGACCCCCTCACATAAACCGCTTCAACTCCTTCCCTCAGGACGCTGCTATAGGGCATTGCATGTCAAAACAAATAGACACAAAGGTTTTTTCCCTCGTGCCATCACTCTGCTGAACATCCAATTCCCACAGTACTGTCTTAAGTCTAAGGATATTTACCTAGTTATTTAGCATGGCTGTGCTACCTTCTCCTATTGGTATCTTATGATTATATTACTGTTTCCTATCAAAATATGAATTTTATATTAGTTGATCCAATAAATTAATCTGCAAGTATGAAATTGAATTTATAAGTAACATACACAATCAAAGAATATGGAACAGACCATTTAATAATTCAACTGACAGATTGAATATTACAAGCATTTGTACTTTTAGTTCTGGTGAAATCTGTTCATTTCTATGAACAGAAATATTCATAGTGTCTGCATTATATATTTATAAATTCCTATCTCAATATATTTTAAAACTTTAAAATTTTATTATGACCTCAAACTATTTTTTTTCTTCCCTTGATGTACTGATTTGCCCCAGTATGTGTGAGTTGTATTCAGTTAAATAATAACATTAGATGTCTGTTATATCTGTATCTATGCTTATATTTATTTATGTATACATTATGTATGTTACCAAAACTGCTGGATTGTTCATTTTGGCTATTAAATGAAAACTGAACAATTTGGAACATTTTGTTGATCTTTAGGAAAAAAAAGACATATATGATAAGAGACTGATAGAAGTATACACAGGAATCTTATGACGGGAATAGATCAGGGGTGGGATTCTACCAGTTTGCACCTATTTGCTAGAACCGGTTGTTAACATTCTAAGCAGTTTGGAGAACTGGTTGTTAGAAGAAATTACCAGTCTAATCCTGTAAGGAAGGCAGGAAGGAAACATTCTGGTGTTGCTTACAGAAACTGCTTCTCCGTTAACCCTTATTACATTCTTGGCAGGACTTGACTTCCTGTCTCAGGAACATCTCTGGAATTTTTTTCCCCTCCTTTGCTAGTACTTTGCTTTTGTGGAGTGACCATTCAAAGTTACAATGGCACTGAAAAAAGTGACTTATGACCATTTTTCACACTTACGACTGTTGCAGCATCCCCACAGTCATGAGAAGCCAGGCGAGGAGATGGGTGCCTCGATGTGAGTGATGTTGAGTTGGCCACGCCCAGCCAAAAACATGACCACCAAGCCATGTCCCCCCAGTCACATGACCACCAAGCCACGCCCACCACCTAAGCCACACCCACAGAGCCAGTTGTTAAAAATTTGAATCCCACCCCTGGAATAGATAGGAATTAAGTTTTAATTTCTCTGCCCTAGGTTTGTCACCTGAGAATCATTAAATGAATCTGGATGACCAAAGTATTAACTTCCATGCATAATGAAAAAGCTGTAGAGTTTATGCTAGTACAAGATGTTCTGATGGCCATCAGCTTGGATGACCACTTAAGTTGGGGGAGATTGGGCCAATGGTGGTATTCAGCCGGTTCGCTCTGGATTGGGCGAACCGGTAGCAAGGCTTTGGCATGGGTTGCCAATCTGGTAGTAAGTTCTGGCTGGCCACACTCCTGAACTGGTCGCGGTCTCGCTTGCCCTGCCCACCCGATGCTCTCTCACCCCGCCCTCCTGACACGGGCCCCTTAAGGTATTTCTTTCTTTCTTTTCCTTCCCGACCATCAGCTGTTCACATGATCAGCTGTGCCGGGATTCCCCTTGCTGAGGCCCAGGAAGGCAAAAAATGGGGGGAGGGACTCAGCCCCCCCTCCGTTTTTTGCTTTCCTGAGCCTCAGAAGAGCCTTCCGGAGCAAAAATGCCCCCTCCCTGAGGCTCTTCTGAAGCCCAGAAGGCCCCAAAAATGGGTGAGGGGCAACTGCAAAAAAGCAAAAAAAAAAAAAAAGAGCCATGCTCACCCAGTCACATGGCCACACCCACCTAACCACGCCCACCAAGCCATGGCCACAGAAACAGTAGTAAAAAATTTTGAATCCCACCACTGGATTCAAGTTGCTGAAAACATAAGTAGCAAGATGTCTATGGAGATTCTCAGTCATCCAGGTCATGGTTATCCCAAAGATACTTTTTCAAGAGACAACTGGATTTTCTTGTTTTTTTCTTTTCTTTTGAAGACGTTTCACTTCTCACCCAAGAAGCTCCTTCAGCTCTGACTGGAAGGGTGAACTCAACAACACTCTGAAAGAATGCAAATGACCATCTGTTTGCAAGGAATATAAATCCTTCCATTCTCTACCATCCAGTCAGAGCTAAAGAAGCTTCTTGGATAACAAGCAAAATGTCTTCAAAGCTGCAGAGTTGCAGAGCTTAACATATAGCCATGCCTAAGCTACTTTTAGTTTCAGTTTCCAGCCTCGGCTACGTCTAGCTTCAGTTTCCAAACAATCCTCATTGGCTGATTTAGTTGCTGTGCCTATTCATTGGCTGAACTTGTTACCAAGCTCTATTCCAGTTCATGAATATACTCTGACAAACTAGGTAGTGCCATCAGTGCTAATAAGCCTGGATTTTGCTTCTCCTACCAATGTTGGTGAAGATATGGTTTTCTCCCTGATAGTTAGCAATTGGAATTTAATTAGGAACTACCTAATTGAGAAACTAACTTAATAGCTACCAAGAAATACACAGAACATGGAAAAGCACACCCCTACCAATACTGGCAGGGCAAACTACTGGCATACAACTGGCTTGGAGGGAAGAAAATAAATATCCATTTTTATGACTTATAGGAAGGGTTGTTTTGCAACTCAAAGTACTATTCACTACAAACTTCATCACATTTCAAAGCACCCTTATTGTGTGTTCCTCCTTTCCTATTAACTTTAATGCATTTTTTCCCCATTACCTTTTACTGTATTTTGCTGGGTTGTAGATTCAGGCCTTCCCTTCACTTGCTGATTTCATTTGAATAACAAGCAAACAAACACTCCTATTTTGGCCTCGCCATGATGATGCTTTTGTATGATTTTCAGGGAGAAATGATTAACATCTGAGCCTGATGGTTTCCATTGAAAAGAAAGGAGGGGGAAAAGCCCACTTACTCAAAGACATTAGAATCCATTCAGTGTGATTCCAACTGTCCTTGAAGGTGCCGCTTAAAAAAGCACAGAAATAAATTTGACACCTCTCGGACTCCGAGTTTGGACATGCTGCATTAAACTGTTCAAAATTAATTTAATCTGAGCATAGAGAATAATAGTCTCCCAGTTCAAGGTTCCTGATAGCAGCAATTTGCACTCAAAAGTGCTTCCAAAGGAAAAGAATAAATGAAGGACGAGTCTCCAAAACCAGAATGAGCAAACATTTTCAGTTCAAACCAAAAGAACTTCTTGATTTTCCCGTGAAAAGATCAGCCTTAAAAATATCTTGTGGGGGTTGGTGAATTGCCTGAGAACGTTGGAATAGAGAGATTTTTCTCTTCCAGTCATTCCTAGGGTTAAGAAAAAATGGAGTACAGGCAGTCCTTGACTTACAGCAGTTCACTTAGTGACTGTTCAAAGTTAAAATGACTCTGAAAAAGTGACTTATGACCGTTTTCCAGAGTTATAGCCTTTGGAGCATCCCCATGACCACATGATCCAAATTCAGATGCTTGGCAACTGGTTCATACTTATGACCATTGCTGTGTCCAGAGTCGTGCGATCCCCTTTTGTGACCTTCCAACAGTCAATGGGGAAGCCAGACTCACTTAACAACCAGGGTACCAACTTATCGCCTGCAACAAATCACTTCACAACTGTGGCAAGAAAGGCTGTAAAACAGGGTAAAACCCACTTAACAAATGTCTCGCTTAACAACAAGAATTTTGGGCTCCATTGTGGCCATAAGTCAAGGACTACAGTACCTGTACCAAGCTACACCTGGAGCTCTTTCAACATTTCGCCCATGCATCTGAGTGTGGCTTGTAAACACATTGAGCTCAATTTACTCAGAAAGCTTTCTGCAGTTAGAGAATCTTGCTTTCAGGTTTTACCAGGGTTGGGATGCTGCCGGTATAACTACTGGTTGGGTGACCACACGCTTCGCTGTACGCATGTGACCACCAATGCAAAAATCCTTACCTGCTATATTACTTTGGGGGATTAACACAGGTGAGGAGCGGCAATCCGCTGTTCCATGCTGATCAGCTGGGATGATGTTCATTGGAGCGAACCAGTACGATCCCAGATGATTTTCAGAGCAAGAAGTTCGCCTGAACTGGTCCGAACCGGCAGAATTCCAACTCTGGGTTTTGCACATCTTGGAAATTCTCTAGGTATATTTTTAAGCACACATGGTGGCAAAACCATGTCAGAATGTTTGATTTTGAGTAGTCACTATAGAAATGCATCGTGAAAAGAACTTGAGGTTATTAGATGTTTCCAGCATTGTTCATTTAAAAGCAATACTTAAGATCAATCAGAATGCTTTGTGAGAAAATTATAGGACTTTTTTACTTTTGGAGAAAATAAAAAAAATAAGACAAGGACTTTGGTTTAAGAAATATGCAGCTCTTATGGGAAAGACAGCTCTTGGCCTCTGAATACATATATATTTATTTTATATGCCGCTCCAAATCTAGGGGAATTCTGAGAAGGTTAGGATGTTCTTTCCTTACAGCAAAAGGCCAAAATAGAAGAACTGTGTAAATGAAATAAATCCACAGCATGAAATGATAACAACACTGCTGTCATGCCCCTGGTGGAGACTGACTCTGAGGGAGAGGAGGAACAACCGACAGGGAGTGGAAGTGGGGCTCCGGAGGTTGTGGAGGAGGCTGGGGAAGGGTGGAGGCCGGTTGGACAGTCAGAGGAGGACCCAGGCCCATCCCCTATGCATTCTAGGGCATGCAGGGTGGAGAGGATAAGGGAGAGACATGGTCTACTGGGGAGGAGAGGGCCTTGATCCTCTTTATGGGCTGCAGCTGTGACAACTGAATAAGAGGACGGACATGCGTACGGGTGAGTGCTGGAAACAGAGCGTGGAAATATCTCTAGTTCATGGTTCCTCTCTGAGTTTGGTGTCCTTCCCAGTGTGTGTTCTGTTACTTGTGGATGTCCTCCAGCCCTTATCTTGCCTGGTTTGTGTTGTTTTTTACTCTTTATAATTTAAAAGGCATTTCCTCCTTCTGGTAACTGCTTGTATGGGAGTTTTTTTTATCTCCAGTCAAGGATATTTGAAGCTTGGAAGCAAAGTGAAGGAATAAAAGGGGCTTCACCTGCTTTTTGTGACTGTGTTTATTTTGTATCCCACCCTGGGTCATCACAACTGCAGAGATACACTGGGAACAGAAATATTTAAGCAGCGTGAAGATTCTCCTTCATGAAGGGCGGTGCTAGTACAAGGAACTTAGGATAAACATTTCAATACAATTTCTCTCATTACTCTATAGCTTGCTTTTTTCCTGTAATCTACAATTCACAGCTTTTGGAAATCTCTAAAGGAAGAATATCCAAGGCTTCAGTTAAGCATTTCTTTAGAGTAATAAATGATATTAGCCTCTTCCACTTTTTTCTTCTATTCTGCAAAATATTCTACTGTTTGGGTATATTCTGAGATATGGCAAATCTGTGACACCGAGAAAAGCTTCATCATCTCTGTAATGAAGTTTCAATTCCAATCTCATACTTGCTTTGGGAAATTTGCAAGATGGAAATGCAAAAAGATCTTTTAAGTTCTCAAACTGCGCATAATTTCTTCTGAATTGCCTGCCACTTGCTGTTTGTCCTAAAATAATTCAAAGAAGATGGGCTGTGTCGAGAACCGAAGGAAAAAGTGACTTGGGAAAGAGTGAAAAAGTTACAAAAAAAGGGGTGTGGGGGGGAATTATGCTAAAAGCTCAGTCAGGCAATCTTCAAAAAATTATCTACTTAGCTTTCCAAAAAAGAAGCAATGATATTCAGATGTGTGAAGGAGATAAAGGAGATTTAATCAAAATATTTAACTATTCCATTGTTTCACTGAGTTCCATTTATTAATTCTCTCATTCCCACTCCCCACTATGCATTGGTATGACTTGCAGAACAGGAAAGTATAACTAACAGTTTTGGAAATACAAGGTGTCAGCATTCCAGAAAACCTCCACTTCAACAAATAACTCCAAGACAAACATCTTCTCAAAAGTTCTGTTTATTTGGATAGTAACCTGACACATCTGGGAAATCCCGAATCTGAAAGTTCTGGGTTTCCTTGCAATAAGTAAAAAATTACAAATCCACCCCCTGCCCCCATCATTGCATCACATGCCCCAATCACCATCCATCCCAATTTGAGACGTTCCCTCACCCAGGTGCAGAAATAACATGACCTTGACTTAGAAGAAGAATGCTATTATGTCTAACCACATATGCTCCAAGAAATTCCCCCCTCCCATTTTCCCAGGTTCAAGAATGTGGCAGTGTGGAAGCGTCCGGTTGTCAATATGGGTTCCAAAGCCGACACAAGGACTGTACAGAATATCAGGACTGTATCTTGCTTGTCCTACAGGTCACCGCAAGTGGGAGAGGGTAAAAAACTCAAGATGGCAGTCATCCCTACAGGACTGAAGGGCCCTGTGTTTATCTGTGTTGAATATATTGCAACAAATATGAAAAATATAGATAGTCCTCAAGTTATTGCAACTGTAATTAAGCCTGTCCATCACAGTCATATTTCTTGTCAGCTGTTGATCACATGACCAACCTGATTTTCACAACAAACCATCATGATTGTTAAGCAAATCTGCAGTCATTAAGGGAAACGGTGGTTTGCTATGGGTGTGATTTTTGCCAAAATCTGGAAGTAAATGGTAATTTTTGGCAGAACCACTGAAAAATGTGGTCACATGGGATAGCCAGGGGTGAGATACGACAGAGTTAACTACCGGTTTGGGATTTACGAGCTTTCCTGCACCGCTGCGAGCCACGCGCCTATAAGTCGTCATCAGCAGCTGCATGCAGAGAAGCAGCCTTTGAAACAGCCCTCTTTTCCTGCTTTTTCAACTGCAGCTGTGCCTCGTTCGGCATCTGAAGTTGAAAAATCAGGAAATAAAGATCAGGTAAGAGCCCAGGTGGGTGAGTGGGCAAAAACATCAGCAGACATAGAAGCGGTTCTATGTCTGCTGCTCTTCAGTGCTACCGATTCTACAGAGGTGGACAGAACCGGTAGAAACCTACCCCTGCCAATAACCATAATTGCAGCCTGTTTACCAGGTGCACAAAGTGCATTCACATGACTGGTGGGTGGGATTAGGTGCCCATTGGAACTTTGGATCTGGTTTGTAAGTAGAGAAGAGCAACCAGGATGATTAGGGGACTGGAGGTTAAAACATACAAAGAATGGTTGCAGGAACTGGGCTTGGCTAGTCTAGTGAAGAGAAGGACCAGGGGAGACATTTTAGCAGTGTTCCAATATTTCAGGGGCAGCCAAAGAGAGGAGGGGGTCAAGCTATTTCCTAAAGGCCAGACAAGGAATAATGGATGGAAACTCAACAAGGAGAGATTCAACCTGGAAATAAGAGAAATAGAGGAATAAGAGAAAATTTCTGACAGTGAGAACAGTCAACCCTTGGAACAGAAGTTGCCTTTGGAAGATGTGGGAGCTTCATCAATGGAAGTTTTCAAGAAGAGACTGGACTGCCACCTGTCAAAAATGGTGTACGGTCTCCTGCTTGGGCAGGGGTTTGGACTAGATTACCTACAAGGTCCCTTCCAACTCTCTTAATCTGTAATCAGTATCCCCAGGTAGGTCTGTTGGAACTCTGAATGGTCACTAAGCAGGCAGTCATAAGTCAAGGACTATCTGTAGCTAGGATTTCTAGCACAGAGTTGTGGCTCCCATCTTCATTTTTCTTTTGGTTTCCCCTTCAGGTAAATGGTTGACTTTTTTCCCCTGACATCCCCCTTTAACTGCAGAGCACCTATTATTTAGTTATTTAGCATACAGCATCTGCAAAGGACATGCAATCACTGATATATCAATTGAGTTTAAATAAAGCGTCAGCAAATTTTATATGCAAACACACATGATATGTGGAAAACACAATATAGGAGATAATATATTAAATTAAGATAAAACCATAATAAAACCACCAGAATATGGAGCCACAGAGCACCTGTGAGAGTCATATAAAATTATCTAACTGGCAACCTTAGAGTCGATTTCCATACTTGCTGCAACAGAATCACATTTGTTTCTGTAAAGAAAAATATATTGTTCAAGGACAAATTGCATCCTCATAAGCTTCAGTGGTCACATTTGGGCCTGTATAATGTGTTAATATTGAATGCTGAAATCCTGCATAGAGCTGGGTTATTTAAATTGCAGAGATCTTTTAGCGGTCCTGCCAAATGCAGGTTAGTAGCCCAAGGCACAAAGCAAATAAACGGCTAGTGTCTCATGTTTAAACTATTGCAGCATAAAAATTCCAACACTGTTCTGAAAAATCAGAAGTGACTTTCATTTTTAGAGGCATTGGTCTGCTGTAGCCTTTTTTTAAAAAAGTATTTATTATTCAGAGAAGTCAATAATAGCCTGTCCCCCTTCTAAGCATGACACCTTAATTTTCTTAAATTGTAAAATTTGATAGTCCTTGTACATTCAGAACCTAAAAAGCTGTAACACCATTGTCAGGGATTAAATGGTTTCAAAAGAGTGTAGTCTAAATAACAAATCTCAGCTTCAAAAGATAAATGAAGGTAATTAATTCATAAAAGTGACCTATGATTATAACCAGGAACTTCTCATACCTTCCGACTACCATTTGTCATTCCATGCAAGTTACAGGCAGCTATTTCAAACTATTAAGAGAGTTCACTGAATAGAGGAGTACTTAAGACATTAATAATATAGGTTGCCACTGAGGGTTCATTCTCTGAGTCAGGGGAAAAATCTTCTATTTCTCAAAATAGTAGTTTTTTTGGGGGTGGGGTGGGGGATTGTCCCAGAAGAGGGAGCAGATCCTTTAAAAAAAAGGATAGATCAATGCTGAACACAGTACAACTTCTAGCTGAGTTTGAGAGTTGATCCCAGAGTTCCCAGCCAATGGCTGCCCTAAACACATGATTTTGATACTTGTATTTCACCAAATTGAAAGACACCAAATTAGGGAAGCTACTATAGATTTACTATGCTCATTTTGCTGAGGATTCCATGTCTACCCTTTGATAGCCTCTCTATCCCTTGCTCTGTTATAGATGCTATTTATTATACATATGCAAATAAAAATGCAGTGATTTTTTTTTCAGGAGTAAGGTGCAGAATTCTTGCTTGTTGAGATGGTCAATGGATAAGGTATACAAAAATCTTCTTTTACATTACACAACTGCCTCCTCATTGATCTTGGCTTTCTTTTCCTAAAGGAAGAATTGGATGTGTCAACTGCTCCCTCTGAAGAAGAAAAAGATAGCTGGAGAAGAAGCCAACATTCATTCATTCATTCATTCATTCATTTTATATAGTGAATAGAGAAGAATTTTATAGTCCAAGATGACAACAACAGTTGTGGTAATGTTGACCATTTTATAACAACAAAACAAGCTCAAAAGCATTGCCCAAAGAAATCTGAAAATAAAGTGAAATGAGAAATCAGTTTGTTAGAGGAAGCAAAGAGGAACAAAGTTAAGGAGAGATTGCATCTGAGATTCTTTCACTACTAACAAAGCCCAGAGTTCTTCAGTCTGAATTGGCAACTAAGAAGTATTAGGAACGAAGCTTTGCTCTTACAAAGCAGAGGCTTCTCTTTAGTTGAAACAAATTGGTGGATCGCATAATCTCTCTTTTGACACTTTCTCTTGGTATATGACACATTAAAAGAGCAAGCATGAACTGCTTAGGAGCACTGCCTCTTTGGTTACAGATTAACAGAGTTGGAAGAGACCATGTCGGTCATCTAGTCCAGGGGTCACCAACCTTTTGGACCTCAGTGACCACCAAACTCATAATTTCAAATCCCGGGGACCACTAACCGCGTGGCCTAATTTGTGGGTGTGGCTTGGTGATCATGTGACTGGCTGGGCATGGTGTGTATGTGAATATTATAAATATTTATATAAATATTGATTTTTTTATAAAAAAAGAGCAACTTTTACCCAAAATCAGGCAAAGCAGGCAGGCACATTGAGTTGCTCACAGAATCACTCAGTGATGTATCTATCTGCCATCGGCTAGCTCAGTTCTGTTACATAAAATTTGCTTGCTATGAGTCTGCACTGAATAATAGAATCTTCAGTCCTAAGGGAGCTTCGGCTGTGCTTAAAAGCAAAGCCGAAGATCTAAAGGCTAGCTAGAAAGCAAGAAATCCAACCGCTTCCTAGCTAATCTAAATCTCCTGGCACAGCAGAACAGCTGATGGTTAGGGGGAAAAAAGGAAAAATAGCAATTTAGCAAGCAAGTTTTTCGGGTAAGGAGTGAATGGGTGGGAAGAGTTCCCACTGGCCATGTGGGTGGCGCAGCCTTGTGTTTCTGCGCAGTCTGGATTAATTTCTTTGGAGGGTGCTCTGGGGGTGACATTTCTCTGCAGCCCACCAAAATTTTATCATGGACCACCAGTGGACCGCGGACCACTGGTTGGCGACCGCTGATCTAGTCCAACCCCTTGCCCAAGCAGGAGACCCTGTGTACACCATTTCTGACAAATGGCAGTCCAATCTCTTCTTGAAAATCTCAAGTGATATAGTAGACATATGTAGATGTAGAAAGTCTCAAGTGGTTTAAATACAGGAGCTTATCACGAGACAACTGAGAATTTTTATTTGTATAATTTTGGTACAAAAGTTCTAGATTTCTATGTTGATTCATCTCAGTATATAAAAAAATCTGAAGTCTGTAATTTGTACAAATCTTGACAGCATTCAAACAGTTTTTAATGGAGTTATTTACTTTAGATGGAAACAAACAAAACAAACAAAAATGTTTTCCGGATATAAAAGTATTCAAGGCCACCATCTCAATAAGATGCTACTGAATTGTCACCAAACATGATAGGAAGCCAATTCTCCTTCCCCATGATTCCAGCATATAACCAATGATAGTACAGTACGAGGACTTAGAATATAGACTTATTTTCCAAGATAGACCTCAAATAATCTCCAGAAGTGACACACTTCAAGAAGCTGTCAAGTTAGTAGCCATCCTCAATTTTGCAATAATGACCTTCAAATTGTACTTTGTTGGGCTGTTTCCTTTCAGACCTGAATTGCTCATCCTTCAGCTACAGAACGTGACCCCAAATTATATAATGACAGTATATAGAGCACATCTTCACTTCACATACTCTCCTTACACCACAAATTGGAGACCGTGCAGAAAAATCCTCCAGCACTTTTCCCCTTAGCAGTTCTTACTGAACATGTTGAAGCAGAAGAAAATATTGTTAAGGTACTTTTAGGTGAGGAATATAATGTTTTGATAGCCAAAGGGTATGTTTGTATTTTGTGTGTGTGTGTGTCTGTGTGTCTGTGCCATTTCCTTTCGTGCAGGTTCATCTTTCCAGATATCTGCAATTATTTTGGCTTTGATTAAGGAAGATCTTTCGCTTCTCATCCAAGAAGCTTCTTCAGCTCTGACTAGATGGTGGGGAATGGAAGGGTTATATTCCTTGCAGACAGCTAGTCATTTGCATTGACATTGGATTCTATGTCCAAATTAAACAGCCTTCTCTTGACAGAGGGAGAGGAATACGACATCATCTATCTCCAGTCTATCTCCAGCCTCCTGGGTGTTGAAAAAAGAAGCCCTTTGAAGCCTTTTGAGCTAAGTACAACAGCCAGGAGGGGGATCATCTTTGCCGCATGATTTAGATTAGCTAGAAAGCAAGAAATCTGTTTTCTAGCTAATCTAAATCGTGTGGCACAGCTGATCATTGCCCAACAGATCGTCGGAAATACCGGTTCAGCCAAACTTATAGCATTTTTTTTACTACCGGTTTGGCTGAACCGGGCCGAACCGGCAGCATTTCACCTCTGCTGAAACACAGATCGTGGCCTCAACTCTAAAAGGATGCAAATGACCAGCTGTCTGCGAGAAATATAAATCCTTCCATTCTCCAACTGAAGAAACTTCTTGGATGAGAAAGCAAAACGTCTTCAAAGAAAAACAAGAAAGTCCAGTTGCCTCTTGAAAAAGCATCTTAGACATCAGTTTAAAAAAGTCCACCAAAGAAATCCTCAAGCACCTTAAGAATAAGACAGGGGAAAAAAAAAAACATCTTTCAGAAGGAAAGGAAACTTTTGAAAAATTGCAAGGTTAATTTCAGGAAGCATTAATTTTCAGCAGCACTTGTTTTTATATCTCCTCTTACCTATTTTATTTTATGTTCAACAGATTTGAACATTATACCTTTCCTTCTTAAAGGAAACTTTCTTTCAGCTTCCTTATTTTTTTTGGATTTTTAAACTTTTTATTTTTCCTTTCAGCATTTCCAGAACTATCACTGTATATAGCTTTTCTGAGAGGTATTGAGAAGATTAGCAAAGTATGCCACGAGTTTTTACAGCATATATATATATATATTTCTGAAGTTCTCGCGGGTATTTGTATGTGGATCTATGGTTATTCGGGTTTTCTCCCACGTAAGATTGGAAGTATCTAGGCAACGTTTCAATGAAGTCTCATTCATCATCTTCAGGCTTGTGTCTTCAGCTCTGTGCTTGACTCCACCCTTGTTTCTCCTGCTGACACCCCTCTCTCTAAAATTGAGAGAGAGAGAATATGGCACAAACAAGATATGCTATAATCCACCAGCTTCCTGTATCACTTTCTGGGCTCTGGAAGATAATCAGGACAATGAAAACTTTGATCAGTTCAAGTAAAACCTGGTTGCTATTTTTTTTTAAAGTAAGAAGAGGTAAAAGAGTCCCTGCAATTTTACTCCACATGTCGTTGCTGACTATAGTGTTCAACTCTGTTTCAAGGTCATTGATCCAGTGCTGTCTGAAGACATTTCCATGGTCATGTGGCCAGCATGATGTATGGAGCATTGTTACCTTCCACTGAAGTGGTACCTATTTATCTACTCATATTTGCATGTTTTCAAAATGCTAGGTAAGTAGGAGTTGAGGCGAGGATGGGAGCTCGCTGTCAAGGTCCTGGCAGTTACTCCCATTTAAATAATGAGTCTTGAGCCAAACTTCCAAAACTTAAAAAGGATTTATTGGGAGTTAACATGCTGGCACTGCCTGAGTATAGCCGACTCTGAGATACATCATTCATTGTCACCCTTCACCCTGGTTTTCCCCCCATCTCTTGGGTGTATCGTAATTCATATTCTCCAATGGGACACATCCATAGCCAAGAGTCACCAATCATGTTCTCCAGTTAGAATTTTGTGCGGCAGAAACATGTCACCTAGTTACTATCTTTGAAAACATTTATGAAATGCAGTTTTGGTTTGCAAGCTGTTGCACTGCTCCTCCCTCCCTTTCTGTTGGCAACTCTAAAAAGATCATAGAAATATTTTATGACCTGACTCTCACCCTATCATGTAGCGCTCCGGTGTCGAACCTGGGCTGCCGACTTTCCAGTCAACAAGCTGAGCTTCTTAACCACGGAGCTACCACACCACCCTGGTTGCTATTTTAGCTCTATATTAATTCAATTATGATGTCTTTTCAAATGGTAAACATGCCATGACTGCCTTCTTGTGTCTTAGACAAAAGGATTAATTGTAGATATGCATGGAATTAATCTATTTTCTGCAACTGGGCTGTATCATTGTTTGTCTGGCTAAGCTCTTGCTCTGATAGACATCTAAGCAATGAGCTGTCCTTGAATTACATTAGGTCAATGGCATAATAAGCTGTTCTGTGGTGTAAGTTACTAAGATGACATGTGAAAGGAATATTGAAACTGTGGTTTTTCTGACGCGATGAATTGGAGTGCTTTCCTAGGTAGCTTTTTACACACATGACTACAATTTGTGAAGCTTGTCACAGCCCATCTTTGGATGTGTTTGCACAACATCATCCAATCAAATCTTTATTACAGCCATCGACCCAGCATAAAAACAACACAATTCATATTCAGTGCAGTTTCCTTTCTTTGAAATCTTATCCATCAAAGGGAAATGAAATTTTTATTTCTTTGAATTCCTATCCATCAAAGGGAATGACTATGGAAACTCTTGAAATTGTCATGACATCCTAAATAAATAAAAAAGAAGAAGTTCATTGCTTATAACATTGGAAAGCTTTATTGTTTAATGTAGGGTTTGAATGCAGCTCTTCTGGATTGTTAGCAAAACAAGGTTAACAAAACCATGGTCTGGTGCAATGCATTAAACTTTGCATATATGTAGAGTTCTCTGACAACCCAGTAAATTCTGTTATGATCTGAGGATATGTTTTTTTTTCTTTTCAAGGTGTTTAAAGTTACAGGATTGTTTACAGCACTCTTATTTTTTTATGTTAACCTCTCAGAGAAAAGCTTTTACATCTGGGACATTTATTTATTTTCTTAAGAGACCTCAAAGAACATTTTAAACCTAAAGTCCTGTGCTAAAGCTTGGGTTTCAGTTAAGCCCATTTGCAGACTGAAGCTTACTGAAGACTAGGCTGAGAAATGGTGAGTGCAAAATACAAATAACCAATCTGACAATCCCTGCAGAGGTTCAGTCCTTTGACAATTGACAAAGAGATGGCAAAATTAGCATTGTGGTAAAACTTCCATTTGTGTACGATGCCTCTCTGCCAACAAACGTGTCTATACAGAAGGATTAAACTATTGACAATGACTTTCAAAAATCCAGCCTCATTTAATAACAGGTGCTGAATATGTTTACTTTCCTAACTCCCCCCATTTCACAATAAAGCAGGTTTTCTTGAAAAGGTCAAAATCCGCAGAGAACTGAATCTCAAAGGGAAGGCATGTAAAAACATCTCTGAATAGAGCACTTTAACTCAAATGAATCACTGGAACTAAATCAGTTTTAACTCTTCAGATAGGAAGAGCATTTTGCACAGAAAATGCTGGGGTGATAAAACTGTCAGCATTTTTGCAAGGATGCAGGCTGAACATAATAATAAAAAAAATGGAGACGAATTGTTAATCACCGCGCCCCGTGTTCCGAGTAACCCAGAGAGGTCAATATGGGTTTTTTTTTTTCCCCTTCACAATCAACACTTTTAATTTTCTCTCCTCCCTCCTCAGACTTCATTGGCATAAAATATACATGAACACAGTCATTGGAATTTGGGATAATCAGCATTTTCTAAATATGAATTAGGATTTTGCTCATGGTCTTAAGCAATTCTCGGATAAGTAAACAAGAACAATAAGAAATACTGTGCTGGCTTCCACACTTAGGGTCGATCTTTCTGTAATACATTCCTGAATATTCATTGCTTGTAAACATACAAGTACACATAGTAATCCTTGTTCAGCAACCGCAATTGGGACTGACAATTCCATTAAGCGAATTGGTTCTTAAGTGAAACCACAACTATCTTATGATCTTACTTCAGCTTTCCTTTGCTTTGCAGACTTCAAAGGTCATAAATGCATGGATTGCTCGCAATGTGACTTTTTTTTTTACCAGTATTGTATCTGCAAATGGTCACTAAATAAAACAGTTGCTAAATGAGGATTACCTGTAAGGTGTTCTTCAAAATAGACATACTTACTGAGAAGGATATAGATAAGGCTCTCTCATACAACAAAAACACAACTGTTGGTAGAAACATTTCTCAGTTATCCCTTATCACAATTTCAGTTTCTACTCTAACCTTCCGATTGCTCTTATCTTACTTCTGATGTGAACAATTATGTTTGGCTATATTAACTAATAACCGTTGATTAGGATTACCCTCCTGGAATTTAATCTAACCTATTACTGCATCCCATGATCTTCCTGAACTTGAACAAGCGTTAGAAGAAGAGACTAGAATTTATAGGTTTAAACAGGGGTGGGATTCAAATTTCTTAACAACTGGTTCTGTGGGTGTGGCTTGGTGGTCATGTGACTGGGGTGGGAGTGGCTTGCCGACTGGGCATGGCTAAGTGGTCATGTGACTTTGGTGGGTGTGGCCAGGTGGCCATGTGACTGGCAAACCAAATGTAAGTGGTCCTCGCTTAATGGCCAGTTGCTTAGCAAGTGTTTTTTGCCAGTTTCCAAGGCCTGGGGAGCCCTGGAGAGGGCAGGGCGAGGCCCGGGCAGGTGGCCAGATGACTGGCAAACCAAATGTAAGTGGTCCTCACTTAATGACCAGGTCCTCGCTTAATGCCAGTTGCTTAGCAAGTGTTCTAATTTATGACTGACTTCCACAGAGCTACTTGGCCTGGTTTTGGAGTTTTCACACACACACACACACACACACACACATACATACACACAGCCCCTTCTAAACCTGCTATTTTTTGATTCTGTAAGGATCTCCTTCTGGAGCAGCGGGGTTGTCAAGATGACCTCTGAGATCCCTTGCAGGCCAGCCCTAGTTCGCTGTGTCTTCTGAGGCCAGGGTTTGTGTCCTTCCTTCCTCACCCTTTTTCTCTGTTCCTCCCTCCCCCCTTCCATGTATTTATTTATCCATCCATATATCTCATTCACTTTTTCCTCTCTCCCATCCTCTTCCTTCCTTCCTTCCTTCCTTCCTTCCTTCCTTCCTTCCTTCCTTCCTTGTCTCTGTCTCTGTCTCTGTTTCTGTCTCTGTCTCTGTCTCACACACACAAGCGGGTAGCAGGAGAAGAAGAACGCGAGTAGCTTGGGAGTCCCCCGCCTTTTGGATCACGCCCGCTGCCGCTTACTTCTCCTGGGTGGCGGTGTTGGGCAACTGCCGCTCCAAAAGGGAGGGGGAACCCCCCAGGGCTGCTCCCTTCATCCGGTGGCATGTCCACCGCCCCTCTCAGTCCCTGCGCAGCAGAGATAGCGAACAGCCGTGGCATGCTCTGGCTGCCACCATGGCCGCATCACCCTGAGGCCCAGCAAAAGCCCCAAGTCAATGATGGGAGGCCCCAGATCAGCGACGGGAGGCCCCAGATCAGTGAGGGGAGGCCACGGATCAGTGAGGGGAGACGTGGCAAAGACTGGGGGCAGCAGCAGGGGAAGGTCCGGGGAGGGTTGGGCCTTCCAAGTGGTGGGAGGGAAGGGGCAAAACAAAAGGCAAGTGGTGGTGGTGGTGGGGTAAAGGCGACCGGGTCTTGCATTCACCCAGGGAGATAATCAGATCAGGCAGGACCATAGCAAAAGGCAGGCAGCAATGGTTGGCTTGGCAAGCAAGCTGCAGGGATGTCGCACATGCGCACGATGTTGCGCATGCACGACAGGGACTGACTGGGCAGGCAGCAGAGAAGCGGGTGGAGAGGGGCGGGGCCAGCCAGAGGCCCAATTTACCGGTTCTCCGAATTACCAGGAACCCTGGGTTTAAAAAATAATTAGAGAACACTGTTCCCCAAACATAAGTGAATTATGCTGCTAAAACTGAAACAGATAACTTAAGTTCTACTTAAAGACGTGCTCTTCCTTAATAAGCATGTGCTTTTCTCTATCTCTCCGTTTTTGCCATCCACATGTTATTGCAGGGCTACTGCAGACAATAAGGGCTCTTGAGATCGATTATAATGTTTCCAGTAGGAATAGCAAGTGAATAAATGGTAAAATAAAATATAATGGGGAGAGGTTATAGCGGAAAGAATTAATGGGACATTTTGTGACACACAATAACGGAATGAACTTGCATGGGAATAGCCACTGTTCCTAGGATAATTATTATTGTCTGCATTTTTTATATTTTATTTCATTTGACCTCACAATTTATAATTCCTGAATCTTTAAATTGAAGATCTCATTATAATACATGCAGCCATTCTAAATCATGGAACTTTTTGTAATAGAGACATTGAGACTCTGTTCATTTCTGTTGTGTCCAAGAGCTTTTCCAGATCTTTAGGGATGGGACCAAAGTATACCAGCTACTATTGGTACTACTGTAATTTTATTTTTCCATATTCACTAGACCATTATTTTAAGGTTTGTTTCCTTCCTTCCTTCCTTCCTTCCTTCCTTCCTTCCTTCCTTCCTTCCTTCCTTCCTTCCTTCCTTCCTTCCTTCCTTCCTTCCTTCCTTCCTTCCTTCCTTCCTTCCTTCCTTCCTTCCTTCCTTCCTTCCTTCCCTCTCCTCTCCTCTCCTCTCCTCTCCTCTCCTTCCAGTTTATCTCCAGCTACTGCAGTGTTAATGATTCATACTTGTTTCTTTATATCTATGGCCCATTATGTGCTAAATGTTTATCAGATTACATTCGGAAGTCCCACAGTATGAAGATGAAGATGATGATGATGATGAAGATGATGATGATGATGATTTGAAGGGTTCATTCAGGTTTGGGCCATAGTTAATTTGTAAATTTAATTTGTTAGACCCTTCATGTCTTTGTGCTGCCACAGATTTTCAATTCAGCAGAAGCAGACAGGCAAATGAGCTGTGAGACCATGAATGCTAAAGACACATCTTGGAACCAAATGACAGGCTGCAGTGACAGGCACAAGGAAAGAGTGACATTACTAAAGGGCCATATTGTGATAGGATTGTGTTATTTTCAAGAGGTTGTTCAGTGAAAGTGGGTGGCAATCATGTACCTTTTTAATTGCTTATGGTTCTTTCTTTTAGCAGAGCATGTGGCACTGATTAATAAGCCAAACATGCATAGTGCCATTTCAAAGGAAGATTATTTTAAAAGAGAGAAAGGACTAAATTCAGCTTCTTGATGCTCTCCTTTAATTTGGCATTTTAAAAAAGTAGCTCGGGGAAGACAAAGCATGGCTGCATCAGCTCCAAGAGTCCAAAATCCTAATGAATATTGGAAACGGTCTCTGCTTTACAGAAAGCTAGATACCATCATGGTCTTGCAGAACACAGAAATGTCCTGAAATCAAATAGTCCATCAAATTGGTCATTTCCCACAGGGATTTTCCAAGGTAGATAGAGGAGCATTTTGCCTATTAGCAATTCTTCACTATTATTCCCATCTTTAATACGCCCCCCCCCCCAAAAAAAAAATAATAATGAAAATGGTTAGGCCCAACACCAAGAATGAAACGGGACAATTCTTTCAAGCACAGGTTTTTTTTTTATTGTTTCACACCTATAGACAAATTTTTGCCAGACTGAGGACACTATTATTTGCACCTACAATGTTCTGTGGGAACTGTTAGCTGTCTTCACCCTCTTTTCTGATATCTGGACTGAGTTGCCTCTGGCTCCTTTGAAATTCCCCCCGCCTCCCGGTGATCCATCAGAAAAAACTAAGTACCCCTTCCCCCACCCCAACTTGGTTATCCCTATGATGTCACCATTCTTCCAATGTGATCCTCTGGCTAGTTGGGAGAGCACAGAATCCTTAAATGAATCAACTCAAGAATGTTATCTTCCTCCTCTTAATTTTAAACAACTTTTCAGATACCATTCAGTATGGAGCACAACTGGCATTGGGACCACACTCTTCCAATTTCATAACACAATATTTGGCTCAAAAATGTATGTAATTTCTGCATGGTTGTGATTGTATAGTTGAAGAAATTGTTTACAAGAATGCTTTGTCCAAGTGAGTATCTATCTATCTATCTATCTATCTATCTATCTATCTATCTATCTATCTATCTATCTATCTATCATCTATCTATCTTAGCTATCTATGAGCTGTATGAACCGTGATGGTGCAATGGTTAGAATACAGTCCTGCAGGCTACTTCTGCTGCCTGTTGATGGCAGTTTGGCAGTTCAAATCTCACTGGCTCAAGGTTGACTCAGCCTTCCATTCTTCTGAGGTCATTAAAATGAGGACCCAGATTGTTTGGGGGCAAGAGGCTGACTCTGTAAACCACTTAGAGAGGGCTGTAAAGTACTGTGTACTATTGCTATCTATCTATCTATCTATCTATCTATCTATCTATCTATCTATCTATCTATCTATCCATCCATCTATCCATCCATCCATCTATCCCTCTATCCCTCTATCATCTATGTATCACCTCCATCTCACTTTGAGATACGGTTAAAAACTGAAAAGGAGGCTAACAATTTTTATAAACCAATGGATAATTTTGATATGCAAATAAGCCTATATTTTTAATACCAACTAAACTTTCTGTTTGTGTGCTGTTTCTTAAAAATACACAAACTTACACACAGAGACTGAGCTTCCAGGATAATACCGAAATTGGCTGGTACTGATTTATGAATGAATAATGCAAAACTGACCCAAATTAGATGTAAATCAATGCATCCACCTCTACGAATCACCTTTAAATGTTAAAATTCTCATAGTACCAATATATCATAAAGGAAACCATTCACAGCTCATTTTTGCTTCTACCAGATGTTATGATGTTCTGTCTCGCCTTTCCTCTTTCCCAAAATATGAAAGAGTACAAACTCACACCAACACAGGCAGGCAAGCTGGCTCGGACTTCACAGAGTTAATTCTTTGGAATGATAATATTCTTGGCATTCCCACATGTCCTGCCTGCCAAGTCCGAACTGATAAAGTTTTACTCACAAAAAATCACAAGGCAGTCCACAAAAATAGTCATTCACGAAGAAAATCTGAAGTAAGGTTAAACTTTGTCCCGTACAAAGTTCCAGCCGACAACACACCCACTTTTATCCCCTGTGGGGTGTGGCTCAATGACTCAGCTCACTCTCTGACCCTCCCACGCCTCCTACGTTGCTGCTCACATTTCTCCCTACGACGCTGCTTAGGATCAAGCCAGCATTCTTCCACTTTACTCCCTGTCAGGGACTGCTCCGATATGCCTTCCTCCTGATTAATCTCAGGCTGTTCCTCTCGGTTGTCTGATGGAACCTGAGGCATTATCAGGGAGGAAGGTCCTGGGGAGGAAGGCATTGCCAGAGAGGAAGGTCCTGGGAGGAAGGCATTCCCAGTTCCTCCTCCTCATCTTCCAGGTCCTCTTCCTCTGACAGCATAGGCTCGGGAATCGGAGCCACAACATTATGATATAGATTTTTACAGATAACTTGCATTTTTAACCAAACATTTTTTGGTGACACAACTAGCAATTAAAGTATTTCGCAGCTTGGGAGGAATTTTAATTCTTAGCAGATGGCTGGATAGTGCATTGAGGCCTTCCTTATCAAACAACATCAAAAATTTTGGAGGCAGTAACTATGTCTTTCACAGCAATTAAAGTCAACAAATATTTATTATGGAAATTGAGCAGCTGGGTTATATTTTACTATTAAAACCACTAGGATATTATTTATCTTTGGGCTTCTTACTTACAAGTAGATTGTGTTGTATTCCTTTATCTTTGAAAGCAACATTTTACTATCAATTTGATAAAAGAATGTAATCAACTGCAATTCTAATATGACCTTTTTTCTTTTCATAGGCATCCTATCTATGCCGCATCTTGATAAGAACTTGGAATGTGGGTGGGTTGCTCCTTATAATTTTCCTTGTGTTGGTGTCCAATATCATTGCGCCTTCATTTATGAATATGGAATTTGATGTGGGGGGGGGGGAGTCAGAATGTGCTCTAGCTCGTTATTATATACACTACCCTCCTTCAACGTGATGCCCTCCGGAATCCAGATGTTTTTGACAGAGGTTCAGAAGACCAAGGATAGAGCTGCAGTCCATCACATTTGGAGGATAACCGTTGGAGGAAAGCTAATTTGTATAGTAATTTGCAGATTTTCAGACAGGGACTATTTTTAATAGCCTCTACAGATATCAAGGATTGATTTTGGGATTTTCTTTTTGTTCTCCACCACTGATTTATAGCTGTGTCTCCAACAGGAAGACCCTAGTTGGGTTGGGATCATCTAGTTTGCCATTTTCAGTGTAATAGAGGTTTGTAGCAGGCCTTCTTGGAAGAGGCATGTAGGTAGGTAGGCTTAATAGGTAGGTAGGTAGGTAGGTAGGAAGGAAGGAAGGAAGGAAGGAAGGAAGGAAGGAAGGAAGGAAGGAAGGAAGGAAGGAAGGAAAATCTATAATAGGTTGAATGAAATGAGTAATTTATAACCAATGTGTTGCAGAAATCCAGTTACCATGTTGCCCAATGAAGGACATCAAGTGAAACCATAATATAATTTGTCTGTTCAAGTAGCATTGTGTAAAATAAAAGCTGTAGATTTACTTCTGGCAAATAAGATAGGAGTATTTCAGTGTTTGAGACATGGATTCTTTATTTCTTCCCAGAAGCCTTTGAGAGGGAAGTTAGAATCATCGAAAATGGGAATTCACTGGCCTATCTCAGTGGTTCTCAACCTTTTCTTCACCGCGGACCATGGACCTTTTGTATCCACAAAGACTTAACTCAAGATTTAAATCATAACATTTCTTCAAGCCTTCACGGACCTCCTGTGAACACATTGTAGCTCCCCAGGGTTCTGCAGACAATAGGTTGAGAACCATGGGTCTATCTTAACTGCCTGTCTTCTGAATTTATTCTCTTATAGAAACTTAGCAACAAGTAACTTTTTAAAAAAGAGTTTTGTTTTTTAATACACTAAAGTTTATTCACGAAAAATACCTGTGTGTGTGTGGGCGAAAAAGAGAGAGGGGATGAAATATTGTAAAAGAAACCCTTACCCTTAATCACATCTTAACAAAAAAATAAACAGGAATGAGTGGGTAGAACACTGAAGCTATTGAAACCATGAAAGCATGTTCCCATTGGGACCAATCTAAAGATCAAGAAAACCTTCCCTCCCTCCACATTTAAAAAAAAAAAAGTAACATTTGTGGTTTTCAAAATCACCATTTAAGAAGGTGATACAACCAAGAAGTCCCGCTTAGTAGCAAAACAGGAGTCAAAGATTAAAAAAAAATTGTAGAAGAAAGAATGCAAAATTATACTTCTCTAATGCGGAACAGATCCCAGTTTACCAGATTATAGAGTTGAGCATTCTACCGTGGTAGAAATTAGCTTGTTATGAGAAAGCAACACAGATGGAAAAGGTCTTTAAAAGGTTTTTAAGGCATAACTATTATGAGAGGGGTGGGAAAGCAGATAGACTCTTGAATTGAGGAAAACAGTAGTCATAAAAGAATTTGGAACTCTTTATAATCGACCATGAGCACCTCTTACGTTGATCCTGAATCATTACCCCTGTAATCATGATTGTTATTTTACTAAATTCCATAAAAACATCAGAGCAGTTTACAAAATTAGAAAATATTCTCCAAAGCACCTGAAGGCAGAACAAGAAGCAATAGATAGGAACTAATCAAGGAAAGAAGCAACCTAGAATTAAGAATTGTTTTGAAAGAACAATTAATCAGTGGGACAACTTGTCTCCAAAAGTTGTGGTGCTCCAAAGTTGGAGGTTTTAAAGAAGAGAACTGACAGTGATTTGTCTGAAATGGTGTAGGGTTTCCTGCCTGAGTAGGCAGTTGGACTAGAAGATCTCCAAGATCCCTTCCAATTCTGTTGGTCTGTAAGATTCTGTAAAAGGGTTAGGACTGTGAGTATAAATGGCTGGAATATAAACATTTGCCACATAGGATTTCTGAAGTCATGGACATCTTCTAGAGTTATTTTGATTGCTCTCCTTGAAATCTTCCCTATGAATTTATCAATCCCCACATAACTGGAAAACTCAGGAAGCAAATGAGATTTCAAAAAGTCAGCTTCATCACTAAAAGGTAAAAATCTTGAAAAGTCTTAATACTTATTTTCTAGGCTGACTTACCACAAGCTAATTGGTATAAAAGCTTACGCATCATCACAAAAATCTCCAGAACCGTAAAGCCTACAATCTTAAAATTTGGCACATATGTTCCTCTTGGTTTCCAGGTGCTCACTAAGAAAGGATTTTTTTTTTCAAAATGACCACCAGAGCATTAGTATTTCCTATTTTATTATTAACATGCTCTGATGCTAAGGAGTTCTACTCCTCCTTCCCACCTGAAAAGAAATCTGTTCCAAATGCAAAACACAAGCAGATGAGAGGAGTTTCACTTTCCCAGAACCAAGCAGCTTTAGTACAGAACAATTGAGCTAAGCCACGCTCAGGCTCCTTGCTGTCTCCTTCTTGCTCACAGAGCAAATACTGTTTCAGTTTCCAAACAGCCCTCAGCTCTCCCACACGCTGACAGGATGCTAGCCAGATGAATACCACTGGATGCTGGTAGGCAGAGGCAGAATTTTTTTCCTGATTTTCTTCCCCCCAAACTAAGCCCGACCACATACTTTCGTAGCAAAGCACGAGTATCGAGCTAGTATAGAATATATTTGAAATATTTATTTATTTCTATTTATTTATCAACCCATCTCGTGGTTCAGGGAACTCTGAGTGATTTGTTTCCTTTCTGTGACCCACATATGTGGCTTTAGTTACCTCTCTCCACCCCCTGAATTCCTCCACTGTCTTCCCACAGTCTCCCCAAAATTAGAGAAAGAGGAAAAAAAAAGAGAGATTTGCACTGTGGTTGAGTTTGCAACCTAGAGTCAGGCTTAATATGGCTTCCTAGTTTTTAATGTTTTTTCTACGGTGCAAAGATTTTCATGTAATTTGGGCATCATAACCTGAATTTCTAGGAAAGAGCTATTTATATATAAGAAAATACATCCTTCTTCTCAGAAAAGGGTAGCTGAACACGTGCCTTAGGGTAAAGACAATTAGGGAAAAAAAATCAAAGATGCTACCAGCAAACATAACTGAAAGGGAATATGAAACTAATGTGTGGGTTAATAGAGTATGGAAATATTTAAGGATTTACACTACTTATAGAAATTCACATTTAATTAGAAATGAGCATATCAGATTGGTTAACTGTATTGTAAAAAAATTAAAGGAATTGGGAATATTAAATTGGTCATGGCTGATGAGAACAAGTGTGGAAGAATGATTATTTCTAAAATTTCATTGTAAATGAAATAGTTTTAACTCTAGGTAATTTAATAAACCATAACTAGTTGGATTGACATCACAGCTAAACAAATCATATTGCTGTTGACTCTCAACTTTGCCTGAAGGATCAAGAATATGGTCTCCAAACTTTATTTTGGAAGGAAGTTTAGTAGTTAAAGCATCAGAAAATTAATGCCTTAAGCATCTGAAAAACATTTGGCCCAAAGAGCCTCCAACAACTGTCAGGGAAATAAAGGATTAGCAATTTGGGCTGTTTTGGAGCCAGAAGAAAAATATACTGAGGCTCCAAGAAGGCTATAATTTTAGTAATTTTCAATAAAGGATATATGACTATATGAGTGATTAATTGATTAATTATGAAGGGAGAAAATTGAAACAAAACAGGCACCTAATTTACTTTGCAGATGGTTGAGAGATTTAAATATGCTCTATTTCTGACTTCATTGTGAAGCAAGGCAATGCATTTTATGCAAATTAAAGTTCAGTCAGTAAATCTAAGTAAATGGTTGATTCCAAAATATCATATCTTCCTGCTTCTGTAGAGGGAACAATGGTGGGCAATTGATGACATGTGTAGAAAGGTGTACTCTGTAATTGTCATGGCTTAGAAGTTTATATTGGACACTATGAAAGTATGGAATTGTAGGGTTTAGGTGATGACGTCACTATGGATGCTTGGATCATTTACATGTTGTCTTTGGGGATGACCAGGCTGAGCCCGGGTGGAAGAGTCAAATGCACCATCGGTCTCCAGTCCCTTCATGCCCACAGGGGATCAAATCCAGCTGACCTTGAATCCCATTGACTCTTTGCTTTGACTGTCAGTAGTTACTTAACTCATTCTTTGCATCGGTCTTCATGCAAAAAACCCCCCAAAACTATAGCCCAACCTACCAAAACACATAACTGTAAAAGACAGACTAGAAATAAAAGTTACAATGAGCAAAGAGAACAGTAAGAGAACAGCTGTCTGATCTTGATGAATACAAATGACTGGGACCTGATGGATTACATCCCAGAGTTTTAAAGGAGCTGGCAGAGGTCATCTCAGAACCACTGCACCATATCTTTCAAAAATCCTGAAGCACCGGGGAACTACCAGAGGACTGGAAAAGAACTGATGTGGTTCCTATCTTCAAAAGAGGGTGGGGAATAGACCCAGGAAACTACAGACCAATCAGTCTAATATCAATCCCAGAAAAGATAATTGAAAAATAAATCTGCAAACAACTAGAAGCAAATAAATTTATATATAATCAGCACGGGTTTGTTAAAAATAGATCATGCCAAACCAATCTTATTTTCTTCTTTGACATATTGACTAAATTGGTAGGAATGGAGTAGGCAAAATACACATTGTTAAGAACTGTTCAAAACAGTGACCTCTGTAAGGCTACAGGAATACAAACACACAAACACTAATGGACTTCTTTGTTTGCCATCTCAGTCTCTCAATTGTCAGTAAAGTTATAAAAGCTCATTTGTGTCTCATTATACAGCAAAATAAAGGCAGAAGTCATTTTAAGCAGCAATGTCAGAATAATAGGATGACAGATTTGGAGGTCTTCAGCACCTTTCTCAAGCAGGAAACGCTACCATTTCAGATAAATGATTGTCCAATCTGTTGATAAAAATTTCCAGTGTTGGAACACTCACTATTTCTAGAAACAAGTCATTCCACTGATTAATGGTGTTAACTGTCAGGAAATTCCTCCTTATTTCTAAGTTGCTTTTCTCCTTGATTAGTTTCTCTCTATTGCTTCTTGTCCTCAGGTGCTTTGGGGAATAAATTGACCCCTTTTTCTTTGTGGCAGCCCTTCAAATATTGGAATACTGCTATCGTGTCACCCCTACTCCTTCTTTTCACTAGACTAGACAAACCAAATTCCTGCAATGGTTCTTTTTATGTTTTCAGTCCCTAATAATCTTTGTTGCTCTTATCTGCATTCTTTCCAGAGTCTCAATATCATTTTTATATGGTGGCATCCAAAAGTAAATGTCTCCCCCCTGCCATTTGCACTTCAGTACTTTGAAGGTTTGTGCTTGGCTGAAGGGTGGGGGCTAGCAGGTAGGTGGGCCATGTGGGCAGTGCAGCCTTGTGTTCCCACGCAGCCTGGATTTACTGCTTTGGGGGGGAGTGCTTTGGGGGGGGACATTTCTCTGCGGACCACCAAAATTTTCTCACGGACCACCAGTGGTCCCCAGCCCACTGGTTGGTGACCACTGTCCTAAGGGATAGAAAAAAATAAAACCAATATTGGAATATTAGATATTTGGAAACAAAGCCAAATTTCCTTTCTGATTTCTGATTCTTCACCCCCTCCTCCAGGGAGTAAAAAATGGATCCCTTTTTAAAATTTGATGCCACATTAATTCCTGGGACAGACAACAATTGTTCCAATTTAGAAGGAATCTAGGGAAAAAAAACTTTAAAATCTGTAACAAGATGGTGGATCCATTTTCCAATAGATCCGTTTTATGAGTAAAGTATACACTGGAACAATTGCATATAAATAGCACATTTCTTTTTCCTTCCAGGTCACTTTCTCTTTTTCTTGTATATGTATTAGTTCCACTGTAAAAAAAGGCAGATTATTATGATTGGTCAAACTTAGCTCTACACAAATAGACTTCTGCAGTTTTAAATCAATGTTGGATAAGTAGATGACATTTCCAAATGTAACCAAGGCTTAAGGATATTAGAATGTGATTCTGCTTTAAAATACTATGCTCCAGGCAGTGTTAAATATGAAATGCTTCTGAGCCATTTATTGCTATTCAACTTGCCAATGAACTGGGGGGGAGGGAAGGGTAAGAGAGAATACAGACAATCCAAAAATAGATTGTGTGAGCCAAGAACCCACCAAGGTCACTTACTGCAGGTGTCCGACAAAGAAATGAACTATTCTCAAAACAAAAGATTGATTCTTAATTGGACAATGTGATCTCTATGGGTGGGAAGAAGGGGAAACTAATGTTTAACGAAGGAGCATTGCGTGGGAAAACCTCAGAGCTGGCTTTAATTCATCAGCACCGAAATGGTGTATCCAATGAAGTTTTACTTTTGGGATTTTATAATGCCTGAGAGTGCCTATTTTTCTTGGGTTTGCTAATCAGACAGTTGACAGTAGTACTGATTAATTTTACTACAATTCACCTGAAAATATGATTTTTTTTAAAGACATGAGTCATCATTAAAAATGCTAATGCTTTGCACATCATGCTAAATCTAACCGTACACATCCATTGTATGTCGTGTGTGTGTGTGTGTGTGTGTGTGTGTGTGCATCTGCATACACATATAAATGCATATTCTTCACCACTAAGCCACTTCCTTTCTGTTTTGACATTTGCTCCTATACGAGAGGTAATCCAAGAATAGCAAATCAGATATTCCCCAATGGGGTTGAACCACAGCTGAGACAAACACTGGTGGAATCTGATAGCAGCTCAAGACCAAAGCAGGCATCAGCAAATGTCAAACCAGAAAGAAAATAGCTCAGTGGTGAAGAATATACATTGTATGGGAAAAGAAAAAAGAAAAAAAAGAAGCAAATTGCCTTATTATCAATAGAAGTTTATATGCCATCTACAAACTATTTAACTGTTGTTATTGTTTTTGGAGAGGGGTGGGGTTTTCAGAATGAAAGAATTCTGATGGAGTGGATTCATACATGAATTCATATCACCATCATCAGGATAGGAAATAGCAATAGCACTTAGACTTATGTACTGCTTATATAAAGCACTTATATAGTGCTTTACAGCCTTCTCTAAGCGGTTTACAGAATCAGCCTCTTGCCCCCAACAATCTGGGTCCTCATTTTACCCACCTCGGAAGGATGGAAGGCTGAGTCAACTTGGAGCCTGGTGAGACTCGAACTGCCAAATTGTAGGCAGCAGAAGTAGCTTGCAGTACTGCCCTCTAACCACTGTGCCACGGAGGCTCTTTTATGAGTATTTAGGAGCACTTTCAAGAGGAGTGAGTCAAGAGAACAGTCAAATTAAGAGGTGGTAGGAGAATAGAAATGGTCAAAGTTTTGCAATTTGGAGAAAGAGGGACAATTTACTTTTTTTGGAAGCAGCCAATAGTGTTTTGTTTTATTTTTTCCCTTTCCTTTAAAAAAAACCGTATGTATGCATACTTCAAAGGAACTTGTTTTCCTCCTATATCTTCTTTCAAGGAATTCAATTATCTGGCTACACAAATAACTATGAAGGTTTGCAATGCCACCTGTCTTAGAAATCTTTCAGAAAGAATAAATAACCCCTTGCACAATCGTAGCTATCAGAAGCCTTCTAGCCTTCACGCATACATTTCATCACATAGTTGCCATGTAGATTGAGTTGACAAATTGTTCTTTCCATTGGGATCTACACAGTGGTGGCATTCAAAATATTTTACTACCGGTTCTGTGGGCGTGGCTTTGTGAGCGTGGTACGACTTTGTGGGTGTGGCTTTTTGGGCATGGCCGGGGAAGGATACTGTAAAATCCCCATTCTCTCCCCACTTCAGGGGAAGATTACTGCAAATTCCCTCCCCACCCCACTAACCTGCTTTCCTGCTCTGTTCTCCTGTGCAGGGCAACCAAAGAAGACCAGCCGATCAGCTGGGGCTCAATGGGAGGCAGAGGATAGATGAGGGCAGGGCCAGTCAGAGATGGTATTTGCCGGTTCTCCGAACTACTATTTTCAGTGTTGTTTTAACTTTGAACAGTCACTAAATGAACTATTATAATTGGAGGACTACCTGTATTCATGAAAAAAGGATGTTTTTTTTCCAAGATTGATACAGTATGTTTAGGTAAAGTCAAAGAATTGGTGCTGTACAATCAGTGCGGTTGTAATTATCTTTAAATACATTTGTTTGCAATGTAATGTTAAAAATAAACTGGCCCTTTTGCACAGCATTGTCGAAGGGTGTGAAGTGACAGGCTAATCTGAACATTGGAAGTTTCACTCTAAGCTAATTATACCTAGTAATTTAGTTGGGAGGAAGACTAACTTGAAAGTGAATCCAATTTAATGGTAAGAAGATTGTTATAAGGACTATCTCATTGTGAACTCAGAAGTCCCTTAAAGTGCTAATTTTTCACTTCAGTAATTAGGTTGTTGCAGTGAAGTTTTGAAAATTGTTTAATATTCACAGTGTATTAGCGGTGCTAAGAAACAGAGAAGGGGAGGAGAATGTGGGGGCCTTTTGATTTCCAATTGTATGACAACTATTAAAACAGCTGTGAGGAATTAGTAATTTATATTGGAAAAAAAAATGTTCCCATCAATTGTGGCTCGACTTTGTTAAGGCTAAAAATGCTAGCAGCAGATAGAATGAAGGGGCACTACTTGTGCGATTTAGAATGGATTCTATTAAATTGAATTATTCTGAGGACTTTCTATTGGAAACTTGAAATTAATCTATATTTATATAGGATTCATTTCGACTTGGAGAAGGCTCTAGGCCTCAGCATGTGAGGTCGAGCATTGCAGGTTGACTAGGATAAGAAATTATCCTGCAGATAAATGGTTTCTGCAAACAGGAAGCTGTTCCCCAGACTGTGAAATGGGAAAGCAAGTTTCTCATTCCCTGTTTCAACTCAGTTTCTCTCCTGAATTTTTAAACAAGCTGGAATACAAAGATGGGCTAATTGTTATAATCTGAATTTTGCAATGAAGCCTGTACCTAACTTGAGGTGGGGAGCAAACCGCAACATGTTTCTTCAAGGAGAAAGTGAGTCTATGGAAATTCTCAGTCATCCAGGTCATGGTTGTTCCAGAGATGCTTTTTCAAGAGGCAAGTGGACTTTTTGGAAAGACCATTTACCTCTTGAAAAAGCACCTTTGGTTCAAGGGGAATGATGTTTAGGCAGAATGAAAGGTATGTAGCTTAAGTACACTTTCAAATCCACAAGAAAAATAACAGCCTTCAGAGACACCTAAGAATGGAAAAGATATGAATTATGCTGGTGCTTGAACAAATCCTAGGGTTCGGGATAAAGCTAGAATTGACTCTAAATTACCATCATTTGCTAAGTATCCTTCAAAAGAGAATATATATATATACACACTTATAACAATATGGTAGTACGAAAACCTGAACTGTTCTTTCACCTCTAGTGGTATATAATGCAATTCTGACAGCATCACCTTGGAACTGTAATGTATTTATACCCAATTACATGGTTATGAACCATAGTAACATGGTTTTGACTGGTGACTTGAAAATCATGGTCTATATTAGACACAATAGACAATTGGAGCCATTTTTGACTTATTCAACAAATCATGGTTAAGCAAACCGTGGCATAGCATGGTGGGTGTGGCAGGTTAAAGATTCAGGGGAAGGAAATCAACTAGTTTGTATGATGGACAGTTCACGAGAAGCCTGAGTTTTCTTGAAAAGTTCGCAATGCTTGGAAAAGGGGATGGAAAATGGAAGTCAGCAGAAGGTGAGTGGATTTGAATTATGACAGCTATGAATGATGAGCTTCTAAAAAATAGCAGATTATTCTAGATCAGAGGTGTTCAACTTGATTTCATTGAGGGCCACATCAGGATTGTGTTTGACCTTGGGGGGGGATGGGTAAGTGTGGACAGAGTGGGCATGGCGAGCTCGAAGTCACTCATGTTGGGGGCATCTGTGATGCCCCAAGCACTCTTCCAGCGAACATGGAGCTCGGGTGCGTGCGGTTCTCTTGAACTCTGTTTTTGCTGGCAGAGGGTTGCGGGAGGCCATCGCTGCCAAAAATGGAGCTCGGGAGGGCAGTGGCACTGTGGGCTGGTCCTTCACTGTTTCTAGAATGACCCTGCAGGCTAGATCTACGCACCCCACGGGCATCCCAAGCCTACAGGCCTTGAGTTTGGCAACCCTTTTCTAGATAGTCATTATCTAGAATCATAGATTAAATGATTCTGGATAGAGTCCAGAAGAGTTGATACCAAAAGTTGATACAGATATACTGGCAATCAATCAATGAATCATGTCAACTTCAGCTTTGCAATTTTTCAATTAAAGGGTCAGCCAATTAGATAATGGAAGAGCTTATATTTAAAATATTAACAAAATTGGGACAACCGTTACTTTAGCTCTGTTTGGATAAGGGAACTAATTATTGATATGCTTTTGAAACAGCTAAATTGCCATTAGCCCCATCATTTTGAGAATTGGCAGACCTGTTTTCCTCCTCTGTTCGATTACTGCATGCACTTTCAGACATGCAAACAACGTATTACAGCAAAGTATTCCAAATACTTTGATTTCAAAATACTTAAACTGTTTTCCCTGTATGCAAACCCTTACCCCTGTCCAGTCTTTAGCCTCTGTGTATAATATTCAAGAAGTATTCAATGAATTGTAATTAACCAATATTTTCACTTTTACTCCAAGCAACACATAAATTAAGCTAATTTATAAGGCCTACCACCCATAAAAACAATTGCTGCTATGAAACCAGCTCCCAAATTCCTGAAAGTGTTCTTTCCTTTGAAAGAGACTTCTGATTACTCTATCTCATTTTGCTTTAAATGTTTTCAATTTATCCTAGCAAGGTTTTGAACTTACTTTAGTCCATGAGAATAGAGTGGAATGGAGTGGAATAGAATAGAATAGAATAGAATAGAATAGAATAGAATAGAATAGAATAGAATAGAATAGAATAGAATAGAATAGAATAGAATAGAATAAGAAACAGAACAAAATAGAACAGAATACTTTGGTCAAGTGTGATTAGACACACAAAGAATGTGCATAAGCTCTCAGTGTACATGCAGAACAAAACAACAACAACAACAACAACAATGACGATGATGATGATGAAGATGATGATGGGTGTTATTTTCCAGCCACACTTTGTTTGCTTCCATTCAAAAGTGTCCAATTCTACCTGGAAATGTCCCTGTAATTTTCTTGGCAAAGTTTCTCAGAAATGGTTCGCTGTTGTCTCCTTAGGGCTGAGAAAGAATGACTGGCCCAAAGTCAACCAACTGGTTTTGTGCTTAAGGTATGAGGGGGATGGACTAGATTACTTCATCTTCCAATTTCTCACTATAAGAAATCAAGATTAAGAGTTCTCATTGCACTCTGAATCACTCCTAATTTCCATGGCTGATGGCAGTTCCCAATCTGAACGAACCACATAGGAAGAATTACTTCAGAATGTCATATCATACTGTATTCCCCAATGACATTATGACACAAATGTTACTTCGATCTCACTTTGCCTTGTTCTTGTGATGACACTCAAAGAGGCATCGTTCTGCATGCAAAGAACATACACCCCCCCCCAAACAGACAACGGATGAAAATATAGCTCAAAAGGAGAAGATTGGGAGAGAAGAGAAATATCATTAATTCTGAAAAATCTGTTTATAGTTGGAATTGTAGTTAATATGTTTAGCCACAGGCCACAAGAAATCTCTGTGCAAGCACTAAACAGGTGGAGAATGGTTAGAATTTTATTTGCTATCTTCATCCTTCAAGTTATATGTCGCAATGACTAATGTCTCAATCCAGCTGTTGAGTTGGCTATATTGTATTCTGTTATACAAACTAGGATCTCCCTTTGGAATTTCATACTCATCATTGAGACATTAGGAAGGCTGGCACCAGTAATGTTTATGAATGTGCATAAAGCATACAAATCCAAAGAAACTTGGGGATAAAAAAAATGTTTGACATTTCTGTTCAGGGCCCATTATACAGTTCTTGCATCACATGAAGCCAGAATGCAGCATGAGTAAACATTTATTAAACCTTTTGTACTTGGTTTTGCACAACACACTGATTCTTAAATTGTAGTGTATAAACATTAATCATATAGTTAATAAAATACTCATTAAAATAGACTATGATTGGTTTTGATTTAGTACGGTATGTTGTATGAACTCAGTAAGGAGCCCTGAAAAGACTCAATTAGTTTTTGCAAAAGGGTGGATAGTTTAAACTGGATATATCAAATCCTGAGGTTAGTATATTTATTATGGGATTTTTACATGTATTCATATATAAACATTCTTGGAAATTAAAGCATTTTTATAAATTGCCTTTGAGATTCTCAAAATCAGGATTAATTCACCAAAGAAAGAAACATTTTGATGAGGTTCCCAATCATACCATGACTTTGTATATTGTTTTAATCCAGCAAGTGTAGTATGTATATCATAGGCTTGCCTTACAATATTATATGAAGTCTAAGTGGATAACACTTTATGCTTAAAAAGCAAAGTCTCTGCTTGCAGTAAATTCACTACAAGCCAATGTTTGCAGCTACAGAAAACCGACACACCCACTGTACAATATGATCTGTAATATCTTGAAACAGGACATATAGAAATTCTACACACATAATTGATCTATCCATCCTATGCTTTGAAATAAACCATTAGATGTTTTATTTCATTATTATTAACAACATTGAATTCACTATCTCTAGGGATCCAAAGGAATTATGTTCAGTCATAAACAGTTAATTAATAAGCCAAATAATACCCACATTAGTATTGTCCTCTTCCCTGCTAAAACCTTTTTCTGACATTTCGTAAATATTGCTTTGCAGCCAAGCAAGGAATTCTGAATGGCCAATTCATAAAATGTTCCACCAGTTCATTGCTTTTTGGGTTTCCATATCTATGCAATTTTCTTCTGAGGGATTAACAATGCCTGTCATTCATTTGGATTTCATTGTTGTGAGTTCAGTCACTGAATCACTCATATTTATAAAGCCGACGGTGATGGTGGTGAATCCATTGTCATGCCTTTAAACAATAACACGTGACCATAGAAGTAAGATTCATACAGAGATTCATTATCAGATTTAATGCTGAGAAAAATGAGAGAGAGTCTTAGAAATAAACTAAATTCCTGTTCTCATTTATCTGTTTCAAAATATTCTGTTTACTTTTTCAGTCTCAAGTGTTGCCTTATGAATATCTTCCTTTCCATTCAATTGCTTCAGTCAATCTCATACATTTTCACAAGGGAAGTTTTTCATCATGTAGGCACAGAAAGTTACCTTCAGTCCTTCCCTCTGAAGGAAATGGAGAAAAGCTTCACTCATTTTAAATTTTGAGGCAGAACTGGAGGAGAGCTGCTGAGGCTGGGAAAGAAAAAGGATCAAAATTGTTCCCAAAACTTCAATTAAATTTGAGAATTTTCAGTTAAAAAAAGAAAAGAAAATTCAAGGTAAAGAAAAAATGTGCCCTTACTTCAAGAAAAAAAAATCCCAATAATTCTGCAGAAATAAGTAAACATAACCTAGCCAAACATAGAATGCTTCTTTTTCTCTGTATTAACTCAAATCGAACCTTATTTATCTGTACAAATTAGAAAATTAAATATGTAACTTCATCCCTTCCATTCTTCATAGTTAGCAGGAAGGTCATTTATAGTTTTGGTGGGCCTCTATATTAAATAGCATTACCTCAAAGCAAGAAAACATCTGGACCAGACCAGACTTCCACTACTCGGAACATTACATTTTAAATATAACTTTGTAGCTTTCGTGTTTTGTCTTTTCTTTCTTTTTCAATAAAGTTTGATTTTGTTTATTTATTATGGGATTAGTCTATTTCCCTAGGAAGAAAGGAAACCCCAAAAACTTTAGTCACACTCTCCTAGCCTATCTATCCAAGAGGAGGTATTATTGAAATTATTTATTTTCCTATTTTTTGTTTTGAATTTTAATTGTAAGAAAGGAAAATAACATCACATATTGGGATTGGAGAGAAGAGACTGTGTAAGGTGCCCTTTTCAAAATAGATTGCTGCACTGACAACTATGAAGAGAGGGGGCCAAATTTCGAAGACCAAAGACTGAGCGGAGCAGTGGTGAGATTCAAATTGTTTTACTAATGGTTCTGTGGGCGTGGCTTGGTGGGCGTGTCGGGGGGGTTACTGCAAAATCCCCATTCCCTCCCCACCCCACTAACCTGCTTTCCAGCTCTGTTCTCCTGTGCAGGGTAACCGAAGAAGACCCAGCCAATAAGCTGGGACTCAATGGGAGGCAGAGAATAGATAGGGGCGGGGCCAGCCAGAGATAGTATTTGCCAGTTCTCCAAATGACTCAAACTTTCCTCTACCGGTTCTCCAGAACTGGTCAGAACCTGCTGAATACCACCTCTGGATCAGCTGGAATATTATAGACCACCCTTTGTTTATTTATTACAGAATACCCTTACAGGCATTCTGCTTAGAGTCACCTTGAAAAACACTGTAACCAACTAATTTTACTACATTAATGACAATAGAATCTGCAAAACAACATATATTATAAAGTGTGCTTGAGAAAACCAGTCATAACAAACTTGGTTTTATTCTGAATAACACCTCTTGTTGCTGGTCACATGACCTGAAGTGCATCCTACACAACTTCCTCTGAGTTTCCCAGCGTGTGTGCATACACACACACACACAGAAGAGAGAGAGAGAGAGATAAACAGAGACAGACAGACAGAAAAACAGACACAGGGAAGACACAGGAATAGTCACACAGATTTGTATGAATGAAGGCAAATTTACATATCTCAGGATAATGTTGTAAGATCTAACCTGCGTGTCAGCCCCAGATCCATTTTGATTCAGATTCAAGGCTGCCACAGTGGGGGAACGTCAAGCTGTGGGAATGGGACAGCAGTGAAGGGAATATAGCCACAATAACATTCTTTCACCAGAGGTCAAGGACAAGTTTCTGGAGTTTGGAGGGGAGTGACTGGAATTGGCGGTAGTTCAGAAATAAGGTGGGTTGGCTAATGTGACTGGAGCATCATAAATTGGGGCAGGGTGTGAGTTTTAGTGCGGAAGGAGAGAAATGTGGGAATTCAGATTCGGGTTTTCCCCAGATCTGCCAATATGACTTCTCTAATAAATTCTTACTTTGATGGACTTTGTCTTGGAGTTTCAAATCGCATGGTGAGTTTAATTGGAACACTGGTACTGGGTTGGTCACCGGGACTAGAAGTTTACTCTTCTGAGCTTTTGGACTCGTGCTGGAGCCCATCTTCAGGGACCTTCTTTCCACTGGAAGATGTGATTTGGGCTATTCTGTGAGTTGTATTGATGTGGTGCCTTCCTATTGGTTAATTGGGGGTATCGATGGCTGGCAATTGGCTGTTGTTTCCTTGTGTTGCCAAGCCTTTGGCTCCTAAGTACCCAATAAGCTGGTGGAAAATCAGCACTCCTGGTGATTGACAAGGGGTCAACAAATCAGAACCTCTGCCCAGAAATGCCATTCATTTCTTTGTTATATGTGAGAAAATACAGACTATTTTCTCATTTGGCTATTGTTAGGGAAGGAACTGGAAATAATTCATACATTGTATGTTTTCCTTGTTTTGTTTCTGAAATATGGCATCACCATTAGCACAATTCCGCTAAATGTTTCTTCAAAAATGCGCTTCACTCCATGCCGCCTGAATTACTGTTCTGTTCCCACAATACACTTAACTGGGTCAATGAGAGTTAGCATGTCTTGGGAATTCCAAATAAAGGTTAATTTACCAGTTAAGTAATCCTCAGGGGATTTCACTTTAATACTAAACAGACCTAATCTTCCATAGAGTTAAACTAATTTCCTTACAATCACCCATCCCTTGGAAGCCATTGACAGTATAATAACTGAATTGAACTTCTCTTGAGATTAAAAATACCCAGAAAAGAAAAGAAAAAGGAGAGAGGATTTCTACGCATTTCTTTCACTGTGCATGTTTCAGTCCCCGTCCCTCCAGTATCAGACATGTAGAAATATGGAATATTGTGTAGTATGTTCCCATATACACTAATTTATGAAGTTGTAGCAGGAATCTGGAGCAGTCTCTGCTATATCTGCCATCTACTGACATCAGAAAATCTTGCCTTTTTCTGATTGCTATTAGCCCAGGCATTTTCTTTAGTTAATCCTCCTATTATATTATAAATCCTTAGCCTGAGAACACTCTGACAGTCCTGGAACGTATGTTCCGAAGCATATTTTGCAATATCTAAAAATGATTATAGCACTGACAATGACTGATCTGTCTTAACCCACTTGGAAAAGAAAAATGATTTGCTACCATTTCCTTTTGATCTGCCTCAATAGAAAATCCTAATCAACAGGAGAGGGTGATGGATAGTTTGCCCAAGATGATGAAAACATGAGATTTGCTATGCAAAACATTATCATTTGGGTAAGATAGAGATAAATGGTTACTGAAGTTACAGATTATCAGAGTTGGAAGGGATCATGAGGGTCATCTAGTCCAACCCCCTTCCCCCACCCAAGCAGACCCTACACCATTTCTGACAGATGGCAGTCTGGTCTCTTCCTGAAAGCCTCCAATGATGAAGCTCCCACAACTTCTGAAGGCAACTTCTGTTCCATGGGTTGATTGTTCTCATTGTCAGAAAATTTCTCTTTATTTCCAGGTTGAATCTCTCCTTGTTCACTTTCCATCCATTATTCCTTGTCTGGCCTTTGGGTGCTTTGGAAAATAACTTGACCCCTTCCTCTCTGGGGCAGCCCCTCAAATATTGGAAGACTGCTATCATGTCTCCCCTGGTCCTTCTCTTCACTAGACTAGCCATGCCCAGTTCCTGCAACTGTTCATCATCTGTTTTAGCCTCCAATTCCCTAATCAACTTGGTTGCTCTTCTCTGGACCCTTTCTAGAGTCTTAACATCCTTTTTATAGTTTGATGACCAAATTTGTATGCAGTTGTTGTGATCTTACTAAGGCTTTATAGAGTGGTATTAGTACTTCATTGATCTTGATTGTATCTCTCTGTTGATGCGGTACTGTGGTTTTGTTCTTCCTGATTGTTTTAAATCAACCAGGGACATGTCCTAGTCAATAGAAGTGGTGCAGAAAGATTCCAATCCAGCCAAAGTTTTATTTATTTATTTATCTTATTGATGTGTTATTTTTACAAACAACTCAAGGCAGTGAATATATCCAAGGCATCCAACACAGCTTTCTCCTCCTATTTTCCTCACAACTCGAACCTGTTTGGTGAGTTGGATTGAGAGGGAATGACTAGGCACTCAATGGTTGGTTGACTGGTTTCCATCACTTAGTCAAGGAAAGAACCAATGTAAAACTAAGGAGAAATTTCCTGACAGTTAGAACAATTAATCAGTAAAATGACCTGTCTCCAGTTTTTAAGAAGAGGTTGGACCACCACTTTTATGAAATGATATAGAGTTTCCTGCTTGAGCAGGGGTTGGACTAGAAGACCTTCAGGGTCCCTTCCAGCTCTGTTTTCTGTTACTCAGTCAGCTTTCAGAGCTAAGGTGGTACTAGAACTCATGATCTCTTTTTGTTTCTCAACTTCTCTCAGTAATGAGATGGGTGGCATATAAACTTAATCAACATAAACAAAGAAAACTAAATTTGAAAAAAAACCTTGCCAATCAGGAAACAAGTGACTTTTGTCTTCGGAGCTTTCAACTATGTAAATTTGATTTTAAACATGTTTACTATGTAGTCATGGATCTTTTTTTTTCCTTCATGGTAATTCTTGCAATTTATTATGAATTTCTGAAGCTTATCCTCATCTGGTGAGACATTTAAACAGTCTGGATTTTCAAAGAAAGACATATGAAATCTTTCTATGTCTTTCCCAAATATCCCAATCCTTGCTATTGTGAGATGTAGGTTTCAGAAAGAAGTGTAATGTATTATGAAATTTTCAGGTCCCCCCCACAAGTTGGTTGGTTTATTTCACATACAGATTTGTTGCCAAATAAGTAAACAAGCCACAACTTTCTTACTTGGATTAAGGGCATTCAGGAATTAGGTTCAACAAACTCTCTACCATCAGTATATTATATGTGAACAAATCCTTGTATTTGTTAGGTAGACTGAAAAGTATAAGTTTCTATCCTAGATCTTCTGTTTGCAAAATGAGTAGAATAGAATAGAATAACAGAGTTGGAAGGGACCTTGGAGATCTTCTAGTCCAACCCCCTGCTTAGGCAGGAAACCCTACACTACTTCAGACAAATGGTTATCCAGCATATTTTAAAAAAATTTCCAGTGTTGGAGCATTTATAACTTCTGGAGCCAAGTTGTTCCACTGGTGAATTTTTCTAACTGCCAGGAAGTTTCTCCTTAGTTCTAAGTTGTTTCTCTCCTTCATTAGTTTCCACTCATAGCTTCTTGTCATGCGCTGAGGTCCTTTAGAGAATAGCTTGACTGCCTCTTCTTTGTGGCAGCCCCTGAGTAATTAATAAATTAATATTCATCATTAATGTATACTGCCAGGTTTATCAACTGAACTTCTTAGGATGCTCTAGTCTTCTCTTCATACCATTGGAAATATGCTTTTTTATTTTGCAAAACGTTAAGAAGTTATACTGGTGATGTTAAACTACCCCATGCATCCTCTTTCCCCCTCTTTTGCCTTTGTTACAAATTCTTGGGGGATTATAAACACATTAGGCTATTAAATTTTCAGCAGTTTACTATGAATAGCTCATATTACTTTGGAATGAAGACCCATAAATCTATTTCTTCTGGGATCTGTATTGCGTGGCTTTAAATTGGTGTGTTTGTATGTGTGTCTTTACTTTCATCTAATAGGTTCTCATGTGTATAAATAAGGGTAGAACAAAAATAGTGTCCTATTACTAAAATTGGAGAAAATGCTCAAATCACAGGGGAATGCTTATCTTTTCTTTTTCACTTTTCAAAATTGTAGAAGCTTAGGCTGGAAACTGTTGGGTACCATTTTTATAAAGATCCTTTTTCCCCTCCCATCAACTTGGCGGTAAAGAAAATAATCCATGTATTGTTGATGTTTAAAAGAAATAGAGTCATTGTCTTTCATTTCACGCAAGTTGCTGGCTGAGGAATTCTGGGAGTTGAAGTCCACCCATCTTAAAGCTTCCAAGGTTGAGAAATACAACTCTACTGGATCTGTGATCTGATCTGTGGTCTTCTTAAATATAGTCTTCCATAGACATTTATTTGATTTAGGCCACTAGCTGCTTAAAACAAAAACAGCTATTTCTTTGTCCCTATACTATGCTAGTCCCTAACTAGCAGCTAGTAGACTCTTGATTCAGGAACAAAACCTCAAGATATTAGAGCTGGTATCTTTTGACTATTTCCTTCATTAAAGTAGTAAATGTAATCTGGTATTTGAAATACTTACATTCATAGCCTGTTCTGACTACATTATTCAACTTGAAACTGACTTTTGATTGCAGAACCCATGGCTAAAATATCTGGTTTAAATTTTGGATTTCATTCTACTTCATTTGAAATATTGTGCTCTCTTTAAGGCATTTTGAATCTTAGTTAATCTTAGTAAAGGTATTCAGTTATGGCTTTAAAAAGACATATAGTATAACAATAACAGAATAGCAGAGTTGGAAGGGACCCTGGAGGTCTTCTATCCAACCCCCTGCTTAGGCAGGAAACTTCAGACAAATGGTTATCCAACCTCTTCTTAAAAACTTCCGGTGTTGAAACATTTACAACTTCTGGAGGCAAGTTGTTCCACTGATCAATTGTTCTAACTTGCCTCCAGTAACACATATTGCCTTTTAAAATGGTTGTTTATATGACCACCCAACTCACTCTCACCAACTCCAGGAGGCTTGCAAAGATATAAACCCAATAAAAATAATAGTGAGCAATTATGCCCCAAACCTTCATCCCAAACACAATCAATTTGCAATTGGAAAATATTCATTTTCCTCATTGTCCTTCCCGTATTTGGGTTTTCCATAACACCAGTTATGCATGCACACAGGCTTCGAATAGAAATTGGACTTTTAAAATTAGGATATTGGCTCCTTTGTGTCATAAGCACTTTGGTCCTATCTATGAAAAACTCTATTCCTGTGACCATTCCTCTGTGTGTATGTGCTTATTCCTAGCTGAATGAAAGCCAAATATTAGTACAAAATGCACTGACCATGCCACAGAGTTTTATATTCATGCTAATAAAATAATTACAACAGCCATTCTGTTTTGCTTTTCATTCTGCTGGTTCCTAATTTAGCTGGTAATGATGGCTATTTTACTCTGCACTTCATAAAAATGAGGGCGGAGAGGGCAGAGCTAGCGTCGCGACAATACAGCATGCGATCTTGGAAGTCTGAGATCGCTGCCGATATCTTTGCTCCTGGATGGTCCAAGTGGATCTAAACCATCCTGAAGAGATGGTGAAAGTAAAGAGCGCATCCTGTCGATCCCAGGGATACTGCAAAGTCCCTGGTAGATCCAGGAGAAGCTCTTTTTGTCAGCGGCAAAGAGGCAGCCATTAAAGCTGCTGAAGTTGGAACAGCTCCGAAATGAAAGAGAACAGAAAGAAAGAGTGTGCCGGTTTGGTGAGAACTTTTTCTTTATTTTAAGATCTGAAAGGACACCCTAAGGAAAAGAAAGAATCTGTAGAAGTTTTAACAGAAGTGATTAAGTGGCTATTTTAAACAGGAATGTCAAAGTAATATTTTTATTTGTTTTTCTCACCGCTGGATTTTCTACACACGATCTTATATTTTGAAACTGGACTGGTTTTTTCTCTTCTTTTATCTATTCTTTTTCTCCTTTTTGATTTTATAATATTCTAGGCTAGAGACTCCCTTTAGTTATTTTTAAAAAAATATCTTTTTCTTTTTTTAATTAATTCTTATTATATTTTGCTTGGAAAAGGAGGGGGAAAGCGAAAGCAAAAGAAACTTTGTAACACTGCCAACTAGAGGCTTGGAAATATTCTATTTCTCTTTTGACCAGACGAAGCTGAGAAAGAACTGAGACTTCTTTTCAAGGATATTGCCTGTTTGATAAGATAGAGGGAAGAGCATGGGAGAGTATTATTACAGGTGCTCTTCTGGGTTTCTATCAACAGCTGGAGTCTGGTGTTGAAGCTTATAGGAAAAGAAAAGGTGATAAGTCTCTGGAGAAGAGAGTTATAACAAGAGTCTTGGATAATTAAACAAAGTGCAGTGTGCTCTTTTTATTTTTTTCTAAGCTGCACTACCTCTCCTCATCAGTTTACTTTTTGTAATAGCTATTTGGATTTTTGGCACTTTGGCACTTGTCTTTGTTTTTTTTTCTTGTCTACGCTTGCTTTTTATTTTAAAGGAAAAACTTTCTTCTTTATGCTTTCTGTGTTCTGAATAAAAATGGAAACTTTTTACTTGGTTTCCCAAATTCTACTTATTTCAGAAATTCAGTGACAGTGAGGAAAGATGGGAGATCAGGGAATCCACTCTTTTCCTTCCCCATCTATTCTGTGAATATTTGAAAAGATTATCTGCGCGGAGCTAAACCTTGATTGTTCTTATAGGCAGAGTTCAGGATTGAAAAATTAAGGTGGCAAGCCTTAATGTTGTGCTTCTTTATGGTCTTTGACTTCAAAGTGGGCAAAGCTTTAATAGACTGCCTTGGCAATCATTGTGACTCTTTTTTTTAAATCATACCCCATGGACACTCTGCTCATAGCTAACTGAAACATTGTCACTAATTGAATCATGGTTTAAAACTTAAAATGAAAAAGATGCTTCATCTTTAAATGATGATTTTTCCAAAGAAGTTTCAGATAAAACCAAAGCAGGGGTGAGATTCAAATTTTTTAACAACCGGTTCTGTGGGTGTGGCTAGGTGGGCATGGTTAGGTGGGCATGGCCATGTGACTGGGTGGGCATGGCTTCTTCTTGTTGTTTTTTTTGCACTTCCTGAGGTCCCCCGTGCCCCCTTTTGCCTCCTGGGCCTCAGGGAACTCTCGTGGGTGAAGTAATAAGACAGTGAGGGGGGTCCTGGCACAGCTGATCGTCGAAACAGCTGATCATTGGCAGGAAAAAAAAGAAATACCTTTAAGGAGTGATTGGGCGGGGAAGAATGCAGTCAGCAATGTTGGGAATGGGAGAAGAGGGGTAGGCGGAGAGGGACGGAACCAGCCAAGGGCATGAATCGTAACAACCGGTTCTATAAAAATGGTCCGAACCAGTAGAATCTCACCCCTGAACCAAAGTCATCAAACATTCAATGCTGTTTTTGTTTTTAAACAAAAGAATTCAATATGCTACTAAACTATGAAATTTAGAGTTTGATAATATGTGTCAGCTTGATATTTATATATTCTTAAAAATATTTTGAGAGAAAGAATAGTAAGAGACTTCATGATACTCCGATTGGTTTGGCTCTTGTGCAAATATGTTAACATACAGCCAGATATTATATACTGCTGAGGAAACCAAGCAGCCATTGTCAACAGAATAATTGATAGAAAATTGTATTTAAGTAGGAGAAAAACATGCCCAGATTTTAACATATTATGAATAGTTAAAACTATTACTGCTGTAAATAAAATGATAAAATTATTGTCTAGAGATCATTGTGTTTTTATTGGATGCTGTCTGACTCTTTCCACCATTAACAACCACCAAGGAAAGCTTACATTTATTTAAACAAGCCAAAAATGGGGTTATTCTCATTAGGCTGTGAAACAGCTTCATCTAAGCCATATTTACTAAAAGTCTAAGTCTCTGTTCCCTCAAAAGATCTTACCCCTAAGGAAGACAATATAACAAGCAAATTTCTCTTCTTCCATGCTCAAATCTTTAGGGAACAACTTCTGCTGAATATTAAATTCTCTTTTGAGTTTATGATAGATAGAATTAAAGCTTTGATGCTATTGAAATATAAAATACAAACAAAACCCACACGTACACAAACACAAAGTTGCAGGAATCCCCTCCTGAGAATTGCACCTTTGAAATAATTCTCATCTGTGTTTTTCCCCTTCTGTCATTTTTTGTACCTTCCTTGTCAACTCAAAGTAAATAATAAATTGATATTTTTGAAAGCTGTAAGATTATAGAACTGCATCCTCACAATTGCTGTCAGTGTATATCCACATTTTGTGCAAAATCGAACAAAGTCATCTGCTGTTAAATATGTCAGAAATAGTGTGGGACTTTTCCTTTAAATGTCAAGTCTGAACATTGATTTTGCACAATGCCTACTTTATAGTTAGAGAGATACCTTTCTGGGAACCTGTACACACTAATATGTACCAAAACATTTCATCAACAAGACACTTTTTTGTAAGGTGGTGCAGGGGAATGGCTGAAATGATAATACAGAAGTATCTTTTAGAATACAGGTGAAGCTCGAAAAATTAGAATATCGTGCAAAAGTTCATTTATTTCAGTAATGCAACTTAAAAGGTGAAACTAATATATGAGATAGACTCATTACATGCAAAGCAAGATAGTTCAAGCTGTGATGTGTCATAATTGTGATGATTATGGCTTACAGCTCATGAAAACCCCAAATCCACAATCTCAAAAAATTAGAATATTACATGCAATCAATAAAACAAGGATTGTACATAGAATAATATTGGACCTCTGAAAAGTATAAGCATGCATATGTACTCAGTACTTGGTTTGAGCCCCTTTTGCAGCAATTACTGCCTCAATGTGGCATGACATGGAAGCTATTAGCCTGTGGCACTGCTGAGATGTTATAGAAGACCAGGATGCTTCAATAGCGGCCTTCAGCTCTTCTGCATTGTTTGGTCTCATGTCTCTCATCTTTCTCTTGGCAATGCCCCATAGATTCTCTGTGGGGTTCAGGTCAGGCGAGTTTGCTGGCCAATCAAGCACAGTAATCCCACAGTCATTGAACCAGGTTTTGGTGCTTTTGGCAGTGTGGGCAAGTGCCAAGTCCTGCTGGAAAATGAAGTCAGCATCCCCATAAAGCTCATCTGTGGAAGGAAGCATGAAGTGCTCCAAAATCTCCTGGTAGACAGCTATGTTGACCCTGGACTTAATGAAGCACAATGGACCAACACCAACAGATGACATGGCTCCCCAAATCAACACAGACTGTGGAAACTTCACACTGGACTTCAAGCATCTTGCAGTGTATGCCTCTCCATTCTGCCTTCAGACTCTGGGTCCTTGGTTGTCAAATGAGATGCAAAAGTTGCTCTTATCAGAAAAGAGGACTTTGGACCACCGAGCAACAGACCAGTTCTGTTTTTCTTTAGCCCAGGCAAGATGCTTCTGACATTGTTTGTTGTTCAGGAGTGGCTTGACAAGAGGAATATGACATTTGAAGCCCATGTCCAGGATCCGTCTGTGTGTGATGGCTCTTGATGCACTGACTCCAGCCTCAGTCCACCCCTTGTGAAAGTCCCCAACACTTTTGAATGGCCTTTTCCTGACAATCCTCTCCAAGCTGCGGCCATCCCTGCTGTTTGTGCACCTTTTTCTTCCACACTTTTCCCTTCCACATAACTTTCTATTAATGTGCTTTGATACAGCACTTTGGGAACATCCAACTTCTTTTGCAATGACTTTTTGAGGCTTTCCCTCCTTGTGGAGGGTGTCAATGATGGTTTTCTGCACAACTGTCAGATCAGCAGTCTTTCCCATGATTGTGCTTCCTACTGAACCAGACTGAGAGACCATTTAAAGGTTCAGGAACCCTTTGCAGGTGTTATGGCTTCATTAGCTGATTAGAGTGGGACACTTTGAGATAGAATATTGAACCTTTTCACAATATTCTAATTTTCTGAAATTGTTGTTTTGGGGTTTTTATGAGCTGTAAGCCATAGTCATCTCAATTATGACACATCATGGCTTGAACTATCTTGCTTTGCATGTAATGAGTCTATCTCACATATTAGTTTCACCTTTTAAGTTGCATTACTGAAATAAATGAAATTTGCACAATATTCTAATTTTTCGAGTTTCACCTGTAGAATAGATTTCTTTATTGGGCAAGCATGATTGGACACACAAGGAATTTGTCTCCGACGCATAAGCTCTCATGGTACATACAAACAATGAAGTAAATCATAGATCATAAATCATAGATATAATTATAAATCATAAGATACAAACAAGTTGTCAGGGTTATGACCAATTCCCTAATAAAATTAGGAGTCTCAAGCCGTTTAGCAAGAAAAATCCAGTTGTTTATTGGGAGCGCCATGTTGGCACAATGTAGGTGAAGCCAGCTCTGACTTCATCCAGTTTGTGCCTTGCCTCTGACCCTGTTTCTCCCTCCCCCAAAGTGTGTGACCAGTCACATTCTCCAACAAGGCAATTTTGCAGCTTGTAGAAGTCACTGCCTCCAGCCGTTGTGGGTCTCCATGGACATGGCCTTGACTTCGGCCTTGTAAGTTGTGTCTTGTTTTGACTCAGGTGTGAATTCCTTGGTGCATCTGCAAGGTGCAATTTCCCACCCACCCCTGCCTATGACTACTCGGGAACAGGTCAGGAAAGCTTTGCAAGTTGACCAAAGTGATAAATCATAACATACCAATAGGAGAAGGCAGTAGAAAAGATAAGAAGATGACAAAGATAGGATAATTTTATTTATTAGCCAACCTTTATCCTCCTGACCCCTGAAGACTCAAGTTATTTGCCATAAAATATCTAAAAATTACATTTAAATTAAAATCAGAATAAAAATTATCCACAATTAAAACACAACAAAGGATTAAACCCTGAATTAAGCACTGAAGATGTTATCTAATCAGGTAATGAAACATCTACAAGAAAGTAATGAAGCTCAGAGAGCACCAAGGATTTCACAGATTAAAACCTTCATATCAATAAACAGCTCATTCTAAAGAACTGGTGGACAAGAATCGTCTGTTGAGGCAATTCCCCGTTAGGAGAATGAGCGCATACAGGGAGATGTATTTGAGAGAAGTGTTTGAATAATACATACACAGTACACAGATACACTGTACAGTAAATGTAGGTTTCTACTTCCAGAAAGTTTAAGCAAAGTCCAAACACAGTCCAAAGTCATTCACAGGTAATATCAGTCAGTTTTTAGTCCAGGGATAATCCAAATATCAAAGTCCAGTGTCAAAAAACAGTTCAGTAAGAGACTTACATTAAATCCAGAAATATCAGTCAATTAGGAAAAATGGAGGAACGGCAATACTTTCCAACAGAAGGAAACAGAGACTTACTCACACTCTCTTCTGAGACTCAGACTAAGACAAACCAGGTTTCTGGCTTCATCTTATGGCCGTTTGAGAAACCACACCGAATTACAGTTTTGCATTTTCTTAAAGATACAGTTTTAAAATGTCTATCCTGGTTTATATATTTCTAACCCAAATACCTGTTAGGTGACTTATATTCCTAACATCGTCCATGAGGACCCAATAGCAAACATCTGCAGATGATCCGTGTTCAGGCAAAAAGAGAGTCAGATAAAACATGGGTTTCTTCAGATACCTCAGTTATCATCTGCAGATGCTGTTGAAGTGTCACTGTTAGGGACAACTTACCACTCACAGAGATGGGATCCAAGCTGAAGGGTAGATTAATAATGGAAGGAAACATAAAAAATATATTATCAGGCAAATTAGCCAATATTAATAGGGGAAAAAATAGCCCTATACTATTTTGAGCTATGAAGCTATGATACGTGCTGCTACAAGAACCAACAAAATTTTCCATATTTCAGTGAATGTAGCTCTGAGAAAAGAGAGGCTGAACTGGGTAAGGACAATTAGAAATCTGGGATAATATTTCTCTTTAGTATTATCCTTAACAAAGGAGAGAGATTAACAAATTGGCAATTACCTTTCCCTACTTAGGTTAAAATCTACCCTACAATAATCCAGATGACTACTAAATGTCAACACAAAGTTAGAGGTTCCTCTTGGATGTTTGCAAACCAAATAACCCTAGTTAAACACTGCTGGTTGATTTTGTTTAATTTCCTGATTGCTCCATCTCATTTCCATATCAGTGTCAAAAGTTGCTTTACATCCCACCCACCCCACCCCCGGTGATTCTTTGCTTCCTCCATCGTATTTCACTATATACCCATTCAAAGCTTAACAAAACTTATATTATTTATGACCAATCACTTTATTTTGCATGTGTGTACACTGAGAGCTCCTACACTGGAGACAAATTTCTTGTATGTCCAATCACACCTGGACAACAAAGAATTCTCTTCTGTTCTACTCCTGTTCTGTTCTGTTCTGTTCTCTAGTCTACTCCTGTTCTGTTCTCTATTCTTTTCTACTCCTGTTCTGTTCTGTTCTGTTCTCTAGTCTACTTCTGTTCTGTTCTGTTCTCTATCTTATCCTATCCTATTCTGTTTTGTTCTGTTCTCTGTTCTATTCTCTATTCTACTCTCTTTTACTCTGTTCTACTCTACTCTACTCTACTCTACTCTACTCTACTCTACTCTATTCTATTCTATTCTATTCTATTCTATTCTATTCTTGAACAAGTCATATGTTAGTATACATTCCTGAGAGAAAAGCAGATTGACAGAGAAGTGACACCACTCCCACAGGTATTCGACAACCTTGTTAATGCCACAGCATTTAAATGGCATCAAATTGGCATACTCTTTATGAACCCTTCCTTCATGATGCACGATGAGGACACCAGTGACACTGTGCACTATATACTGTAAATATCTACAGTATAATGATATTTTTGCTCTGCTGGGATTTGTTTAGGTGCCACTGGGACTTCATTAACAGGAGACATGCCTGGGATTACATTGACTTGACAACTTTTGTTTTCATGCAATAGCTAACCTTAGAAGAACCCCTTCGGTCCTTCTAAGGTTAGCTATGTCCTTTTCTGCTCCCCAGCTCTTAAGAAGAATTCAAAGAAAGACAACATAGAAAATCAGGTCACTCATTTCTGATCTATTGTGAGAAGGGATTGAGGGAAGCAAACATTTTAAGCATTAAATATAGGTAGGACAGCAGTAGGGAAAATATGATACTCCTTTTTTAAGAAGCTGAAGGGACTTCACAGAGAAGGATGTAACCAATTTATATTGTCCTAGAGGGCAGGACACAGAATAATGGTTTTAATCTAAGAAATACAGATTCTGGTAAAAGGAGGAAAAACAAATGTAGAACAATAGAAGCACTTCGGCAAGGAAACTAATTACTTAGATGGGGCTGGCTCCCCTTGTTAGATGTTAGAGGCTGTACAGCTTTAATTTGTGTTCCTACACTGAGCAGGGGTTTGGTACACATGGCCTAATGGCCCCATCCAACTCTATAACCACATAAATAAAAGGAGGTCAAAAAGGAAGGCGTTGGAAAACTGCAGGAGCTCTTAATGCAGTTAGGAGTAAGCTCTTAAACTCCTTTCCCATGGCCATTCTCTTAGCAATTTCAGGGAGCTTAATTAACTGTTCGAAAGAGAAACACACTGAGCTTCTCCTTTGGAATCTGGCTATACTGAGCCGGGCATCTAAAATGTTTCCGCTAAGTTTCAAATTAGAAGATGATTGCTCTTTAATAAGGAAAAGAGGGGAAGGAGGGAGAGAGAGGAAGAAGACTGACCTATTCAATTAAATGAAGAAAAAATAATAATCTTAGGTTTTGCATTACCAAACTCCAGCTGAGTGAAGAAAATTGATTTTTTTCCCATTGTTCCAAAGTATAAAAAAATAACTTGCTTACTTATTCTTGAATTAGAACCCAAAGTGCCCATTGGAGGTTTCCTCTTCTAACAAAATTAAGTCTTCCAATGTGACAGTTATATCAACCAATTAAAAATTGGTCACGTTAAGTAATTATATTGAGAGAAGTATCCTATGATATAAGTTAAATGCTGTTTAAGTCACCCAGAGTCACCTTGTCAGCAGCATAAAAATTAATAAATAATAAATAATAAGAACATCTCTGAACACTTTGGCATATTTGCTCAGCATGCCAGAAATTAAATCATAATCCAGTTTTATTCTCTAATTGTTTATACTGTTGTATACAACTTATTACTTCTATTAAGAGATAAATTGCAACAAGCCAACGTTTGCCCAAACTCTACCAACCAGGAGATATTTACAGTATACTGATACACATGGGATGGGATACAACGATATATTTGCTCCAGAATTGATTTTAAACACACAGTCAAAAGTATCAAAAGAGTGCAAAAATTAATGTAATTTGAAATGGCAATATCTTGAAACAGTTCTTCTTGGAAAGAACAAAAGCCTTTTCTGTAACAGTTGTAATGATGTTTTCCATTGTCCTTAAGAAGCTTCCAACAGCAAAATCTTTTCTTATATTAAAATATTTTATGATCACACATATGTGTCTAGCAACTAATATGGTGGTTATATATTTTTACCATATTTTTCTTAAGAAAAAAATTGAGAAGGAAAGGGAAAAATTGAAGTGAAAGAAGAATTACAGGAAGATATACTATGAAGTCATACATTTAAAAAGTCCTAGAAGATTAAATTCATAGAAAATGAATGGAAAGTAGATGGGAAAAAAAGAAAAGGTGGAACCCACTTAATAAAAATTGCATGAATTGGACTGAATTATGAAATGTTTTGTCTGAGAATGGAGTTGAAGTTTGATTGCTTAAATGGATAACAGAGGTACTTGATGGAAATAAAATATATGTGAAAATAAATGGAGGGTCTATCAACTCGTTCAATATTGATCAGGTAATAAGGCAAGAATGTGCTTAATACATATATTCACAGAGGAAGTTTAAGAGCTGTTACGATTGTAGATTTGAAAATTAACATATCAAAAATCACGGCAAGTGTTTTTGAGGAGGAAAATGGAGTGAACTGTTGCTAATGACAAAACACTAGCAAGAAGAACTAGAGCCAAGTCTATGAATTACTGTACCTAAGGAAAAGATTTACTAAAGATAAGGAAAAAAATTAAGAGAGAAAAAAATAAGACATGCAAATGTTGGTAGAAAGATAGTGGATAGCATCTGCTCTGTTGCGAAGAATGAATCTTTGTTGAAATAACTAAAAATTGCTCTATATCAGAGGGTGCACCTGCCAGTTTTTTAATGTGGAAGATAGAATTGGGTGTTTCAAGAGAAACATAAAAGTTGAATGCAATGTGAATGAAATATTCAAGAAATGTGTAGGTGATATTAAAAAAAAGCTAAGTCAAGAATGAATGAGTAATGAAAGAATGTAGACTGACACAAAAGCATGCAACTGACAAGAAAAAAGTATATCGAGGTGGTTTGATCATATTCAAAGAAAATGAATGAGAACTGAATCACAAAGCAGACATGAAGGAAGACTGAAGATGTCAAAAAATAGGAAAATGGGAAATCATGGTTGGATGAGATCCTGTGATGGAAGGTAATGAGAAGGTGGATCCCTAGGAGAGAGGAGGGGCATCCCAGAGGAGTCAACATAGCCCTGATATTTCATGTGAGAGAAAGAGTAAGAAGACAGCTCCACCTTAATCATCACCTTTTTTTAATGACCCCATAATCCCTTGCAGGAGTCTGGGCAATTGAACGAGGCTGAGCGTTTTAATGGCCGGATGCCCTTCCTGTCACCAATGCAGAGTTTTTTTTCAGCAGATATATTCTCATTGTCCCCAGAGAGAGAAATATCTGCCTCTGTCTAAGATCGAACTCACAGCCTCCTGATTTGTGAAGTGAGAGCTCCACCTCTCGGCCACCGCACCACTCACAGCCCGACCTTAATAATTCCCAGAATATGTTGCAGTGGCAGAAAGTAGAGTCCACAGTCTGGAAATATTTGGCCTACAGGTGTGAAACAATAAAGAACTGGACACATGTCATTATTAGTTAGGGGCCTGGCAGATCCTTAGAATCAGAGACATGAGACATTTAATGAACAAAATAAAAGTATTAAATGGTATATGGAGATAAATGCATGGACAGAAGGTTGATGAGGGGAATGAGATTGATATAAAGCGATTTTTACTGATTTATTTATTAATCACACATAGTTTTAGCTATGCTTTTCTTTCACTTCTTATTTCTCACTCACATTCTTTGCTTAGCATAGTGTTTCTTACCTTAAAAGTAAATGGTAGGATGAATTCTTACATGGTGCTTGTCTTATGATCATTCTGCTTTCAATGAGCTAAGATTCAAATGTTTAAAGACTTGATAAAAGCAAATATTTGGGGTATCAATGAACAGTGGAAATCTTAAAAAAAAATCCTTTCCATTAATCTATTACATACTATTTTGCAAAAGAAGAAGAAGAAGAAGAAGAAGAAGAAGAAGAAGAAGAAGAAGAAGAAGAAGAAGAAGAAGAAGAAGAAGAAGAAGAAGAAGAAGAAGAAGAAGAAGAAGAAGAAGAAGAAGAAGAAGAAGAAGAAGAAGAAGAAGTAAAGGAGAGTGGAACTGTTTCAACACGGTACTTAGCAAATTGTCGTAATTTATTTAATATGGCTAGCACTGATGAAGATCCTTTTCCTTTCCAGAACTTTTATCCTTCCCCCGTCCCCCACCAACACATCTAGTTTCTAGTTTTTCATTTAAAAAAAAATGTTCCTGCATTTTATGGTGTTATGTTCAATTTGTGAACCACTTAAAAAGCTTCCACTACATGCCCTAAAAAGTAAAAATACACACAATAAATAAATAAATCCAATGCACAGAAGAAATAGGGAGCTATATCTCAGATGGGAACTAGATCTGACAGTGTGTACTTGTGATAGACTATTTCTTTTGGAGGGTATCACGAGTAGCATTCAAAGCGGTATTTTCTCTAACACTTCTCTCTGGCTTCATTTATCTGTTCACTGAATAGGAAATCTACTTAAGTCTCCGTGTCAAGAACTGCTATTTCCTGGACTTCAAATACATTTTTCACTGTGCTGTAGTGGTAATGAAAAAGAATATATATATACTGGTATATCTATCCCTTCCTGTTTTAAACAATACAAAAGCCTTTTATTGAAAAGTATTCTTCAGACAACTCAGCTGGGTCTCAACCACATTTTAAATGAAACCTTGACTGGATCAAGCTCTTGGTGATAGATTTTTGATGAATTATGACAATGAAGGCCTTGTTAAACAACAACAACAACAACAACAGGTTCGCAGCACTTTTGTAAATGATGATATGCGGGCAGTGCCTTTATTTCCTAATAATATGTACATGGATGCCACATTCTGTTGCCTTATGAATGGCATTTTCTGTGTGACTTCTCCAGCAAAAATGCCTGAAGCTATTATTACTACTATGTTCATGTCAGAAGCACCTACCAAGGTGCTTCTGGCTTCTGGGTTGAAAGGATTAGTTGGTGATATCACCATTGCCCAGGAGATACCTGAGAAGTCTCTGGTATTTTCCCACTGAAGTGGTACTTATTTATCTATTTGCATTTGCATTTTTCCGCTACAGGAGCTAGAAGAAATTGACTGGACCTCATTCTGTCATCCAGCTCACTCTCAGGTTTTCAGCTGAGTCATTGAATTCTCAATGGGCTTCTGACTCAAGGTCCTAAACACATTGTACCTCCCTCCACCCCAAGTTTGAAGTTTAGGAAATAGGATTGTAGTAATGTGCTCATTTCTTTCCACAACTGCCCCTCTGTCAAAGGCATAGAATCAAGTCCAAATGATTATATTTCTGTTGGTGTGTACCACACCTATGGGCTGCTTTAAATGGAAATCTTGTTTTCTCACAAGCCACAGAGAAGGGAGATTGCAAAGGTTCCTTTCTTGATTAATAGAAATGCTTATTCTTTTACATTTTAGTTGGATTACTTTAACCTCAGAGAAGCATTCCTATGTACATGGGTGTGCATGTAAGTATGCATATGTGTATGTATGGAAGCTGTGACTTCTAGTTCTGAGACCAACTTGTTTCTCTGATGGCTTTAATAGTATTAGATGGATAGAAGAAGGAACATAATATGGCTTCACATCAATGACAGAACATAAATGGTGTCCTGATATTCATAACTTTGCTTAGGACAGGTGACCTGTGGTTTCCTAGTGTAAGTTCCGAGAGTATTACAACTCCATCAACATTAACTATGATGCCTCAAGATGCTTTGAGTTATAACTTGGGAATATCTGGAGTCCAACAATCTGCTACCCCAGATTGTTTACATCTGCAAATTAATATATTCAATAGCATTAGAACAGGGGTGGTCAATAGGATTGCACAAACTGAGCCATCTCAAAACGCTCCAACTTTGAAACAGATAGTTATAGCTTCAGAAAGAGACCCCTGAACATTCCAGAGGTTGACTAGTTCAGACAGTCCTGGAATACTAGAGTCAACCCATTCCCAAGTCGAATCATCCCACTGGAGAAGCACATCTCACTGGAGAAGCACCCAACTGCTTAAACTTTCCCAAAATTGGGGCTGCACCTGGCTTTTGAATGTTGCACCAATGGCTGCATCTCAGCAAGAATAAAAGTAACTAACTTTGTTTGAAGGAATTATACTGAAATTAAACACCATTAATGTAGTGATTCATTTTATGTTTAATATTTTCTTCTATTCCCTTAAATATTAGAATTGACCCTAAGCTGCACTGTCTTGGAATTTGTCAGATTGCAAGCAACCAGATCCATGTGTGCAGAGTTCAAGCTAACTACTTTCTTGTATTCTGCCTATAATACAGGAATCTCCCCAGATTGCTTATCTTCCTCCGGGAACAAATAGATGAGGTTCCATGGAGCGTTGGATGGATCACTCCTAGATCTCTTGCAGCTGTGCAATGATTCAAGGCTAATTCCCCACTTGATTCCTTCTCCCTTTCTGGTTGAGCATTTCCGAACAGGATTCTGGGAACTAAAATTTCATACATTCAGAGGGCACCATATTGAGGATGGTTGTTTTTCCAAGCTGTAATTCATTTTCCTCTCTGAGGAAAATCACACTGCACAATTGTGCAATTCAGCTATTCCCTCCCCACCCCCAGCAATTTCTGGAAAGCATTCAACAGTCCACTTCCAATTGCTATTAAAAACATAAAATAAATTCTGACCTTAACAATTCACTGTCCCGTCCTTGCATTAAAAACAACTATAAATCTGCAACTAAATATAGAAATTAGCCCATTCAGTGAACCAGACAAAGTGTCCTTGCCATCAATCTACAGATATCTGGTGCTCTCTACCAGTAGGGAGTTAACAACTAGCTCGCTTACCATCTCTGCCAAATTTATATTAAAACACTGACTTGGATGATCCTGGATGGTTAGTTTGGCTTTTATTTGTTTATTTTTAAGTGCAGGGTATACTTTTTAAAGAAACTACTTCAAAGAAAAATAATCTATGTTGCACATATATATAGTATTCTGAATAACTCGCTGACAAATTTTCACTTAGCAATAGCTTATATCAGGGACGTCAAACCTGATTGCATTGCGAGGCGTATAATGACGTATCGGTCTGTATCGTGATGCATCAGGATGTTTTTTGCCTTTGAAGAGCTGGGGTGGGTGTATCCAGCCTGTAGGCCACCAGTTTGACAGGCCTGGCTCATATGATGCTCCACAGTGTTTCCCAGCACTCTCTTAGCAGTTTACAATGTCAGCATATTGCTCACAACAATCTGGGCCCTCATACAGACTTCAGAAAGGTGGAAGGCTGAATCAACCTTGAGCCCCATCAGGATCAAACTCCAGCCTATGGGCAGAGTTTGCCTGCAATACTGCACAATACTGCACATTAACCACTGTACCACCATGGTGCACCACTTAGAAGATGCACAATCTTATTATAGATGCACATGCTTAGGATTAGAACGTGTGGACTTCAGGTTCATATGAACATTATGAATCTTTATTTTTTGGGTACACCTTTATGCCACAAACTATAGCAAAAGCAGTATTCAGTGCACAGTGAGCTGATAACGTGTTTCTCATGTAATAAGGCCGGGTCTTTTTTTTTTTCTTAAGCCCCGAAAAAATGGCTAGGGCGTCTTTTCGGGGGTGACTTAATTCCCCCCCCCCGCACATCTTCGGGCGGGTGGGCGGCGACAGCTTGGATGTTGACCTCGGCATTGGTGGGGCGCTTCATATCGGGGTCAACGCAGGCAGCACCATATCTGGGTGTGCAACAAAAGTACTTCCTAACGGCAAGCCCTCCCACCATTCCCCCCCATTTCGCATGTTTTAATATAGGCCTTAATTTGGGGAGAGGGGCTTAATTTCATTTCATGCCTATAAAACATGCTGGGACTTCCTATTGGGGGAGGCCGTATTGTTGGAGAAACAGGGTATTACAATCCAAATTGGTATTTCAGCTACAAAGGACAATGATGAAATTAATGAATAGTATTTTTCTCACTTTATTTATTCTGTATAGGCTTCCTGAAGTCTGTTAGATGGGCGAAATTCTCACATGCTCTGGCCAGTCTGAATGCTGGCCAGTAAGAATGAGACCTTTAATCAAAATCTTATGGAGGGTGCAAAACTTCCTAACCTCAGGATATTACCCACTGATGGGAAATGTTGCTGAGAATATGTCATTCTTCTGAAAGCATGGAGAAAAAAGAGGAAAGGTATCTTTTATGACATGTATCTAGGAGTAAATCTGAAATATAAGGTTACTTATTTCTCTCCAAACTTTGTGTCCTGGCTCCCAGCCCTTTCAAAATGATTTTAACAGGTTTTAACGTTAATGTGCCCAATGGGAAAATCATTAAATATAGGGGAATAATCATAAATGTATTTAATTTGTTTTAATTCAATATACAATAGGTTTTAGAGAACTATGTTATGCATTTTCAAGTTCCCCCCAAAGCTAGACCATTGGAAAGGGCAAATAAAAAAAAAATAGTGCCCTTTTGGACTGGATCCCAGAGGCCAAAGTGACAAATGGAGGTGTCTGCAGAATCTTATGTTTTAATGCCAATGACAAAAGTGGTCGCACTTTCATGCCAATGACAATGTAAGTGGCACTTACATTGTGCTGTAAGTGGCATCCCCTTCAGAATCGATGGACTGGAGGAGTAAACAGGCCACCGTTGATGATTCCCCAAAAAAATCTGTCTGGAAATTATGGGATACAGCATGAAATTTTAAAAATTTCATTAATGATTTCATAATTATGTTCTCTTAAGCGCTGGTCACCATTTTGTATTATATTTTATATTGTATTTGTTTATTATTATTTTTATTCTTTTAAAATCATTTTTATTCTTTTTATTTTTTATTGATTGCTTTTTTTTTATGCTGTTCTGGGCCATTCAGAATCACACTGAGCAGCCTTAAATACCTTGAGGATAAACAAAACTAAATTTAAACCGCTTCACTGTAAAGTAGAGATATGCAAAACTACAATGGTTTAGAGCTTTAATTAATGTCACTTATAAAAATGATTCTTTAGAAGATTTTGATTTCAAAATGACTGTGCATATCTGGGCGCATATTCCTAAGTTCTGGAAAATGGAAAGAAAAAATTGGAGGGGGGGGGAAAGAATTCTCCACATTTTGCAAAGTGTTCAAGACAAAATGTGAAAGTCAAAAATGGTTACTTTGACCTTCAAACTACAATTAAGGTTAGCCACTAATGCTGTTTTTTATCAGAAAATCTGTGAGCGAAGGATTTTTGCTGAAGTTGCATGCATCTGTTCTTGCAAACCAAATCCTACATTTTGTAGGTGTTTTTCCTTGGGCTGATTCTTCTTTCACAGTGGATATCTGTATCCCACATCTTTCCTTTGTAGTCCTTTCCTTGGCTGAGTTACTTACTTAATTTGTATGGATTAAATGATTGAAAAGCAAATGTTTTTATAATCCCTTAAAAACCTATGGTATGTGAAAACATTTCACCCTTGTGGTTCTTTCTCCTTGGTTTGCAAATAGAACATGTTGATGTGGGGTAAATATATGTTTCTGGGTCATTTCCAGGGGGGAACCTTGGCTACTAAGAATTACAGTATTTGGTGAGAGATGAACAAAGGCATGATTCATTGTTTTCAGCACCTCTTGGTCGAAACATGGCAGATAACCTCTGTGCTGTAGCAGGAGCTGTGAGTTCAGAAGTTCTCCCAAATATTATAACTCCTCTTTAGGGGAAGTTCAGCCCAAGTTAGACCAATAGATGGAACTTCCATTGATACAACATTACCAATAATAGCTGTGTCTTGCTCTTGCGGTTTTGCATATCTTGCAGCCTCTGGGGACAGTGTCAGGCTACCTACTGTTTACTTGTCTGACCGGATAACCATAGCTGTTATTAATATTATTATTCTCTCTGGAGGATATTAGGTGTCATGATGACACAGTGGTGTTCAATCCAAGCACAGGATTGCAGGCAAACTCTCCTCACAGCCTGGAGTTCGATCCAGACTGGGCTCGAGGTTGACTCAGCCTATCATCCTTCTGCAGTCCATAAAATGCTCTGTCCTACACATTGGTAAAAAAAAATAAATCTATATACCAAATACAAGTTAAGCAGTTATGACCTTGTTGATGACCCTCACTTTGTCAAGGACCTTGCAGTTCTCATATCGAATGATCTAAGCGCCAAAGCTCACTGCAACAGTATTGCCAAAAAGGCTTTAAGAGTTGTAAATTTAATTTTATGGAGCTTCTCCTGTGGTAATACTGATTTGCAAACAAGGGCATTCAAAACCTTTGCTACACCAATACTTGAATTCAGCTTTGCTGTCTGGAATCCGCACTGTTTATCAGACATAAATACAATTGAGTGAGTTCAGAAGTATTTTACCAGAAGAGTACTACATTCCTCTGTTCACAACAGAATGCCCTATACCACCAGACTTGAGATTCTAGGCTTAGACAACCTTGAACTATGCCAACTAAAATTGGACTTAGGCATAGAATATAAAATCATATGTTACAATGTCTTACCAGTTAATGAATATTTCAGCTTTAACCACAACAACACAAGAGCATACAACAGATATAAACTTAATGTAAACCACTCCAAACTGGATTGCAGGAAGTACGATTTCAGCAACAGAGTGGTCAATGCCTGGAACTCACTACCTGACTCTGCTGTCATCTGCTCAAACCCCCACTCCTTTACCCTCAAATTAACCTCTATTGACCTCTCCCCATTCCTAAGAGGTCTGTAAGGGGCGTACATAAGCATACAATTGTGCATACCATTCCTGTCCTATTGTCCCCAATTATCAGTTCCTATTTCTTGTATTTAAACTTATGTTTATTCTTCTTTCTGTTGTATTGTAAACTTTTGACAAATAAATAAAACAAAATAAAATGAATGTTGGAGGTAATAGGCCAATAATGCTTATATTGGAAATCACCAAGAGATTGCTATAAAGTACTATGGGGCAGGATTTGTCTAAATGTTATTTCTATGCTATAAATCTCTTTATTGATGTACAGTCTTTCTGACTGCTCCACATTTTTAAATCTTAAAACAACCCATGGCAGGAGTTGCTCCATACTCCAAATGTATCAGGGTGGGCTGCTGGGGGTTCACAGGGGTTCAGGAGAGCCCCTAGCTAAGATTCTGTGCAGTTTGGAGAACCCCAAATCCCATTCTTGGCTGGCCCCACCCACCCCTCCCCTCCCAGGAGTCCCCATGAGGACCATTTTGGATGCAAATAAGTGCAGGGCGCTCACGGAGACTCGGGGAGGGTGAAAAACGGGTCTCCTGGAAGTTTGGGAAGGCCAGAAATGCCCCCCATTTCTGGCTTCCAGAGAGCCTCAGGAGCCCGGGAGGGCAAAAATGCCCCCCCCCCTGCAGTGGTGCAGGAGACTGACTAGGCCACACCCACCATGGCCATGCCGACCCAGCAACCGGGCAGAGAACCCTTTGCTAAAATTTTTGAAGCCCACCCCTGGTTTGAATCTCAGTGAGGTTTTCTTCCAAAGTTACTTAAAACAAAACAAAACAATTATATTTTTCATCAGATGGAAGGAAAACGATTTAACTAATTCAAAAGAAATGTTTGAAATAATGCTATTTTAAATTTTTTGATATATTTCCATGTTATCCCTTCATCTCTGTTTTTCATGCACTTGCTCCTTTTTCTAGCCTACCTATAATCCACCAACTTTGGCTTCTTCTATTTAATTCCCCAAATTCCTTATCACAAAACAATAGAAAGTGCTATATTTGGTTGGTCCAGTAAGAGTATATTATGCAAAAACCCCAATATCATAATTTATTCTTACAATTTGAAGGACGAGAAAATAAGATTTGACATTAAGCTGTTTCGTTAGATTTGAGCAATTATATCAGATTTATGAAAGAAAACAAGAGTAAAATAGATTTTCTCAAACTGGAGAAAATTTAATATATTGATCATGTGAAAAATAAGGCTTATCCTCTAATGGATATTATTTGATGATTTAGTATATTTATGTGACAGAGATAAAATCTGCAAATAAGTATGGAGTGGATTTAGACTTAATCAAGTGCAGGAATGTACATAGTGAAATCATTGGGAGCACTTAATTATAATTTAAATCACATTGATTTCAATTATTTACTCTCGAAATGACTAAATCTGGACTCAATGCAACATCACTATCTGCCTAATTGCATTGATTTTAATTATAATATATCATTTTACTAATACTATATTGTCATTTTTTAAAATTCTCATCCCCAGAATGAAAGCTTTATTTATGTATGTTTATTTGCATACATAGATCCAGCTATAACTTCGATTCTTTTGATAGTTCTTGTTTTTTCCCCCACCTCTGTTTTCAACTGTAAACTTCTTGTAGACAGAAACCTAGTTAGTTGTTGTTGTTGTTTGAATTTGAATTTCAATAGGCATTAATGATATTGTGATTTCAACTTTAGTGTGAGAAGTTGAAAAAGGTACTGGGAAACCATTTCCCAAATGTTGGCAAGAAAATTGTTAAGCATTATTAAGCCAAAATATGGCTTATTATTTGAACAAAACAAACTATGCGAACAGAACAATAGTCTCTTGTTAACTTTCTGGTTAAGCATGTGGTAATGTGAATCCAGCCAATTAGCCTATCTTATTCGAAATATGTAGAGGTAACTTAAATAGCAAATTAACCAATTTTCCAGGTTTACACATTGCATCATGCATGAAATAACCAAATAGTCTGGGTTTGCATCATAAGTTAGATGGAGGAGGTGACTGGGCAGAGTCCAAAGGCAGGGTCAAGTGCATCATCAGCTTGGAATCCCTACGGCCCCAAGCCTTTCTTGAAGTCTGTTGACTCTTATCTTTTTTTATATTTCTGGATAGGTAGCATGAAATGAACTCATAGTACTTTTGAACTCTATCCTGGCTCCTGATTTCTTGAGCTTGACATTAGTATATTGAAAAACCCTAAACTAAACATGAAGTTGAAGATAGCTACTAAATAAATAATGCATTTTGTTTACAGTCAGAGATGAAAGGAAAGAAAAAATCAGATACCAGATAATCAGGCAATATATAATAGAAAGATTAAAAGACATTTTTGTTTAAAAAAAAGTACTCTCACTGCTAACAGTGAAGCACTGACAAACCTAAAAGTAGAGGCACTTAATTGATAGGATCAAGTTGAAACCAAACTCTTTCTAACCAAAATTGCAATTGAATAGAATTTAACAATGTTCTCAGAAAATTCATGTGTTCTGATGGGCAAACAAAAATGTGCACTCTTCATTATTGGCCAATCATGCCTTTAGTAAAGTGCAAATTACTAAGTGCATGTTTTAAAATTCATTTTAATTTAGCAAACTAGAAAATCTATGGAAGAGCAATACTGCAAGCTATGGGCAATTGTCTAAATTATTTCATCTGAGATAGGGGAGATATGCACAAAGTATGAAATATTGCTGCAGCTTCTCTCTAGGGCCTTTGATGTTAAGATACTATGCTTAATTAGCGAGAAAACTCTCCAAAATGTAATAGAAAGAAATATTGAAAAAAATAACAACTGAGGGTAGAAAAAGATTTATTCCATAGGTCTCCAGTTGCCAGGCACAGATCAAGGACAATAGAATAATCCAGCCAAAATTCATGTTTATGGAGATTTTCAGTCATCCAGATCAAGGGTCTCAACCTTTTGGACCTCAGGGACCACCAAACTCATAATTTTAAATCCTGCAGACTAGACACCCTGGGAAAATCCCCCAAAAAGTCTGCAGAAAAATTCCTCACCCCATTTTCTTACTGAACAATCATTCTTTATTTGGGATCGCAGGATACCAGCTCCATCTCCATTGGGAGAGAGAGAGAGAGGGAGGGAGGGAGAGAGAGAGAGAGAGAGAGAGAGAGAGAGACTGACTGACTGACTGACTTTTGGCTTCATGCAAGGAAAGCAGCAGAAGCAGCAGAAGTCTTTCTTTGTCCCAAATTCTGCCAGAAATGAGTTTTGCCGGTGCAGCCTCTTGGAGGGTCCCAAAGACTCATTTCTGATGGAGTTTGGGGGAGAAAAAGAAAAACTTTTGCTGCTGTCCTCAGCCCACTGGTTGGCAACCACTGATCTAGATCATAGTTGTCCTGAAGGTGCTTTTTCAAAAGGCAACTGGACTTTTTTTGTCCTCACTTCTCATCTGAGAAACTTCTTCAGTTCTGACTGAATGGTGGAGAATGGAAGGACTGACTGAGATTGACACAGACTGCAAGCAATATAAATCCTTCCATTCTCCACCATTCAGTCAGAACTGAAGAAGTTTCTCGGATGAGAAGTGAAACATCTTCAAGGAAAAACAAAGAAAGTCTACTTGCCTTTTGAAAAAACACCCTTGGAACAGCCAAAATTAAATTTCTTATTTGTTAATACCATATAGACAGTATCGTGCCAGATTAAACCTTTACTGCTTTCTTTGTAACAGATATACCCTCGGAGGTATTAGGGAATGGTTATCCTGAATCTCTTTCTCTGTCTCCAATCCAGCTCTTGGCTATGTTTCCTCTTGTGTCACACCCCTCCCTGGAATGTACTTGTTCCTTCCTAGGAAACTGCTGTTTTATTGTAGCCCATCACACCAAATTCCTCTTACACAGATACAATCCATCAAACCAATAGACCACTGAATCATTTCTTTTGCAAATAAAAATCAAAAATTCTTTGTTTCTACTACAGCTAGGCCTTCTTTTCGGGGGTGACTTAATCTCCCCCCTTGCATCTTCGGGCAGGTGGGCGGTGACAGCTTGGATGTTGACCTTGGTATTGGTGGGGCACTTCATATCAGGGTCAACGCAGGCAGCACCATATCCGGGTGTGCAACGAAAGTATTTCCTAACGGCAAGCCCCCCCACCATTCCCCCCCCCCATTTTGCATGTTTTAATATAGGCCTTAATTGGGGGGGGAGGGGCTTAATTTCATTTCGTGCCTATAAAACATGCTGGGACTTCCTATTGGGGGAGGCCGTATTGCTGGAGAAACAGGGTAGATAGTGAATATATTAATGCCTCTTTTATTTCACTCCCCCAGTTTTACATTCCAAGGAAGGTGAGCAAGGAAGAAGACACCAGAGAAAATGGGGAAAAAACAGGACTAACACCTGGGTTCCAAAAGAGGAAAATCAATACAGATTCTTGAGGGAACTATACAAAAAAAAACCCAGTTCTAACAACCATCAAAACATAGGAAATGGTTCTTATACAATTAGTTATAAAGGAGGTAAAAAAAAAAATTAAGTCTCCACTGAAAATAAGACAGAACCACTTTAGATACAATTAACTTTGTCTGGTGGATTGTGAGGATGAATTTGGTAATGTGGGTAAAATGTTATTTTTGGTTCATCTTTAAGCCACAAAATGGTTGAGTCACATACTTCTTTTTCCTGCATGCTTTTATTTTTCTCATTTTCCCCCTGTTGTTTCTATTATATGCAGATATTGTAGATACGCCTCTTCCTGCCTATAATAAGCCATCTGACCCTCTTCGTTCTCTACAGAGATCAAATAAAATTGGGCACATGGCATGAGAAGAAAAGAAAAGAAAGAAAAGAAAATCCAAATCTGCCTTTTAGAATATTAAACCACGCAACAAAAAATTCATTGCCTGCTTGAGAACACTGAGAAAAGCTATAATTTTCCAATATAGCATTAAAAAAGCATCCATGTTCAACTACTAATTATACTTTAATTATGGGCAAAAGGTAGCATGCTGGAAGTAATTTCTTTTATATCCAGGGACAATTCTAAATTATAGATGATATTTAACCTTAGAGAAAATGAATCTTCTCGCTTTTTTTGGAGATATTTCAGATGAATATTTCCTCCTCTTAACAATGGTACTTAATTTGCACTAAGACAAGCTCTACTTTTTAGTTTGATGGATCTCCCTTAGCATCCTCCCTTTTCAAATACTGCAATATTATTTTGTGGAGGGTTTTTTTGGTTGTTTGTTTCTTATTTTTGGCATGAGATGCACGAGATACAGAGGTTTTTCCTTCCAACATTCTTGATTGTTGGCAATTCTAGGCTTAAGCTAATGAAAATTACAGCAAGAAAGATCAAGAAGGAATTTCACTTGGGATGGTTAAGTCTCAGTATTCAGATTAAACTTATGCCAAATTCTTCTTCTACAGTTTATGTTAACATATCCTCATTTAACTTGTTATGAAAGAAATTAAATTTGAATTTGTTTTCAATGGAAAAGCACATTTTAACAAGCTTCTAATGGGGAAAATGTCCCTCTTATCAGTTAGGGTTAGGTTCCATTTATCTCAATGCAAAAGCAATGAAACCAACAAAGGGGCATGCAGTTAATTACATTCTGGGTTGATTAAATTCTGGGTAAGGCAGACTGGTGCAGGAAATGTACAATCTGCAATAAAGAGAATTTTTAAAAATAAATCGTAAAATCTTTCTTAGCCCTCTGTATTAGTTGCTATCCAACAAGATGTTGGGAAACACCCATCCTGGCAAGCATAGAATTAGCCTTGAGTCCTTGCGCAGCCACAAGAGATCCAGAAGTGACTTCCCTGCCGAATTAAAGCTCCATAAAACTTTATCTATCTGTTCCCAGACTGAAGCTGGCAGTCTGGGGAGACTCTTGTGTAATCCTCAGAATATAATAAAGTAATGAGCTTGAATTGTACACATGCAGATCTGGTTACTTGTGCCTGACAAAGCAGAATAACAAATATTTCATGCTACTGGGAAGTAGATATTTTTTCTGTTTTATAAATCAAATAAATAGGGGAAAGCTGCCCCCTCTGCCCAAGCTATATTTTATGTAGCTGTCTACCTTTCTATGATTCTTTGCAATTTTTTTCCCTAATATTCACAGAGAGTAGATAGACAGTTTGGTGTAGTGGTTAAGACACTGGGCTTGAGGTTAGCGAAGATGCACCCTGATATGAGTCCAAACTGCTGGAAATGCAAAAAAAAAAAAAAAAGGAGGGAACATACTTCCACATGTACAGAAGCACAAAGATACTGGCAAAGAATTAAAACATGGCTGGAGGAAATGATAACAGAACAGACTGAATTCAAACCAGAGTTCTTCCTATTAGGGATCTTTAATAAACAATTTCCAAAAAAAGTGAAGTATATAATATTACATATATTGATGGCAGCTAGATTGGCTTTTGCACAATGTTGGAAACAACCTCATACTCCATCAGAGGAAATGATTATTCAAAAAATACTAAATTGTGTAGAAATGGATAAATCAACCCTAGCATTAAAAGATAAAGAAACATCGATGTATTATGAGAGCTGGAACTGCTGGTATGAATGGTTAGATCAAAGATGGGCTACATAACATTGTAAAAGAGGATAAGCTATAATTGTAGTGGTAATTATATATTCGCATTAAGGATTACTTGTAAATATGGCATAAAATAAGGATAGAAATAATGACCCACAAACTGTCAACGATGAAATTGTTTTTAATCACTTTTTGATTTCTTTTTACTTTTACTTCTTCTTTTTCTCTCTTCTCTCTTTTACTTCTCAACTCTCTTTTGATTCTTCTTTTCTACATTTGTGTATGTATTGTTTGTTTATTTTAATTGTAAAATTAATAAAGTTTGCTTTTTTAAAAAAGGACACTGGGCTTGTTAGGACCAACCCCAAAGATGACCCTTTGAAATCCAAATGACTCCAGATATTTATTCTGACAGACAGCTTGTTGACAGAATCTTGCTAGAATAAAACTCTAAGCTTCTAACTTAACAGAAATGCCTTGGAAGATTCAGGAATGTGATTAGTTTGAATCTTTTCTTCCCTCTACTATACAGTTCAAGACTGCGCAGCCTCTTGTTTTGCATCCTTTTTTGGAACATGCTACCTCCAACAATGGCGCTATTGTTGTCATTCCCCTCACACATACTTCTTCTCCAACTGCACATTCCATCACAGGCTAGACGATAGAGTCCTCTGAGTTCTAGTCCTGCCTTAGAGTTCGGTAATTTGGGGCCAGTCATTCTATTAAAAAGGCAGCAACAAACCACCTCTGACCAATATTGCCAAGAAAACTGAATGTAGTTTCAGCTAGTTGTCTGAAGATGCAACGGTATGTGAGAAAGATCTTAAGAAATAGGAAGAAGAAATGTTGCCCAGGGAATGGTCAGAAAAGAGTGTAGCCTGCACCTGCATAATGGATTGATAAAGATGCCCAGGAGGGATACTTCCTACCGTGTTTTTCATATAATAAGGCAGGGTCTTATTTTATTTTTTTGAGCCCTGAAAAAATGGCTAGGTCGTCTTTTCGGGGGTGACTTAATTCCCCCCCCTTGCATCTTCGGGCAGGCGGGTGGCGACAGCTTGGATGTTGACCTCGGTGTTGGTGGGGCACTTCATATCGGGGTCATCGCAGGCAGCACCATATCCGGGTGTCCAACAAAAGTACTTCCTAATGGCAACCCCCCCATTCCCCCCCATTTTGCATGTTTTAATATAGGCCTTAATTTTGGGGGGAGGGGCTTAATTTCATTTCATGCCTATAAAACATGCTGGGACTTCCTATTGGGGGAGGCCGTATTGTTGGAGAAACAGGGTAGCTTCTCAGACTTCAAAGGAGATGGCGGAAGATTTGTACTTTCAGACTTGCAAGATTCTGTTAATGTAGCCTTACAGTACCATAGAATTAGCTCATCTGGCTGTATTTCCTATCTCGTCTATCTGGGGAGGCTGACAGAAGTCAAGACTCAAAAACACACATACACAAAAAAGGCAAGGAGTATGTGGAGGTTGCACAGTGAAGGCAAATTTGTAGTCAAAACTCTGTAAATTTTTTCTGCAAAGAAAAATGGTTCTCCATACTCTGCAGTCTTACATGTGTTTGAAACATGTCACAACAGCATTTCTCATTAACACAATGTCAAATCAACAAAAAAATCAACAACAAAAGCATGTCTGAGAAGGATATGTTTCATAGAAAAGAGAACCAGAAAGAATGGGATTTTAAAAAAGTTTTATTTGCATGATTCAGAGATATCTGACAGGCACTGTAATTATTTGAGGTACTTATGACAAAAAGTACCCTAATTTGTCAGGATTTCAAACATTACTGCAATTGTGAGAGTCAAAATAATTGTGATTAAACTTCTTCTTGAATATTATTTGGATGAAATAACAAAAAAAGGCCAAACCTTGAAGACAATGACATTTAGAATGCTTGGGGAAAAAAAGATAATTCACATTCCTGTTAAATCATTTATATATGGATTTTTTTAAAATTTCTTGTTAGAAAGGTGTTAGGTATAAATTTTGTCACATTCATAAAACAACAATAACAAAAAAAGAGATGCTACCCATAAAAATAGAACAAAGAACAACATGAAAAGTACCTTTCTTTTAGAATTAAGTGACAACAGTAGAAAGAATATTTTGTCAAAGGGAATATTGAGAGAAATAATAGTAATTTTATTGTAAAATCTAACTCTCTGAAATGTAACACAAAATATTTTTCAAAGCACAATAGGTAAGATAAGAAACAATAGTTGGAAACTAACAAAAAAAAAAACCTAGCAACTTAGAACTAGGGAGAAATTTCCTAATGGGGAGAGCAATTAACCAATGGAATAACTTGTTTTCAGAAGTTGTGGGTGCTCAATCACGGAAGGTTTTGAAAAAAAGAGTGGACAACCTTTGTCTGAAATAATGCAAGGTCTGCTGCTTGAGCAGGGGGTTTAACTGGAAGACCTCTTAGGTCACTTCCAATTCTATTATTCTCTGAAATATGGAATATGATATATATTAGACCTGCTGAAACTTTGCAACTCATTTCCTAAGCAGCAGCAGAAGATTGCATGGGTTATTCAAATCAAGAATTCTGGCTAAAAGCTAAAGGAGCAAAGGAAATTCATTCAAAGCAAAAGTGGAACCACACACATTTGAAGACCAGGGAGAGTTCACACACACACACACACAAAAGGCTGAAACTATTTATCTCCTCATTTAAGACGAGAAATGTATAGAGTGAGGCTATAAATCATGTAAAGGAGGAAGCTGAGCTGGTATACATAATGCCATTCCAGTCCACATATTTGAATCAAGAAACCCATTCATGAAGAAATGGGTTCGATTATTATCTGCTAAAGCATGAAAAGGGCTCATAAAATTGAAATGATGCTAAATAGTTTGCCTTTCTACAAATCTGTGATGCGTGATCTTACGTACGGTTGTGCTCACAGCATCCCAAAAGGGTTACTGCACAACCGGAAAAATATATAGAAAAGTCAAAATTATCAAAACTCTGGAGCAACTTTCTAAGGAATAAATGACGGAATGCTTTGATTTTTGACCTTAGGGAAAAGTGAATAAAATTTTACAGTTAGGTGCCACTGACTTCAATTCAGAGTGGTAGAAGCATGTACAATCATACATGTGATTATCAAATGCATTGTTAGGATGATTGAAAATTCCTAGTTCAATATTTGCATGCATGTTCTATAATAATAAATTATTTACTTTCCAATATATAATTAATTGTTTCTCTTAAAATTGCTTGTCAAATGCTTTGTTTTGAGTTGAACATTAAGCAGAATGAAAACATGAGATATGTGAACCCCTAAGGATGATCATATTCTAATTCCATCATTAATTTCACATCAACATATCAACAATATGTTCTGTCAAGCACTTCCAGGTTTTTCCAAAACAAGAAGCCAATTAGTTCATGGTGCATTTTTCTGTCTTGTTTTTCTAGGGGAAAGGGGGAGAAAGATTATTTGAAAAAGCTCACAACAGGTCCATAGTTTGCACAACACTTGAAAACTGCTCATCTTTGAACACAGAAGCACAACAAGAAGAAGGAGAACTCATATGTGCTTCTTGCTCTACTATTTCTTTTTGATTTGTCTCTCTGCTACTCAAAACATCACCCAGAGGCACACTGGTTATCATTTCATCAGTTTCCCTATTTCAGGAGTCCCTGAGTTGCATTCAGAAGGCACAAAATGATTTTGAAGCTGAAAGGTTTCTTAATGCACCTAAAGCAAATATATACTTAAAAGTTAAATGTGCTTCTTATTTATTTATAATCTGGCTGCAAATATGACATTGAAGTGATGGTAGAAAAGATCTCATAGTTGGCTCATTTGAGAAGGCATTATTGAAATTAAATGAGGAACATGGAAAGTGCAGATCAATTATTGATTGATAGGTTGATTAAATTTATTTGCCGCCTGCCTTTCGGCATCTTATCTGGGTCTTAATGGAAAGGCTGTGCTCATAAATCTCCAAAATTCTAAAGCAGGGTAGCCACAGATAATGGCAGGACTCATAAATGGACTTCAGCAATGGCTCTACTAGCACCTCAGTTCTAGAGACCAGAAATATTGTGAATGTATGATAAAGCTCCGCTTAAAAGGAAAAGAGAGGAAGAAAAAGGCATAACCGTTTACCATGACACTGAACCTGGTCATCTTGTAATCTTATAATTTTTGAGTGGCTACTCTCTCAGAGCAGTTGCTCATTCAGAAAGAGATAACAACAGAACCATAATAAAAGATACAAAACTGATCTTCAAGCCATTTGACACTAATCTTTCTCAGCCCAGTAAGAGCTATTAATTTTCCATTAAGTCATCCTACCGATGTACTCCATCCAAGCATCCATCCATGCATCTATGCATGCATGCATGCATCCGTCCATGGGTCCATTCAACCCACCCATCCATCGGTGCACCCATGCTTCCATGCATCATCCTGTATGCATGCATGCATCCACCTACCCACCCATCCACCTATCCATGTTCACCATTAGTCTAACAGAGTCAGTAAGCAGATTGGTAAGACTCACAGACATGTTTTTGATCTGAAATTGGAAATTAAGCTAGAGAACTGTCCCCAGTCTCCCCTTAGAGACACTTGTGAATTACCTCAATTTTTACTTAGGAGAGAGGAGAGAAACAAAGAGAGTCTGGGTTTGTGTGCCATGCCTGTTTAGCCATGAAATAAATAAATTGGCTACGATTCATTGGGTTTGCTCAGCTTTGAATCCCAGAACTGGAACAGGAAAGAACTGGAAGGATCTTAAATCCAACTGCCAGTCCAGTGCTGAAATCCAAAATTAAGTGGTGTCTCCCACATATCTGGTGTCCACTATTAAACTGCTTAACTGGCCGAAAATGGCCATTTTAAAATGGCCGAACTGTGGCCATTTTCTTTTTGGTAGTTTTCTCTAGGGAGTTTCTTCTTCTCATGGCTTCAGGGCTGACAAAGCCTGGAGCAGAGGGTCCAGGGAGTGTGGGGTGTAGAGATAGCTGGGGTGCTGTAGCCTAAATAAAATTATTTCTCCTAGGAATCAAGGACAGCGGTACAGGTATTCAAAAGGTAGAGACTGAGATCACCTAACAACCCGGACTACATGATGATTGGACGATATGACTGGTGACTCTGGGAAGGAAGTGACAAAGTTTTACTTTTTTTAAAAAAAAAACAAGTTTTATTGGTTTTTAAAGACAGACAAAAACAAATAAAACATAAAAACATCCAGCTTTCTTTCATAGATGTACAAGCAGTGTGTCGGTTGTGTTGTAGAGCGATGGTAATGAGAGGCTTAGACCAGAGCATACAAGTAACAGTCTTTATTCTGGGGAATAAAGGGTTGTCGCGTCTGCCCAGCTAACAGGCAGACTGCAAGCGAACAACGGCTGGCTCTGCCCGACAGCCGGCTTTTATAGCCGACTGTCAAACGGAGCCAACCAATGGGAGCTGCTGGTGCTCCCGCTCAAACAGCGGACCTGGTTGGGAACTCCAACCAGTCCCAAAGACATAACAGGTTGGTTTACAAATTTTTTGTGCATCCATTTCATAGTCTCAATTACAGTTACATTGCACGATAACTCATATTATCAATCAAAAATTGAATAACCTAGTATCACTATTAAACAATCATTTGACTATAATTTTATTCATTCATACTTTGTAAGATAACTATAATTTACTTAGTTTATTTTATAACAATTGATATAATCCTCCCAAATCTATCCTGAAAAACATTTTATAGATATGAAAAACAAAACAAAAAGAGAGATACATCTTTATATATTCATTATTTTCTAAAATTTTAGGTATTCTATTATTGTATTTTATTACCTAACCATTGATAGAAAAGGTCCCAAATTTTATAGAATTGTTTATCTTCTTGTTCTCTGATTTCAAATGTCAACCTACTCATTTCAGCACATTCCAGTATTTTCTTAATAATTTCCTCCTGTAATGATATTTTCTTATTTTTCCAATTTTTAGCAAATACAATCCTAGCCGCTATTAATACTTCAAAGTTTTACTTTTAATTGGGTGTAAAACCAGTGGGAACTTAGAGCCTGTTTTCCACCAATCTGTGCCAATTTGATATGTCTCAATAAAATGTTCTTTGAGGAATATGTCTGCCTCGGAGTTCTTATTGAATGGGATGTATTACTTGGAACCTTGACACTGTTCTTATTTTGGGAAAGGATATTTTTTAATCATTCAGTTGGAATTTGCCTTCTTGTAATGTAAATTCCTTATTCGGTACCATGCCCACTGGAATGACAGAAAACAAGTCTTGATTTTATGACATGACAGAGAAATAGGTCTTGATCTTCTTTGGTGTGATGTTCTCTCAGGTATCTAAAGAGGATCAGGATCTTCCTTTTTAGCATTTCCAAGGTTAAATAAGCCTAGCTGTTTCATTTTCTTCCCAGAAGTTAAATTCTAGCAGCTTGATTATCTTTGTTGCTTTTCTTTGTATCTGTTCCAATTTCCCTGAATCTTCCTTAAAATGTAGAACTCACGACTGGATCAATATTCAAACTAAAAGTCTGGCCAACACAGAATAGAAAGGAATGATCAGTCCACATGATTTGAAAACTCTCCTTTTGTTGATGTAACCTAACATTGAATTACCTTTCTTTGCAGCTTCATCTTGCTGATGGCTCATATTCAGTTTGCAATCAAGTATTATTGATTTTTTTACAAGTACAATAACCAAAGCAAGTTTTTCCCCCATCTTAGGTTCTGCATTTAACGTCTGATTCCTAAGTAGAGATTGTGTCATTTCTCTACATTAAATTTAATTCTATTATTTTCAGCTCAATTCTTTAACCTACAGAATACAAAATAACAGAGCTGAAGGGACAGAAAACCTTATACTATTTCAGACAAATAGTTGACCGATCTCTTTTTTAAAATTTCCAGTGTTGGAAAATTCCCAACTTCTGGAGGCAAGCTATTCCACTGCTTAATTGTTCTACCTATCAGGAAATTTCTCTTTAGTTCTCTCCTTGATTAGTTTCCTTCCACTGCTTCTTGTTCTTGCTTTTTTGTGCTTTGGAGAATAGGTTGACTCCCTCTTCTTTGTGGCAATTATGTAGATATTGGAACACTGCTATCATGTCATCCCTAGTCCTTCTTTTCATTAAACCAGACATACCCAACTCTAGCAACAGTTCTTTATATGTTTTAGCCTACAGTCCCCTAATCATCTTTGTTAACCTATTAACCCATTTAACCTATTATATTCATTTTGCACTTCATTTCTGTCTTCTAAAGTATTGACAATCCTCCATCATCTGCAGATGACATAAATGATTTTTTCACCTTTCCATCCAACCAGTGAAAGAGTAGATGGTTAGGACAAAGCATTCCAGTAAATACTTTACACCTATTTGAAAACCATGCACCGGTGGTTCCTCATCAAATTAGCTAGTTGTCCACTTAATTGGACCACTCTTAATTAGTTTACTAATCAAAATGTCACTTGCTAAGCTATAAATCATGGTGGCTAAGCCACAATGCCTGGTTCAAGTTAAACCCAAGCCAAGCAAATCGTATAAATAAACTCAGTGAGAAAGAGAAGCAATTTTAGGGACATTCTAAAGAACCAGAGAAAACCCCGTGTTACCAAAACAAGCAAAATAAAACAAAACCCACCATACCTAATGTATACATCCCAAAGAAGCAACTTCAAGTATACAACCCCAAAATCTAATTTTGTGATCAATTGGTGCCCATCAATTATTTTAAAACTTGAAAAGCAAGTTCATAAATGTAATGTTTGATCTGTCTATTCATCTCCATCCACCCACCCACCCATCCTTATTATCTTCTCTCTCCTCTCTCTCCAATTGCTTACAGTGGTTCTAGACTTATGATCCCAAGGGAACCCAACGTTTCTGTTGTTAAGCGAGTTTTGTTCCATTTGACAACCTTTCTTGTCTCAGTTGTTAAATGAATCACTGCAGTTGATAAGTTAGTAACCCGGTTGTTAAGTGAATCTGGTTTCCCCATTGAATTTGCTCATCAGAAGGTTGCAAAAAAGTGATCACACGATCTTGGGACACTGACACCATCATTACTCTGAATCAGATGCCAAGCATCTGAATTTTGATCACATGACCATGGGGATGCTGCAAAGATTGTTAACTGTGAAAAACGATCATAACTCACTTTCTTCAGTGCCATTGTAACTTTGTACAGTCATGAAACGAGCTGTTGTAAATCAAGGACCACCTGTATAACCAAGGAAAAACACCCACAGTTTAACCCAGTGATGATGAACCTTTTTGTTGTGGTGTGCCCCTGCACATGCACATGCAAATCCCCCCCCTTACCTGCACTGCACATGTACATGCCTCCCAGTTGATTTTCGGCCCATTTGAGGTTGTTTTCGCCCTCCCAAGGGTTCAAGGGAAGCCTCTACAGCCTTTGGAGGCCAAAAAACAGAACTGTTTTGGCACTTCTGGTATTTCCAGGAGGCCTGTTTTTCAGCCTCCAAAGACTGCAGAGGCTTCCCTTGAACCCTCGGGAGGGCGAAAACGGCCTCAAATGGGCCAAACATCAGCTGGGAGGTGCGCAAATATGCAGTGTAGGTAAGTTTGGCTGGGGCATGCGTGCCCACACAAATGGCTCTGTGTGCTACCTGTGGCATGTGTTCACCATCATGTTTAACCCTTGCCACTGAAAAGTTGCTTATGCTAAGAAGTTGCTTCACATCCGCCAATGAGATTGGCCAAAATGTACCCTAACATGAATCCGACGTGCTGGAAATGCCAATGGAACCAAGGTACCTTCTTTCATATGTGGTGGTTATGCCCGGAAGCCCAAAAATACTGGACCAAAATATGGAGTTGGATACAAGAAACAGTGGAAGAGCGAATAGAATTTAAACCAGAGTTGTTTCTGTTGGGAATAATTAAAGGGAATTATAGGAAAAAGATTAAATATATTTTACTACATATTTTGACTTATATACCACTTTATAGTGCTTTACTCAAAGTGGTTTACAGAGTCAGCCTCTTGCCCCCAACAATTTGGGTCCTCATTTTACTCACCTTGGAAGGATGGAAGGTTGAGTCAACCTTGACCCTGGTGAGATTCAATCTGCCAAATTGTAGGCATCTGCTGCAGCAGAAATAGCTTGTTGTACTGTACTCTAACCACTGTACCTCCGAGGCTCCTACCTTATAAAGGTATATAAATGCAGATATTTACATGAGATTGGTTTGTATAATAATTTGTATAATAATGATAATGCAATACTGTTAAAATTAAGATCAATATGTGTAAAAGGTGAAAAGGAACAATAAAAATTATTGCAAAAAGAAAGAAAGAAAGAACTTGCTTCACATGCTGAATGAGAATCCAAAATGATCGTCCTTCTCTGCATAAGAGAAATTAATCACTCCATTCAGGAAACCTCACAGTGTCTCTAAGAGTTGATTCCTAGGAAGTTATGTAAACAGCCTACTGAAAGTTTCCATATTATTACTGAAAAGACATTCCACGTAGAAAGGAGTTATCACAAAGTCACTGTCTTAACGTAAAGAGAAAAATATTGATTCTAAATGGAAAATGGGATTCTTGCATTAAAACCCGTTCACTTCAATAAATCTTGCTAAAGAGGCTTTGTAAGAATCAAACTTGGAAAAGACCCATTTGCAACTTGAAGTAGCTGCCAGAGGGTTTCTACAAATAGTATAGGGAAAAGAAGACAAAGGGGAAAAAAGTGAAGCCAAAAGTTTTAAGAGGGCAAAATAATAATTTAACATGTTTAATGACCATAGAATGCTGACTGTTGAAGGTGGAGGGAGAGGGAGGGCTAAGCAAAATTGAAGATGCTGGTAACACTGATTTACTAGCTAAAATATCTGAAGAGGAACAAATGACACTGCAAAGCTTTGTTACAGGCTGTGTTTTGTTGCAGGCAACACCTGAGAGTCACAGCCCTGCTGCCATCTGCACAAAGTGTTTATCTACCATGTACAATAGTATACCTGGGGGGCCAGAATAATAGGAAATGTTGAATGAGATGGGAGAATGAAACTCAGCATGCTTACATTTGAAACAAACAAAACCAAAAATGAATAAACAAGACAAATTGGAATTTAAAAGATTTGAGACAGGAGATAGATAGATAGATAGATAGATAGATAGATAGATAGATAGATATAGAAAAGATTTACAGACAGAAAGCAAAATATTTCTATATTTCCTAATATTCATTTCAAATATAGTCTTCTGTTTCCTCTCTTCAAAAGAAAGAAGATGGCAAATTATTCTCTTTGCTGACAATTTAACAATTTGGCAGAATAGCATATTATTCATATTTAAATTCCTACTTTGCAATTGGAAGTTTTCACACAAAAGGACTGATTTATTAATCTGTTGTAATAAAAGATACTTTATTTTTTTCCTAACAGTGCAGTAACTAATAAAAAAGAAAGCAGAAAATGATAGCAACAATTATTTCATCAGACAGCGGGGTTCTATCTGATGCTTCTGATAATACATTGTCATGACACAAAGAGAAAATTTTCCTTCCCCTTCCCCTCACCCTCAGGAAATTGAAATTAAGTTTATTGAAAATTCTTGCTGAGTTGATAAAATTTAAAATAACAGAAAACTTCTGAATTTAAAATTTTCCCAGATATCAATGGAAATACTTGTTAATAATAATAATAAAAATTATTATTGTGCTAATAATGATGTTAATAATGGTAAATAATGTTATTTATTAATAACAGATTAATTTAATTTAACATTTAATTTATGTTAATGTTAATCAATACTTTAATTATTTTATAAATATTAAAAAATATTATTGTTTTGCCTGAATGAAGAGAAGACATACATTTTAACTCTCTGACAAGTATTTCCATTGACATCTGGGAAAATTTCAATTTAGAAGTTTTCTGTTATTTTAAATCTTACCATTCAGCAAGCATTTTCAGTGTAGCTTATAACCTAAAAGAAATCCAAACAAAACATGTACAGAAATGCCTAAACATAAATGTAAAGGTTTCCCTCGCACATCGTTTCTGGCTCTAGGGGGCGGTGCTAATCTCCGTTACAAAGCTGAAAAACCAGCGCTGTCCGAAGACACCTCTGTGGTCATGTGGCCGGCATGACTAAACGCCAAAGGCGCACAGAATGCTGTTCCCTTCCCATCAAAGGGGTCCCTAACTTTTCTATTTGCATTTTTTGCATGCTTTTGAACTCCTAGATTTGTCTAGGAGAGGGCTGTCGAACTCGCAGCCCACGAGCCAGATGCATCATGTCCTGGCCCAGCCCACACCCAGTTTAGCGAAGGGGGGGGGAGTCATGATACATCATGTGATAATGCCATTATGATGTGAGTTTGATACTCTTGGTCTAGGACAGGGGTGTCCAACCTTGGCAACTTTAAGACTTTTGGACTTCAACTCCCAGAATTCCTCAGCCAGCAAAGCTGGCTGAGGAATTCTGGGAGTTGAAGTCCAAAAGTCTTAAAGTTGCCAAGGTTGGACACCCCTGGTCTAGGAGAACCAGTTAGATAGCATGGTTAAAGGCACCTGGCTAAAAACAGGAGACTGTGATCTTGAGTCTTAGGATGGGTGATCCTGGACCAGTTCCTCTCTCTCAACCCAGGAAGGAGACAGTGGGAAATCACTTCCAAAAAATGTGTTGTGGCCTGATAGTGGCCAGCAGAGCTGGAAGCAGATTTGGACAGTGAGGAAGTTGGGGGAGGCGCGTGGGCCAGTCCTGGAGTCTGGGGAAGGCTCTGACAAGTGCTCTGCCTCACAGGCAGAGATGGGGCGAGGATCATCTGACAGTTATCAGCTGCCTTCGGAGTCAGACATTAGTGAGTCAGAAGAACAACTGGAGCCTGTTCCCAGTGTGCACATGGGCAGAGTTGCCAGATGAAGGGAACAGCTGAGAAACAAGGGACGACTTGGGAGTAAAGCCACAGGTGGATGGTGAATGGGGCTTTGCAGGAAACAGTTCATTCCAGCATGCTTGCCAAGTATTGCAGCATCCGAAAAATATAGATCTGGCCCTTCTCCAAGCCTGATAAAGGTTTGGAATTGGGAACTATCATGAAAGACTGTTGACTGGGACTTTGTTGGAGAGGAAATTCATTGTAAATCAAATAAAAGGGCTTTATCAGGACAAGGATTCAGCTTCATGCTGTTGGGGGAAGCCTGGGTCAGAACCGAATGTTTGCAAGAAAATCTGTGTGATGGCCAGGAGTCACTAAAACAATCTGTGTGATGGCCAGGAGTCACTAAAACAGAAATGAAATAATCAGGATTTTGCAGAGGAAAAGGGACACTAAGAAATTTGTCTCTAAAATTGCAACTTAAAGATTCAGACACACTGGAATGGGCCAGAGAAGGACAGTGAGACAGACCTAGAGTCACGAAAAAGAACATTTCCAAAGGATATTTGCAGTCCAAGGAGTAATTAGAACTTTGAATGTGATGCCTTTCTCCTTCTTTCCCCCTAATGTTATAGATTTATACTGCAATCACATTAATAAAAGGAGTCTGTCAGTATATTTGCTTTTTCTACTTCATTACAGTACCTGTGCTCTCTTGTTAAGACTCTCATTAACCTTTCTGAGTTCGTAATAAGAAATCTCAGCTAATGGAGGCGAAAAGCTGCATTCTGAAAATGAGAACCATTGTCATGTACAAAAAGTTTAATATGCTTACTAAATAGGCCAATTTTATTAAATGAAATAAGGTGGGTCCCTTTTTAATCAGGAGAAGCAATATAAGACAGAAACATTGTCTGCACTTTAAGAATAATGGATATTTCTGAAGTTCAGCTGCTCAACACATTCCAAATCTTTTATTCTAACAAAAGCTATAATGCGAGTTGTACTGTTTCCTGCTTCTTAAGAAGCTGGATGAAGTTGAACTTTTTCTGTTTGTTCAGAGTTGCATATGACTTTCGGTGTGAACTATACTGTAGCAACGTCTTCTTTTTATTACATTTTAAATAAAAGTTGGTAGCTAGATGTCAATGAAGAAGTCCCAATTATAAGTACATAGAATTAAATAAAATGCCACATGGAATATATTAGAAAACCTTTCTCTGCTTAATATATTTTTTCTACTCAAAAGGGACATGGGAGTTAGGCTGTGATATACAGAGGCAAAGATGTCAATTATGCCAAGAACTGACAACCACTCAGATGTCAACAGCTGGATTCAGCACCACCGCAGAGCAGAATCTATTCAAATATTGCAAAGGTAAGAAGAAGCAGTTATGGATTGACACCATCTCACTCACAGAGGGGAATTAATTATTTACTATGGGTTCCTTCCAGTTTGCAGAAAAGATTCTTGTGTCAAGTGCAAAAATTGACATATGTGTAGCCTTTTTATTTAGCCTTATTATATATTCCTTTTCCTTTCTTTCTCTTTGCTGGTCATAGGGGGAAGAGTTTCGGGCTTGCTACATTCCTAGGGTGGGAGGAGTAAAGAGAGAGAGAATTGTTTAGGCTAGGTGGTTCTCTTTCCCGTGGGAACGAAAACTGAAATCTGGAGGTGGAGATTGAGGACACCAGGCAATGTTGATTTACTTCTATTGGGGAATGTGACTCTTGTGGGGTGTTTCTAATTTCCGATATTATGTAGTGTAATTCTGGGTTGTGTCAGATCTGGAATTACAACAGACTTTGCCGATTTGATGCTTTCCTAAATAAAATAAATTGTTTTGAAAGATGAACTTTTCTTTTTAAATGGATTTCATCACTTGGAAACCCGACACTGTGTCGTGTTGAATGTCTGAGAAACTACAACCAATTCTATGTCTAGCAGCTAAATCAAACCAATGGCAAATGACAAATGAAATCAAATTATGGTAGTAATTTTAATGATAAACTTTACTGCAGCCTAATGTTTTCACCCATTCCATCTGGCGTGGCAGGAGGCGTATGTTCAAAGTCAGAATATTCTTAGCTCTGTGCTTCTATCTGGGGCATGTGTCAGATCTTCCTCACTTCATTAAGTTCATGGATTGTGAAAGAGATAACAAATATTATGAATGTTCCTGGACTATGGAACAGATTTTTTCCTGGAAGTGTATTTAGTGCGCTCCATCTTTGCCATTCCAACAAAGCATTTAAAGCCCTTGTATTCTGGGCAAATAGAGACAGATATATTTTATGATTGGCTTTCTTCTGTTTTAAAATTAACACCTGTAGTCTTTGCAAATGGGGATGCCCAAAAAATATTGAAAGGAGGGAGGAAGGGAGTTAGCAAGTAGAAGCCTGAGGAAGTATTTTCACTTATCCAGGCATACAACCTGCTCCAACAGTCCTATCATTTGAGCATTTTAGTTACCATTTGGTGCACCTTGTACATTTCTAAATAATTTATTTTGCAATGGAACTATCAGAAAAATCTTTTGAAAAGGCATTGTAGAGAAGGCATTGCACCTCTTATATGCAGTATGTAATAGATTTTCAGTTATGGAGCACATTCTCAGTATCATAAAGAGTCCCTTTATTTCCCTTTCAGCCTCAGCTAGGACTAGGAAATAGTTGATGTAGGATAGTTTTCTCACAAGTCCTATCCTATATGATTGGCATAGGATATTCTTCCTGTGTTCAAAGGAAAGGAAAAGAAGAAGAGATTATACGAGGCCAAAAGCAGAAGCTCATTGCAATTTCAGCCAGATACTATATTTTTTGAAGCTGGAATGACTTCAGGTTTGGAGTCTTGCAAATGAACAAATACAAATATTGACCAGATACCATCTGGATTGCTCTTAAAAAGATGGTGGTTCTGTTACAGAGGATGCCTCTCTCTACCTTTCCCAGGCAAGGCCTTCCCTATTTAAAATCCTATTTTTGTTTGACTCAGGTGGTTCTAACCAATTAAAGGACCATGGCTGTGAGGTAGAGTTTATAGAAACTAAGCATAAGGATAACACTATCTTCTTAGACCAGGAATTCCACATCAACCTTACAAAAGCACAAGTAATAAAGGTAGATTAGATCAATAAAGCAAATAAATCAATAAATCAAATACATCAATAAATCAAATCAATAAAGCAATAAAGCAAAGCGAATCAACAAATCAAGAAACCAAGAAACCAAATAAATGAAGGAAGGAAGGAAGGAAGGAAGGAAGGAAGGAAGGAAGGAAGGAAGGAAGAAAGAAAGAAAGAAAGAAAGAAAGAAAGAAAGAAAGAAAGAAAGAAAGAAAGAAAGAAAGAAAGAAAGAAAGAAAGAAAGAAAATGAAAGTTGTTACTGACAGCAATTGTAGCTGAGGACCAGGCTGAACCTGAGGGTGGGATGAAGTGTATCATCAGTTTGGAATCCCTTCATGCTCACAACAGATCTTGTCTTTGAATTCCATTGAGTCTTATCTACTGCCAATTTGCTTTGACCGTTTATAGTTCAGATTCTTTTTTAGAGGTAGTATGGAATAAATTTGTACTCATTTGAACAACCCAGCTTCCTGATTTCTTGTGCGTGACAGCCACTGCCTGTTCTTTGATATCTGTGAACTCACCTATATCTGTGAACTCACCTATGGTATGTAAGAGATCCAATTGCAGAGTGTGACCTCTTTCCACACCCCTTTCCACTTTTCTGCATGCATTTTGTTGGTAGCCAATTTAGTCAGCCTAGTCTTCTTCTCTTCAGTTCCTAAAATAGCCTCGCAAGATAGCAACCGGTTGACCATTATTAATTATTCAAGAGATTACCTCACATACATAATTACAGGTTTTTGGTCCACCGATTCGCTATAAAATATGAGCCAATAAAAACCACAGTTAACCTAACCTTGCTGTAAAAGATATTATGAAGTGTCTAAAGTTATTAGCAAAGCCCAGTGTATGAAAGACAAGAGCTACTTTGATGTTAAAATATTCCCATTATTTGATGACAGTGCAAAAGAAAGCAAGGTCAGTTTTCAAGGCATCCATTCAATCCTGCTGGTAATTTTTTTTTTTTTTTTTTGGCTACACTTTTGAGCATAAATGAAAAGCAAAGGGAAAAAAATATATTTTTAAAAAGTTATCCTGTTTATAAAAGTAAATACAAGTAGTTCTCAACTTACAACTGTTTAGTGACCATTTGAAGTTACAACGGCGCTGGAAAAAAAGAGTTATGACTATTTTTCACACTTATAACCATTGCAGCAGCCTCATTATCAATAGAATAGAACAGAACAGAACAGAACAGAACAGAACAGAACAGAATAGAATAGAATAGAATTCTTGATTGGCCAAGTGTGATTGGGCACACAAGGAATTTGTCTTGGTGCAAATGCTCTCAGTGTACATAAAAGAAAAGATACATTTGTCAAGAGTCAAGAATCATAAGGTGCAACACTTAATGATAGTCCTAGGGTACAATAAGAATAGAATAGAACAGAACAGAACAGAACAGAATAGAATAGAATAGAATAGAATAGAATAGAATAGAATAGAATAGAATAGAATAGAATAGAATAGAATTCTTTATTGGCCAAGTGTGATTGGGCACACAAGGAATTTGTCTTGGTGCAAATGCTCTCAGTGTACATAAAAGAAAAGATACATTAATCAAGAGTCAAGAATCATAAGGTACAACACTTAATGATAGTCACAGGGTACAAATAAGCAATCAAATCATACTAGGAAAAGGTCAATATAAATCGTAAGGATACAAGCAACAAAGTTACAGTCCTACAGCCACAAGTGGGAGGGGGTGGGTGATAAGGAGTGATGAGAAGATTAATAGTAATAGTAGTGCAGACTTTGTAAATAGTTGAGGGAATTATTTGTTTAGCAGAGTGATGGTATACAGGGAAAAACTGTCCTTGTGTCTAGTTGTTCTGGTGTGCAGTGCTCTATAGGGAAGGAGTTGAAACAGTTTATGTCTGGGATGTGAGGGGTCTGTAGATATTTTCACAGCCCTCTTTTTGACTCCTGCAGTATACAGGTCCTCAATGGAAGGCTGGTTGGTAGCAATTGTTTTTTCTGCAATCCTAATTATCCTCTGGAGTCTGTGTCTGTCCTGTTGGGTTGCAGAACTAAACCAGACAGTTATAGAGGTCCAGATGACAGACTGAATAATTCCTCTGTAGAACCGGATCAGCAGCTCCTTGGGCAGTTCGAGTTTCCTGAGTTGGCGCAGAAAGAACATTCTTTGTTGTGCTTTTTTGATGATGTTTTTGATGTTAGGTGTCCATTTTAGGTCTTGTGATATGATAGAACCTAGAAATTTGAAGGTCTCGACTGTTGATACAGTATTCAGACTCTTGGCAATGGAGTCATATTTATGATGGTTGTAATATCCTGGGGTTATGTGATCCCCTTTTGTGACCTTCTGACAAACAAAGTCAATGGGGAGAACCAAATTTCACTTAACAAGTGCATGATTCAATTGACATCATGGCTAAAATGGTTGTAAAAATCAGGCACAACCACTTTGTTCAGCAACCAAATTCTGCTCCAAACTGAGGTTGTAAGTCGCGGATTGCCAGTAGCCTGAACATTTGGAATTGCATGTTCCATCTATGTCCCTGATGTCTGTGTCAATCTAAAATGTTCTCAGCCTCACGATGGAAGACTTCTTCATCCATTCTGGACCAAGAAGTCCTTGACTTACAACAGTTCATTTACTGACCATTCAAAATTACAATGGAACTAAAAAGGGGGGGTCTTATAACCATTTTTCATACTTAGGACCATTGCAGCATCCTCAGGGTCACATGATTTGCATTCGTATGCTTGACAACTGGTCCATATTTATAAGGTTTGCAGTGTCCTGGAGTCATGGGATCCCCTTTTGTGACCTTCTGACAAGCAAAGTGTTAGATCCCTAAAAGTGATACTGCCATTTAATTGGGAGAAGGGTATGTGTGTCTTGGAGTCAATTCATTAGTATTGCCTGTGACAACTGGTATGTTTATAACTTGCATCCTGACACTGGAGGGATAGGAGAAGAAACCAGTTTCACTTTAATAGCCAGTGGAAGATGCCCATGGGAATGTATGTTTCTCTCTCTTCCCAGAGCGATTGGGACAATAACATCTTCACACCTGTGGATTGGCTGAATCAACATCTGGGAGGGGTCTCTGTCTTCTGTTTGACTCTTTCCAGCTGCCATAGAAGCTGGGGGGGGGGAGGGAATAATTGGGCCTCGTTAGGGGAAGAGTGCTGGAGGTGAAGTTGTGTGAATTGTAAAACTTGGGATACTTTCTTGCTTACTGTGCAAATACAGCCACTTATCTGTCCAGGCCAAGGTCAATCATCTTGGCATACCAGATGCCTGAGATGCCACCTGAAGATGTACCTACATGACATTATGCACACCTCAGATTGTATGTCCCACTTGAATTGTTGGGGGTGGGGACATGGGATAACTTTCTATATGTGATTTCCGCGCCTTTTACTTCAGATCTTGTATTTCTTCTGATGCTACCATTTCAATTTTCAATAACAGTCCTTTTCTCTATAACAATGGAGTCTAAGGTTTTCTTTCTTGGATTTTGAATGAAGCCACACCTGACAAGGGGTCTCTGTGGCTTTAACTCTGCTTGGCTTGCCTAAGGCAGATCAGACGTTGCTTTGAATGGATGTGTTCACTTCTGCTTAATAAAAGTTTCCTTTGGACATCCTTTGTTTCAAGAGTCGTCACTTTCTTAAGTAAGAAGGTGAGGCAGTCCTTACATAAAATCAATGAGGAAGCCAGATTCACATAACAACTGTGTTGCTAACTCAACAACTGCTGTGATTCACTGAACAAGTATAGCAGGAAACAGGGCAAAACTGGCTTAATCAATGTCTCACTTTGCAACAGAAATTTTGAGCTCAACTGTGGCTGTAAATTGAAGGCTACTTGTATGAAAGACGCAAGTCAAGCACCAATTCTAGTGACTATTCAGATGTGCAGGTAATCCTTAACTTACAAGCATTCGTTTACTGGCTGTTCAAAGTTACAGAGGCACTGGAAAAAAATCACTTACAAGTTCCAGTGGTGGGATTCAAATTTTTTTTATACCAGTTCTGTGGGTGAGGCTTGGTGGGTGTGTCAGGGAAAGGGTACTGCAAAATCCCCTTCCCTCCCCATCCTGCTTTCCAGCTCCGTTCTCCTGTGCAGGGCAACCAAAGGAGACCCAGCCGATCAGCTGGGACTCAGGAGGCAGAGAATAGATGGGGGCGGGGCCAATCAGAGATGGTATTGGCCAGTTCTCCGAACTACTCAAAATTTCGGCTACCGGTTCTCCAGAACTGGTCAGAACCTGCTGAATAACACCTCTACTTACAACTTATCCTTGCACTTACAACTGATGCGGCATCTACACAGCCACATGATGCCTGGCATCTGACTTGTATTTACAACGATTTGTTGTGTCCCAGTCACTGTCTCAGGGTCCTCTGATCACTATTTGTGACTTTCCTAGCCACTTCTGACAAGCAAAGTCAATGGAGATAACTGGATTTGCTTAATGACAGCATGATTTACTTAACAACTACAGTGATTCATGGCAGAAAAGGCCATAACATTGGGCATGACTCACGTAGCAACCACTATTGCTTAACAATGGAAATATTGATCTCAGTTGTGGTTGTAAGTTGAGGACCTTTATTGACATAGATTTATTGGCAACCATATGAAAGTCTTCTTCTGGAATTTGACTACCCAAAATCCAGAGTCATTTCCAGTAGCCTCCTAACAATAGCAATACCATTTAGACTTTGCTTAGATCCCTTTCTAAAGTGGTTTATAGAGAACCCAACAATCTGGGTCTTCATTTTATTGACCTCGAAAGGACGGAAGGCTGAGTCAATACTGAGCTGGTCAGAACTGAACTCCTGGCAGAAGAGAATTTTGATGGTGGAAGTGACATGAAATCAAAACCAGATACTTTTAGCTGCAATTTATGCGCCAAATAATGGACAGGAAGAATTTTATTAAAAGCTTCATAAGAAGATACTTGAAACAGAGTATGAAAATATTTGTTTTATAGGAGTTTTTAATGCATTAGGTGATACAAAACATGAGGCTAAATCAATCTTGAGCTGGTCAGAATTGAATTTCTGACAGTGAGCAGAATTTGCTTGCAATACTGCATTCCAACTACTGGCAACCATGGCTCCTAAAGTAGGAATCCTGGTTTTCCTCAGGTTCAGACAATATTACCATCTGAACTGGGCACCATTTACAAAGCTCAGTGCTGAATGAGACCTGCAGTTATACATGACTGAACTTGTCTTACTTGCCAGCTTGTTTTCTAAGATTGTTGTTGTGGTATTTTGGGAAGGAGATATTTGATTACAGTATTCTCACAGCATTCTCCTATAGGCCGAGGAGAAATTTTTGCATATCATGTTGGTTCAGATTATTCTTTGAGGGAGTGTGCTCGCCCAATTCACAAGATTTTCCTTTTATGGATTTCCTTTGACTGTTTTCTATTTTTAATGTAAACCACTCAGAATTGCTTCTGAGTTGGTCAGCCTCTAAATTTTATAAGCAAATAAAAATAAATAACAATGAAAACTATAGTGTGAACACTTCTGCTGCAAGATGAAAAGGCCAAAAGTTTGTAATGCTCATGTTCATTTTATGTTTTCTTATAAAGTTTCTTCTTCTCTTTTTCTCTCCATCTGTTCCTCTCATATAGCTAGTTTTTTTTTCTCCCTTGGTCAATTTTTTAAGTCTACAAATGCCCAGAACTGCATTTTCTCTTATCCTACGATTTAAAGAAACAAAGATGAAAGTACATTCTATTTTCCTTTTCTGATGGGATAGATACCATCAGGTTCACACTATGATGAAGGCCTCTTTTGCCCTCAAGACCCTCTGCCTTGACTTAAAAAACAAAACACATGGAAAGATGGCATGATACGAAAGGAAGCATACACCTCCGGCATTCTACACTTCTGAGACTGTGTTGGATCTCAACCTTCCATTTTTACAAAACAGCAAAAGCTTATTATTGGAGACCAGTGTGATTTCTGAAAGTCAGTCTATCTGCTTAGAAAAGAAACAACACAGCTAAATGTTAGAGAACATTTTCAGAGACCAGTAATGAAGAAGCAACCACAACCAGACTGTTCTCTACTACATGGGTGACTTGTGATCTGTTGCACCACCATGATGGTCATTTTATGGAGAGCAGCTCAATGGTAGGGAAACATTTTATTAAAATACTTAAGCATGTTCTCAAAAACCCAAATATCTTCAGCTGTAATGTTGTCTAGGAATACCCTGGGGAGAAAAGCCACAGGAAATGGTTGGATAAGAGGTAGCACAGCTATAGAAGGCATGGTGGTGTGGCAACCATCTCAGGAAGGGGCCTCCCTGAGTTTCTTGGACTTAAAGGCAGCAAAATTTACATTCAGACTTTTAATGTAACCTTACAATAAAGTAGAATTAGTTCATCAGATCGCTCTTCCTGTCTGGACTACCTTTCCAGATGGACATCAACCTAAAATGTTTGGAGCCTCTTCATTATATCAATGCTTCCCGCCTTCCACTATCAACTTCTGTAATTGTACAGTTACATGGATTTTCAAGGAAGTACTTTGCCTGACTGAACAATTGGGAAAAGTACTCTTTCAAAGCAAAAAGCAGTGCAGTGCCTTAGAAGTGAAAACTCTCACCTCCATTTTGAAGATTGAGAGTTCAATCCTAGGCAGTGACTAGATATTTCTTTCTCAAGACGCAAACAGAAATATCTGCTATGAACTTCACGTAGATGTCAGAAAGGGCATCTGGCCAATAAATGCTCACCTCAGTCCCCACAACTCCATCCCAACAAAAAGGGGAGAGGGGGAATCTGTTTCAAAGCAAAGCCACAGTTAAGCTGCAGTTAATTGGTTCTCGTGATTAATAAAGTGTAAGAAGTGAGAGGAGAGAAGGTGGTTTTTGTGAAATGCGCTGAAAATGACTTTCAGTTCGGGAAATTCCATAGACGTACCAGAGCTGTTCTAATAAATCAATTGGAGATTATACTTGTCTCAGAGTGATTGATTACCATAGACAATTTCTGGATGCCTAACATTTATTTTCCAAACTGAACTTTTCCTTTCTAAAGGGGTTTGGCTGATACCCCGGTGTTTTTTTCCCCAAGATGGAAAAAGATCAACAATCAGCTGAAGCTGGAGATGTGCAGGAGGAAGCTGGTGGGCCCCCCTCCTCCAGAGCAGTAGCTGGGTCTGCCAGCCCCTGTTTGGAGAAGATGATGGATGCCTTCAGAATGGCAGTAGAAGAAAAAGATTTGGGAGCTATACCAAAGTGTTTCAGATCAAGGAATTGTTACAACCCAGATTTAACCGAGCTGTCTGAAGAGAAGTCTTTCTCCAGCCCCATGTATACGGCTATTGAACCAGATTGGAGGGAAGAGAGACAATTTGAGTAGGAATTCTCTCAAGAAGACATCCCCAAGATTTATCATGGGAGTCCATCGATGGCAGATTTACCACAATAGTTCCAGAATTTAAAGGTGACAGGCTTGGTCTCACAGCCTGCTTGGCCATCTGGGAGCCTGAGACAACCCATTTTCACTTATCCAAGGATTGTGAGGGACGAGGAGATTATACAGAGGCCAGTTGGAGAAGCCCAGCAAGAAGCATTGACTGATAGAGATATGTTGTAGCCTCTGAGGCAATCCCCTCATTTTCCAGAAGAAAGATTACCCCCTGCAGAGAGTATCCTTCCAGGGTGGGGATTTTATCCAGGCCAGGGGTGGATTCAGTGCCACCACCAACAAAGTCCCGGGATTGCTATCATTTGGACTGTAATTGACTTATTCTCTAAACAGGCCCACTTTATAGCCTGTAAAGGACTTCCATCTGCGAAGAAGCTTGCAAAGCTGTTCATGAAATATATCTATAGACTACATGGAGTACCTCATAGAATAATATCAGACAGAGGGGTACAATTTACCACAAAATTTTGGAGGGAATTTTTGAAGTCCATTGGGTCCTCCCAAAGATTATCCTCAGCTTTCCATACTGCTTGTAGTGGAGCAATGGAGAGGGCTAACACCATGATTGAACAATACATTAGATGCTATGTAAATTATCAACAAGAAAATTGGGCTGAGTTATTACCTTTTGCAGAGGTTGCTTACAATAATGCAGTACATAGCAGCACAGGGTTGACTGCATTCCAAATTAACACTGGAAAGGACTTTGTCCCGATGCCAGAATTACCTAGACAACCTCCCACATCCATGTCTCTAACAGAATGGATGAACTCATTAAAGAAAGGATGGGGAGATACAAAAAAAGCTTTGACTGAAGCTGCAAAAAATTATAAGAAACAGGCGGATAAATATAGATCCCTTCAACTGCCCTTTAAAGTGGGAGACAAAGTATATTTGTCAACCAAGTATCTTAGGTTGAAATTGCCCAGTAAGAAACTGGCCCAAAAATTCTTGGGTCCATTCCCAATTTCAAAAATAATCAATCCGGTCACTGTCCAATTGAGTCTTCCTCGACTGTTAGGGAAGATTCATCCAGCATTCCATTGTAGTTTGCTAAAACCAGCTGCTACATCAATGATAAGACCAGTGCCAATCACTCCCCCAACCCGTTAACAGTACAGGGGGAAACACATTATGAAATTGACAAAATTCTCTATTCTAGATTACACCATGGACGACTGCAATATTTAGTCTTATGGAAGGGATACCCTCTCTCAGATGCTAGTTGGGTAAAGAGTTGGGATATCCATGCTGATCAATTGGTTACCCAATTCCATGAGGATTTTCCTCACAAACCAAAGGGTCCTTGTGGAGGGGGGAAGAGGGGGTTAAAGACAATGTATTAACCCCCTGTATCTGTTCTGGTTGTTTTTCTTTTAGGAGGAGGAGTTTTCAAGGGGGGACGCCTGTCAGCTCTGAGATTCAGCAGCCAAGAATATTATAATGGAAAAGTGGGGGCGCAGTTGGAAACTTCAAGGTTAATTCGTATGTTGCATTAAAAAATTCCGGCTGCAGTTAATTGGTTCTCGTGAATAATGAAGTGTAAGAAGTGTGAGGAGAGAAGGTGGATTTTGTGAAATGTGCTGAAAATGACTTTCAGTTTGGGAAATTCCATAGACATACCAGAGCTGTTCTAATAAATCAATTGGAGATTATACTTGTCTTGGAGTGATTGATTACCATGGACAATTTCTGGATGCCTAAGACTGTCTACTTTGGCTTTTTCTCCTTTCATTTCAGCCCTGCAGATTTTTCAGTTCAGAGGTGAGTTGTATGATAGAACTCTCCTCTGCTTCTCATCCAAATATCCCAGTTATACTCTTGTATGTCATTAGACAGCTACTGTTGCATGTCAAAATTCTCTTGTATGGGGAAAGATTATGGATATCATGATATAAATAAAGTCGCAGAGCTTTGAGTTTAATGCTTTTATATCATTTTCCAGGCTTTGTAGCAAGAACAATGACTGTGTGAGTCAAACCAAAAATTATCCTGAATCAGAGGTCCATTAAATGTGAAATTTGCACCTTCTTGTCAGCACCAGACCTAAGGAAGGCATAACCTTCTGCGTGATATCAGGTCTTTGAAAGGCTTATCACCGGTTTTCTGTCCAACCAGTAGAAAGATATATAGTTTGTTCCCCTCCATATGTTTCACTGTGCCCAAAATTGGCAATTCTCAGAGACAAGAACTCCTCCTCACTTTCCAAAATGATTTGTTGGTGGCCAAAGACTTTGTCCTGCCCGGATTGTCAATGCCATCTGCCAATAGCTTCTCTAACTCACATCACCATCTGTCAGCCATTGACCTATTATCCCTTCTAGTTTTCATACTATTCTGTCTCAAATCCCTGGTGTTTCAAAAATGTTCCCTGCTGCCTAATTATATTCCTGAAAAAAAAAAAAAGACTAATGCTGATGTTTTACATTCAAAAGTAAATTCACAAAAAGTGGACAGCACCTTCTTTGGCAGATACAAAATAAATCCCAGTGTTCAGAGTCACCAAAGCCACTAATAGGACACAGGCAATATTTTTAAAAACAGATTTATATAATTGAATCCCTTACATATTTTATACTTATGCTATGATTTTGTTCTGTTTGTTTCTACAATGGAAGTTACATTTAGCTAGGCTAATTAAGATGTTAACTAGGAACTACAAGGCCCAAATCTTAATTCATGTTCTAGCCCAGCCTCAGCTATGGAAATGCCCCTTTCTCTCAAGCAGTTCACAGGACTGTGAAGAAAATAAGAATGTACTGTCCTCGGCTTGGGAAAGAAAAGTGGGATGTAAATTTTACACGCATGCATGCATACATACATGAATGAATGATTTCCTTATGGGATTTAGAGGCTGCTCCAATCTGTTACAACTCTGGGTTGCTTACAAAATATAGCAAAGAAAGCCAGCAATTCAGAGCTATTAATTATATCTCTCAAAAGAAAAGTCCAAGGGAAAAAAACAGGGCAAACAGACATTTAGAAGAAGAAATGCTACCCAAGAGGGCCATCACGTTCTCCAATTTAGGGCCTGGGGGGAAATATCAGATTTTAAGGGCTTGTTTCAATAGAACTAGGTTGAGAGCTGTATAAATCTTGAAAAAGTGTTTTCCAGAGGACATGCACCATGACCGAGAAAAGTTACTTTGTGGGCCCTACCAGGTGACATTTTTAATTGATGAGACCCAAAGCATACTGAGTTCGCCAAAATGTGGGAGAGACAAGGAGATAATTGGTTCCTCATTTAATCCGGTCCTACACTATGTATAGGTAATATAGTTGATGCTGTTTTATAAAACTTTAATAAGACCACATCTGGACATCCAGTTTTGGTCACTACATTATAAAAAAGTTGTTGAGCTTTGGAAAGAGTGCTAAGAAGAGCAACTAAAATGATTAGGAACCCAGAGGCTAAAACATATGAAGAATGGTTGCAGGAATTAGATATGGCTAGTCTATAGAAAAAAAGAACTAGGGGTGACATGATAGCAGTGTTCCAATATTTGAGGGGCTGCCACAAAGAATGGGGTGTGTGTGTGTCCACCTATTTTCCAAAGTACCAGAAGGCAGGATGAGAAGCAGTGGATGGAAACTAATCAAGGAGAGAAGCAACCTGGAATTAAGCTGAAACTTATTAACAGTGAGAATAATCAACCATTGGAACAGCATGCCTTCCAAAGTTGTGGGAGCTTCATCACTGGAGGCTTTCAAGAAGATATTGAACAGCCACTTGTATGAAATGGTGTAGGGTTTCCTGCTTGAGCAGGGGGGTGAACTAGAAGACCTCCAAGGTCCCTTCCAATTCTATTATTCTCTATTCTGTAATAACCAATATTGGATAGTACTTGGAAGTCTCCTGCCAAACAGAGGATCCAATAATGCTTCTATGGTTTCTAAAATGTGCTGAAGGAGAAATCTGAAATTTCCTGCCCAGCTCTAATATATGTGCCCATTTCAGATATGTGTGTACATGTGCCCATGTTGGATACTTTTGTGCACCGATGCGCACTGATGCTTGCTTACATTGACTGAATGGCATTTGCTGTTTGAGGCAATCTCGCCTGAAATAACAAAGTGCATCAATGTTGCTTTACCCTCCAATGGACTCAACAGTGGCAAACAGTATTGAGGAAAAGCAGGACACAGCTGGAATTGTATCTAGATTTGATGGAGATCCTTCAGAGATTTTCTAGCTCAATGCACACGTTCACAGCAGCAACAGCAGTTTGGAAAAAGCAGTTCTAAGGAGGAGAAAATGGCTAGCATGAGTAGGTTCAAGCATTCTTTCTGTTTGTACTCCCAGGCCAGAGGTGGTATTCAGCAGGTTCTGGCCAGTTCTGGAGAAACGGTAGCAGAATTTTTGAATAGTTCAGAGAACCGGCAAATCTCACCCCTGACTGGTGATTTTACAACATCCTTCCCTTGCCATGCCCACCAAGCCACGCCCACAGAACCGGAAGTAAAATATTTTGAATCCCACCACTATCCCAGGTTCCTGAGCTCCATGTATGAACAAAATGTTGCTTTCTTCTAGACAGCTTAGACAAATTAATGAAGTTTTCATATATTAATGAAGATTTCATATATTCAGAGGGGTTTGGTAACATAAGCAAAAAATGGGAGATAGGAACAGATGGAGAGAGGCAGAAGGATCCTCTCTTCATTTGCTGGCAAGTGATCTTTCAAGAAATGTTAGCTCTTCCAAAATTAAATCAACTGAAGATAAAGTAACTGACTGAAATCTGAGACTATAGTCATCTGAAGTACTGTGTGTCTCCTTTTTACAGTTGTGACATGGACTTGCTCTCCTGTTTTCCAATATCTTGATTGAGTTGATTCACAAGGAATGCCTTCCTTTGAAGGCTAAAAATCCAACTCCAAAGAAAGATGCATGTTTTTGCAACTCTCAAAGATTCTCATTTCTGCCATACAAGGTAAGTTATACGATGAAAAGAACCAGACTTGTAGAAGGTATAGAGCTAAGTCAAGCTGTAGAGCTCACTTGGAATGTAGTATTTGCCCTCTGTATTCTATGCTCTCCGGAAGGATATTTTTACACTATCTGGTGTTAGTGTAAGTTGGAAAACACTGCTGTTTCAGGAATGTGTAAACAACATTTCAATTCTAAGTCTTGATTTGAATTTGTAGCTTTCATAGCTTGTTTTGGACCAGTCATTTTCTCTGACCCCCAAGGTTGTTAGGATGATAAAATGTTTAATTCACTTCTAAATGGGAAGAGTGATTGATTGATTAATGTGCCAGTTTTCAACTCCTAGTGACCACATAAATACAATGACCTGTCCCTAATCTGCTCTTTTAAGTCTTCCAATCTTGCACCCATCACTATTGTAATTGAGTCTATCCACCTTATTGTTGGCCATTCCCTTCATTTCTTTCCCCTTTTCCAGCATTAGGGCCTTCTCCAGAAAGCTAGGTCTTCACATAATGTCTCCAGAGTAGGATAATTTGAGTCTGGTCATTGAGCCCTCTAGTGAGAATTCTGGGTTGATTTGTTTGATGAACCATTGGTTTGTTTTCTTGGCTATTGTCAGGAATCTTCTCCAACATCAAAGTTCAAAAGCATGAATGCTCTTCTTATCCTACTTCCCAAAAGTCCAGCTTTGGCTTCCATTGAATGTCACAAAGGATACCATGGCTTGTATGATTCTGAGCTTGGTAGCCATAGCCATATCACAGTCTTTGAATATATTTTCCAAGGCTTCAGGGCTGCTGCAAGCATTTTAATGTTAATTTCCCCAATGTAACTAATTATTTATTTAGAAAACTATAATATCATAGCCATTGTAATGATATTATGGTAGCCATTTAAATTGCACACCCTCTTGTTAGTAGATCTGGAATAACCTTCCTTAGTAATCTGTGGCTGGTTTCCTGTGATATAATGGAGATCCAGAGTAATAACTTTTATTTTATTGGATGAATTAATGCTGAAGCTAAAGGCTTTCTTGCTCTTGCTGACATCAGCTTGCCTGACCATCTTGATAAGATGAATCTAAGCAGAGGTAAACATTGTGATTCCTAGCAGATGGCAACCCATATAATTAATTATCTTAATAGATTCCCAAAACTGCACATTCCTTTTAACATCTGCATTCTTAATATTAGCATATGTGTTAACTACCCAATGCTATTGCTATGCTGTATTGTTTTGATGTTTTTCTTTCTTGTTATGATTTAAATCATTAAAATGAGTTTGTCCATCTTTTAAATACCCCTTTCTCCTAGGAGAATTTACTCCTCCTTGTTGTAAAGATGAGTGTTGAAATGACTTTATTGTTGCCACTGATGAAGTATCCTCCAGATGTCATTAAAAATTAAATAAAGACCCAAGGGGACACAGAGAAATAGATTTTCTATTTTTCTCCCTTTTGCTCTTGAGAGTGATTTATGAAGTACAAGCACATTCATAAACTGAGCTACCACACCAGGGAGAAAACAAACCAGAAATTATTCAATTGTTGGTGATTTGGATTATGAAGTGGCCGCCACCAAATTTACATTGTGCATCAAAACCATTTTATCTGTCTGAGAATGTTTCAAGCCTTCAGAATGCAACAATCCAAAATTAGTCAACCCATCAGACCAACAAGAAAACTCTCCATTGTAGATTGTGGTCTTGAAACAAGTACCCAGAAGAGTGAGAGAGATGAGAAGAGAATACCGATTCTTGACCAAATTGCTATTTAAAAAAGAGGTGAATTATAGATGGCTGATTCCGAAGGTTTAATGTTCACATGGCAAGAACAGAGATATAGAATTGACTCAATTGAGAAAGCTGAATCATTTTACACAGAGTTTTTCAGAGGGAAAGAGGAAGAAGCAGAAAACAGAAATTTCACTAATTGAATTCCAAGAGGACTGCCAAATGACAACTGAAAAAGAAGAAGGTGCAGTAGGTGGAAAGGAAGAAGCCAAAGAACAATGTGAACCAAGATCCACGAGAGCTGCCAAACCTAACTACAAAATATAACCATGGAAGAGAAAAATTGATTACAATTAATATGAATGGACTTAATTCAGCTGTTAAAAGAAGGAAAACCTTCCATAAATTAGAGAAATTAAAATTTGATATAATCTGCCTACAAGAAGTACATATTAAAAAGCAATATGAACAATTGTTGATACAGCCAAAATTGGGGAAAAATATTTACTTCCTTGACACAATGAAAGAAAAGAGGAGTGGTTTTATATATTAAAGAGACCATCCCAGTGAAATTGATTTATACTGATGACGACAGAAGAATATTAATGGTGGAAATAATGGACAATAATACAAAAACACTCTTGATTGCAATCTATGCCCCGAATGACGATCAAGAAGAATTTTATAAAAAATTACATATGAAAATAATTGAACTGGACTATGCTAATATACTTATGATGGGAGATTTTAATGGAATTGTAGACAATAAACTGTAAACTATACAACAATAAATAATAAACTATACAGCACAGAAAACAATAAAGCAAAACAGAAAGATTCTCCCTAAATCTTTTTTTTTTAAATGGTAGATGAAATAAACTTAAAAGATACATGGAGAGAAAGAAATGCTAAAACTAAACAATACACCTTCTACTCAAATAGACATTTATCATGGTCCAGAATAGATATGATATGGATGTTAACAGAATTGTTAACTAATATTCAAGAAATAAATATTGAAACAAGTACTTGGGCAGATCACAATCCAATGACAATTAAATGGAAAGGACAAAGAAGAAGATCCAGATGGACGTTAAATAATACTATTTTAAAGGAAAAAGACTTCACACAGTGGATGGAGAAAGAACTGACCAGAGGAGTCTCAAGTGAGAGGACAGGAGATCGGAGGTGAAGAAGTCTGGTGCAGGCTTCGAACACCTTTTCTGGCGTCAGGAGCGATCCCCCAGGGATACATGAACCCCGGAGAGGTTCGTGTCAACGTGGAGATCCTCGAGCTGCAGAGGGGGGAAGGCAACTCCCCAACAGTGAAGAGGGAAGCTCCCGAGCTCGGCGCTAAAGAGTAAGCTGTCATTTTATGGCGGCTTCCAATCCGGTCTGCCACTTGAGTGAATAAGCAAAGCAGTGACAGCCTGCGAGATCCAGTAACAGGAACAGAGAAACGGTTTATATCTTGGATTCTTTGAAGTCTGAAGGGAGTAGAATGACAGAAGAATGATAGCATAAATTCTTCTCTCCTGGTTGTGATAAGCACCTCTTGGAAGTCGGGCGGAGAGCGGCCAGAAAAGCAATCGGGGAAGCTTTGGGGAAAGAGAGAGATTGCTAAAACCTGGAGATTGGAGATCCGGAACTGGTCTGAGCACAACATGACTATTACATCTACTTAATATTGGGGAGAAGATAAATTGAGCATTATATTGGACTTTGAAAGATTTGTATGTGGATTTAAAAGTTGGAAAGCAAAGAAAGAAGCAGCAGCAAGAGGAAGAAGCCAGAGGCGAACAGAACGCTGGGAAAGACGGTTTTGAGACTGCAGATTAGTCAGCACTTTTCACCATTTGCTGATTGGAAGGATGAAAAGAAACCTCTAGCTGGAAGATGGAACTTTAGCTCACCCAATTTGCTCTCTTTATTACGTGGTACTACTTAAGTTTACTAAGTTGGCACTATTTTCTCTTTAAGATGACTTCCTTGTGGTTGTTTGTTTGTTGATTTTCTGAAGCTGTGGTAATCTCTCTTCTACCCCTTCTCTTATTATCTTGCCCCTTGCCTCCCTATTGTATCTCCTAAACACTTTACATAATTTTACTTACTGGCGGGGGGAAGAGGAGGATACACTATTATCAAAGAGTTAAGAGTTTACTGTTGTAAGTATTAATAGTAAAAGGATAAACTTTGTTGATATAATCTATTTATAAATTATTTAGACTACTTACGACATTTAAGATTAATTCCTTAAAGTGTTAATTGATGTACTATTGTTGACCAATTTTCTTATTACATTGACTAGAATATTGTTGCAGATCTCTATTTATGATATAGGGGAAAAGACTGTGGAGTGAGATATAAAATTGAAATACGTGAATAGTCTTTCAAGTACAGAACCCAAATACTGAATGGTGATTTGGGATAATATATTTAATATTGTGCATCAACAAAAACAAATACTTAGAGAGATGACATCCACAACAACTATGGCCTTAAAAACAGGAAAGAAGGCTATCCCGACCCTATCAACTACGTTGACAGCCACCCCACCAACATCTCAAAAAACTATCGAGGAGTCTTTAATAGGGGAAAGCAGCCCAATGTCCCCAATATTAATATACAAACTTCCATATTAGCCTTGCAGGAAGCTATATCTAAAATGCAAGAAATGATGATTAATAATCACAAGGAAACTAGAGCAGATATAAGTGAATTGAAAGATGAGATGGGGAAAATGAAGGCTGAAATGAAAGCGGATATAGCGAAGGTGGAGGGTAAGATAGGGTCTCTACAGCAGGCCATGGAGAGAAACGAAGTGAAAATAAAAGATATAGAGAGTAGAACAACACGCATGGAGTCTAACTTTGAAAGGATGGATGAGGAATTTAAAAATGTACTTAGAAAACGGAAGACTCTCTGATCCACCTCGAGATGGACAAAGCAATGGCGTATTTAAGATTCAGAATGTGGCGGAAGCCAAAAATGAAGAATTGGAACATTTGATGGCAGAAATATTGGCTGAATGGCTAGGAAAGGAAAAAGATGATCTAATTAAAGAGTTTGATGAGGTATATAGGGTTAGCACAAGCTACGCCAGGCGTAACAACTGTCCAAGAGAAATTCATATCCGCTTCTCTAGGAGATGTCTGAGGGATTTAATTTTGAAAATGTCTAGGGAGGAAACAATATCATATAAGGGCAGAGAAATTAGGATTTTAAAACAAATTCCAAAGAGAGTGAGGATGATAAGACAAGATTATAAATTTTTAGCTAATGATTTAAATAAAGAAGGAATCCATTTTAAATGGTTAATCCCGGAAGGGATGTTAATTACATGGAAAGAGAGGAAAATCAAAATAGAATCGATAGAACAGGCCCAAGTTTTTCATCAACAGCTCACAGATAAGAATAGTCAACCCACCAAAGAAGAACCTAAAACAAGACCACAGGAGGTCCGATATTATCACAGAACCCAAAAGGAACGACTTTCTCCAATTTCAAGAAGTGATAATCCACAACATGGGAGAGAAGAGCAAATCCCACAACAACAACAACAAGAGAACCGAATCATTACTAGGCAAAAATCTAAGCAGAAGTAGATAAATGGTGGAGGGGAAGAAGTTGCTCTCCATCAATATAAACGGATTAAATTCATTATTAAAAAGAAAAAGGATATTCTCAAAACTTATTCAACATAACGCAGATATAATATGTCTTCAAGAGACACATATTTCGAAGAATGATGAAAGATATCTAATTTGTCCAAAATTAGGTAAACTTTTACAGCACCGGCCGACCAACACAAGAAAAAAGGAATTGCAATTTATGTAAAACAAGATGTAAAGGCAGAACTAATCTGGTCGGATCCCGAAGGAAGAACTCTGGTTATACAAGTTTGGATAAACCACATCACATTTTTACTTGTAGCAATCTATGCCCCAAATGATGACCAGGGAAATTTTTTAAACACCTTCACCAAAAAATAGTAGGCTTTGAAAAAGAAACATTTGCTTGATTGGCGATTTTAACTCCATTGCAGACTACCAGAAAGACCATAGTAATATGGGGAAAAACAAGAAGGGGAAAAGGAACTCTCTGCAGCATGTAAGGAAATGTTGAGAGAGTTAAATTTAAAAGATCTATGGAGAGAACGGAATCTTGAAGGAAAACAATTTACATATTATTCTAACCCACATAAGATTTGGACCAGAATAGATATGGCTTGGATGGATTTGGACTTGGCTAATGAAATAAAAGAAATCAAAATTCTACCGAATGAATGGGCTGATCATAACCCAATACAGCTAATTTGGAGGGATAGGAGACGAATAAAAAAAAGATGGACACTAAATAACCAAATTGTAAGCGAAGAAGAGTATATTAATAAACTGAAAGAGGAGCTAAATTATTTTCTAAAAGATAATAATAATGAAACAACTTCAAAACAGAACATTTGGGATACTATGAAAGCAATTATAAGAGGCACAACAATTTCCTATAATGCTATGAGAAACAAGAGAATTTATGCCCAACAAAACGCGTTACAACAACAAATCCAAGACTTAGAAACACAATTACAAAAAACCCTAAGACCCAAGGACTACAAAATCAGTTAATACTAGCCAAACATAAGCTAATTTAATTGAACAAGATAAATTAGAAGTTAGCTTGAGAAGGTCCAAACAAAATTATTTTGAACACGCCAATAAACCAGGAAGATGGCTATCTTATAAACTTAAAAAGAAAAAGAAAAGAGATTGATACACCAATTAATAGATGAGAAAGGCATCCCACAACATGAGATTGAGAAGAAAAAGGATATTATATTAAACTATTTCCAAAGATTATATAAAAAGAAGAAATCAATGAGGATAAAATAAGAACTTATCTGGAGAATACGAATGATAAAACAATAGGGGAAGGAGACAAAGAATTACTAAATAAGGATATTACATGGTCTGAGTTAAAATCTGCAATGGAAAATCAATGTAATAATAAATCCCCTGGTCCAGATGGGATTCCAGTAGAATTATATAAAGCCACATTAGATTTAGTAGGGCCTCTGATGCTGGAAGTGTTTAATGAAGTACTTTTGGCTGCCAAAATGCCAGACTCATGGAGGGAGGCGTTGATTGCGTTAATTCCGAAGGAGGATGTGGATGCCAGATATATCAACAATTATAGACCAATCTCACTTTTAAATGCCGATTATAAATTATTTACCTCAATTATTGCGAATAGAGTAAAACAAGTTTTAAATTTATACATTCATGAAGACCAAAATGGTTTCCTTCCATTCCATGCAAATTAAAAACAATTTAAGAACCGTTATTGACGTCTTAGAATATTATGAAGCTCATCCAGAGAAACAATTTACACTCTTGTTTCTAGATGCGGAGAAAGCATTCGATAACTTACATTGGCACTTCTTAATACAAAAAATCTATAACATGAATCTGGGCACTAAATTCGAGAATATTATCACAACAATTTACAATACCCAACAAGCCAATATACTAATTAATGGTGAACAAACAGGCCCACTAAGCATTGAAAAGGGCGTTAGACAGGGTTGCCCTCTCTCACCCTCTTATTTATATTTGCTTTAGAATCATTGTTAGCAGCGGATAAGACAAAATCCTGAAATTCAAGGGTTAGGGTCAAGGCAGAGGAATATAAATTACAGGCGTTTGCAGGCGATATGGTTTTCTTCCTAGAGGATCCCATGGAGAAAGGACATAATCTAATAAAAGAACTAGAACAATATGGTTCAGTAGCAGGACTAAAGATCAACAGAAATAAGGCGAAATTACTGACTAAAAATCTAACAGAGAACCAGAGGAAAGAATTAGAAAAAACCATGGGGATACAGGTAACAAAAAGGTCAAATATTTAGGCATATGGTTAACACCACATAGTAAATCACTCAAAGAGAATAATTATGATAAACTGTTACAGCAAATTAAGAAAGATCTAGAATCCTGGAATAAGTTGCAGCTTTCTTTACTGGGCAGGATTGCCACCAATCAAAATGAACATTTTACCAAAACTCCTTTACTTATTCCAGACAATCCCAATAAAATTACCAAAAATTTTTTTGATGATATAAATAAGGTAACTCTTAAATTTATTTGGCAAGGGAAAAAAGCTAGAATCAGTATTAAGGCCTTACAAGATGCAAAAAGTAGAGGTGGGCTAGCGCTTCCAAACTGGGAATTATATTATTGGGCAGCCAACTTACTATGGTTAAAAGACTGGGTCAATTTACGGAATAAAAGAACTCTAGCCTTGGAAGGGCACGACCTTCAGAGAGGATGGCACGCATTTCTATGGGATGTGGGGAAAACTAAACAGGCGTACTTTCATAGACATCTTATTAGAGATTCACTATTAACTAATTGGAAAAAATATGTAAAAAACATTATTTAAAAATTCGATTTGGCTTTCAACAATGGAGGCAATGGTTCATCCCAACAATTTGGATATAACAAAAATGACTAAATATAAAGATTTATTAGATCCTTTAGGGAAACTAAGAACTTCGACAGGACTTACAGGAACAGGGATTTAAAATTGATCAGTGGTTATATATACAAATCCATAGTAGATACAAACAAGATATCAAAGAGTTTGGAATTTATAGCAAATTACAACACTTAGATAAAATCTTATTAGGATCAAATAAAAAGAATATTTCTAAATTTTATAAATATTTATTGGAGGTAGAATTAGAGCAAGAGATAGTGAAAGGGAACATGATAATGTGGAGTAGGAATATTGGAAGAAGCATTACATTAACAGAATGGGAAAAGATCTGGAATAGAATCATTAAGATTACGAAATCTCAGGCGTACAAAGAAAATATGTATAAAATGTTATATAGATGGCACTTACCCCCTTGAGGTTAGCGAAAATGAACCCAAACTCTAGTCCAAAATGTTGGAAATGTAAAAACATAGAGGGAACCTACTTTCATATGTGGTGGACCTGTAAAGAAGCCCAGAAATACTGGCAAAAAATTAGAAAATGGCTGGAGGAGATAACCAAAGATCAAATTGAATACAAACCAGAGTTCTTCCTACTAGGGATCTCTGATAAACATTTTCCTAAAAAGGCGAAATACATAATAATTCATATTCTAACTGCGGCCAGATTAGCATTTGCCCAGTGCTGGAAATCATCCCGTTTACCTACAGATCAATTGGTCATTCAGAAAATATGTGACTGCGCAGAAATGGACAATTTAACCATAGCTCTTAAAAATAAAGAGTCTTCAGCATTTGATAATAATTGGAATGCATGGTATAATTGGTTATATCAGAGATAAACTGTTTAATGAGCATAAATAAGCATAAATATCCATAAATAGCGATAAGATGTGTATATTTAAAGTAAGGTAGGAGAATTGGATCTTGTAGACTGTCAAAAAGAATATTTGTCTGGTTTTAACGTATTTTCTTTTTCTTCCGTCTCTTTTTTTTTTTTTTTGTTTTTCTCTCTTTTATACTTCTTCTTCTCCTTTTTGATCGCAAGACCAGGCGCTTTTTTTTTTTTTTTCCTCTCTCTTTCTCTTCTTTCTTTCTTCTTTTTCTCTCTCTGTTTCTTATGTAATGTTGTTATGTTATTTTTTTAATTGTAAATTCAATAAAATTTATATGAAAAAAAAAAAAAAATTAAATAAAGACCCAAGGGGACACAGAGAAATAGATTTTCTATTTTTCTCCCTTTTGCTCTTGAGAGTGATTTATGAAGTACAAGCACATTCATAAACTGAGCTACCACACCAGGGAGAAAACAAACCAGAAATTATTCAATTGTTGGTGATTTGGATTATGAAGTGGCCGCCACCAAATTTACATTGTGCATCAAAACCATTTTATCTGTCTGAGAATGTTTCAAGCCTTCAGAATGCAACAATCCAAAATTAGTCAACCCATCAGACCAACAAGAAAACTCTCCATTGTAGATTGTGGTCTTGAAACAAGTACCCAGAAGAGTGAGAGAGATGAGAAGAGAATACCGATTCTTGACCAAATTGCTATTTAAAAAAGAGGTGAATTATAGATGGCTGATTCCCGAAGGTTTAATGTTCACATGGCAAGAACAGAGATATAGAATTGACTCAATTGAGAAAGCTGAATCATTTTACACAGAGTTTTTCAGAGGAAAGAGGAAGAAGCAGAAAACAGAAATTTCACTAATTGAATTCCAAGAGGACTGCCAAATGACAACTGAAAAAGAAGAAGGTGCAGTAGGTGGAAAGGAAGAAGCCAAAGAACAATGTGAACCAAGATCCACGAGAGCTGCCAAACCTAACTACAAAATATAACCATGGAAGAGAAAAATTGATTACAATTAATATGAATGGACTTAATTCAGCTGTTAAAAGAAGGAAAACCTTCCATAAATTAGAGAAATTAAAATTTGATATAATCTGCCTACAAGAAGTACATATTAAAAAGCAATATGAACAATTGTTGATACAGCCAAAATTGGGGAAAAATATTTACTTCCTTGACACAATGAAAGAAAAGAGGAGTGGTTTTATATATTAAAGAGACCATCCCAGTGAAATTGATTTATACTGATGACGACAGAAGAATATTAATGGTGGAAATAATGGACAATAATACAAAAACACTCTTGATTGCAATCTATGCCCGAATGACGATCAAGAAGAATTTTATAAAAATTACATATGAAAATAATTGAACTGGACTATGCTAATATACTTATGATGGGAGATTTTAATGGAATTGTAGACAATAAACTGTAAACTATACAACAATAAATAATAAACTATACAGCACAGAAAACAATAAAGCAAAACAGAAAGATTCTCCCTAAATCTTTTTTTTTTAAATGGTAGATGAAATAAACTTAAAAGATACATGGAGAGAAAGAAATGCTAAAACTAAACAATACACCTTCTACTCAAATAGACATTTATCATGGTCCAGAATAGATATGATATGGATGTTAACAGAATTGTTAACTAATATTCAAGAAATAAATATTGAAACAAGTACTTGGGCAGATCACAATCCAATGACAATTAAATGGAAAGGACAAAGAAGAAGATCCAGATGGACGTTAAATAATACTATTTTAAAGGAAAAAGACTTCACACAGTGGATGGAGAAAGAACTGGCTTTTTTCTTTAGAGAAAACAAAAAAGAAGATACATCAATCCAGAATGTATGAGATACAGTGAAGGCATATGCCAGAGACTTGATAATAGACTATATAAGGAAAAGAAATACCATGAAAAGATTAGCCTCTAAGGCATTAGAGGATGAGTATAAAGGACTTGAAAAAGAGCTACAGAAAATGCCACAGAAAAAGGACATTAAGTTAAAAATGGATATAACCAAACATAAAATGGGTCTAATAGAAAAAGAAGAATTAGCACAGAAAATTAGAACTACTAAACAGAACTACTTTGAAGATGCAAATAAACCAGGTAGATGGTTAGCATATAAATTGAAAAAGGAGAAAGAATCAAGGAAAATATTGCAATTAATAGATGATCAAGGCCAAGTTTGCTATGGTAGTAAAGAGAAGAAGGAAATCATTTGAGACTATTATGAGAAACTATACACACAAGAGAATATTGATGAGGAAAGAGTTAAACAGTACCTACAGAATGCTAAGTTACCCAAGATACCTAAAGAGATTGAAACAATGTTAGAAAGCAATATAACGATGATGGAGTTAACTGAAGCACTCAAGAAGCAAAATAATGGAAAGGCACCAGGCCCAGATGGACTTCCGGCAGAATTTTACAAACATTACAAGAATCATTGAATCTTCCATTGCTAGAAGTTATGAATAAAGTTACGTTAAAGAAGAAGATACCTAAATCCTCATCAGAAACTTATATTACACTTGTTCCAAAAGAGGAGACCGATCCATTACAAATCAAGAACTATAGACCTATTTCCCTACTAAATGCAGATTATAAAATTTTTGCTTCAATATTGGAAGAAAGACTTAAAAAATACTTAAATAATTTTATCCATCCTGATCAAAATGGATTTCTGCCAAAGAGAAAAATTAAAGACAATATGAGAGTAATCTTGGACGCTTTGGAATACTACGAGGCACATCCTGAAAAACAAATGGCTCTGATATTTCTAGATGCACAGAAGGCATTTGATAATGTGAATTGGTGGTTTATGTTATTACTGCTGGAACAGATGGGCTTTGCTAGAAAATTTATTCAAGCAATAGAAGCTATATTTCATAAGCAAATGGCAAAGGTAATGATAGAGGGAGAACTGACAGATTCTATCGTTATAAGAAAAGGAACAAGTGGAGAAGGCGGAGCCACGTTGCTGCGATACAGCTGCAATCTTGGGGCTCTGAGATTGCAGCTGATATCTTCGTCCCTGGTCGGTCCTATGGATCTAAATCGTCCCGTAGAGACGATGATTGTAAGGGGCGCGTTCTGCTGATCCCAGGGACATCGCAAAGTCCCTGGCTGATCCAGAAGAAGCCCTTTTACCATCGGCGGAGAGGCAGCCCCCTTGGCTGCTGAAGCTGTGGCAGCTCCGGAAGAGAGAGAACGTGCATCGGCTGGTGAGAATTTTTTTTTTTTTGGGAATTCAAGGACACTCTAAAATGAGAAGAATCCTGTAAGACTTAGGACAAAAACTGATGGAACTGATTTAGCGGCGATTTCTTAGAGAGAATGTCAAATTGAGGCTTGGCTTTTTACTTTTACTTTTGTTTTCATTGAACTTCTATTGTGATCTAGTAACTGTAACTAGACTGGTTTCTCCTTTTATATTTATCTAATTTTTCTTTCTTTTTTCTCCCTTTTGAGAATAGAGGCTCCCTTTAGTAATTTTTTTTTCTTTTAAATATATATATATACATGTATATTTCCCTCTTTTTCCTAGGCTTTTTGGGGAAAGAAGGGGAGTGGACTAAAGAAACTTTGTAACACTGCCAACTAGAGGCCTGAAAATACTTTATTGAAAGTTGAAAAAGCTGTGAAGGAATTCTTTCTCAAGGACACTGGAACTTGATTAGATAGAGGGAAGAACACCGGAGAATGTTTTAACAGGTGTTCTTTGAAACTTCTATTATTGAGTGCTTGAAGTTTGGCTTTGGAATTTGTGGAGAAGCCATAATAAGAGCCTTGGATAACTAAATAAGATGCAGTGTGTTCTTTTTCTTATCTTTCTTTAGCTGTTTCATCCCTCCTCCTCAATCCCATAGTATTTTGTAATATTTGTATATTCTATTTTCTTTTTCTTTTTTTTTTTGACTTTATTTTTAATTTTTAAACTTACTTTTTTTTTTTTTTAAAGGGAAAGCCTCAGAATAGCTTTTCTTTTTCCTTTTGTTTATTGGGATTTTTGCCTTTTCTATTTTTCATTTTCATTTTTTATTTATTTTTATGGTTATTTTTTTTTATTTTTTGAGATTCTACAATTGGACTAGGGTGTGAAGAACCTGAAGAATTCTTTCTTTTTCCTTTTTTTTTTTTTTGATCATTGTTTTTTTAATATTATTGGGTCTTACTCTCTCTTTTTTTTTTTTTTTTTACTATTCTTAATTTTTATTTTTGAATCATAATTGGTCATCTTACAATAGGATTAAGGTCTAGAAGAACCTGAAGAATCTCCTTCTTTTTTTTTCTTTTTAATCTTCTTTTTCTCCCTCTCTTTTTAATCCTGGACTCTTTATTTTTTATTGGCTTTTTTTAAAATGTTTTTCTTCTTCCCAATTGGATTATAATTGGCTACCCTACTGATTGGATTAAAGGAGCTTAAAGATCTTGAGTTATTCAAATGAGTAAGAAAACTTTACCTTCTGGCAGTTCAACTTCTGCTCCTGCTTCTCCATCAACTGGAGGACGACTATCAATAATGGCGAAGCAAGATAAAGTACAAATGGATCTAGCAACGATTATACAAGGAATACAAGAACTCAAAATAAGCATTGACCAAAGAACAGAGAGTATTGAACAAAGAATTGCAAAGACTGATGAAAAAATTGAAAACTTTCAACAGATGATGGCAAAACAGGAGGAGAGACTCCAAAAAATCGAGGAGAAAGATAAACAAAGAGATGAGACAATTGGAAATATTGTTAGCAAATTAACAACGGTGCAACAAGATATAAATGGGATGTTGAAGTGGGAGATGGATAGGTCAGAATTTTATCTCAGATTTCAAAATATTGAGGAAGAAAAAGGACAGGATTTGGTGGCTGTAATGATAGAAATTCTGGCTGGAGCCTTGGAGATAACAGAGGAAAAGATGATGGACGGAGTAGATGAGATATATCGTGTTTTTACAAGATATGCAATGAGGAATAAGCTACCAAGGGAGATTCATGTCAGATTTACTAAGAAGACTATTAAAACACAAATATTACAAGTCGCAAGAGATAAGGGGCTGAAATATAAAGGTAAAGAGATTATGGTTTTAAAACAAGTCCCCAGAAGAGTGAGAGAGATGAGAAGAGAATATCGATTTTTGACCAAAAATTATTGGAAAAAGACGTGAATTATAGATGGTTGATCCCAGAAGGATTAATGTTTATATGGCAAGAACAGAGACACAGAATCGACTCAATTGAGAAAGCAGAAATATTCCACAACAAATTTTTTGGAAGAAGAGAAATAGAGACAGAAAAAGAAACCTTTGCAATTGAGCCTCAAGAAGACCAGATGAGATCGGGGAAGGAAGAAGGTGCGGTAGGTGGACAAATGGAGACCAAAGAACAACGTGAAGTAAGATCCACAAGAACTGTTAGACCTAAATATAAAACATAACCATGGAGGAAAAAAAATTGATTTCTATGAATATAAATGGATTGAATTCAGCTATTAAAAGAAGAAAAATCTTTCATAAATTAGAGAAGTTAAAATTTGAGATAATTTGCCTACAAGAAGTACATATTAAAAAACAACATCAACGATTATTGGTAAGACCAAAACTGGGGAAAATTTTTACTTCCTTGACTAACTGTAAGAAAAGAGGAGTGGTCCTGTATATTAAAGAAACTATTGTAGCAAAATTGGTTTATACTGATGAAGATGGAAGAGTATTAATGGTTGAAATAGTGGATAACAATATAAAAATATTACTTGTTGCAATCTATGCTCCGAACGATAAACAAGAAGAATTTTATAAAAAGTTACATATGAAATTAATTGGACTGGACCATGTCAATATAATTATGATGGGAGATCTTAATGGAATTGTAGATAATAAATTGGACTATACAGCGACAGCATTAAAACAAAATAGAAAGACTCTCCCTAAATCCTTTTTTAAAATGGTAGATGAATTAAATTTAAAAGATATATGGAGAGAAAGAAATGGTAAAACGCAGCAATATACTTTTATTCAAATAGACATTTATCATGGTCCAGAATAGATATGATTTGGACCTCATCAGAACTAATATCTAACATTCAAGAAATAAATATAGAAACGGGTATATGGGCAGACCATAACCCTATGACAATTAAATGGAAAGGACAAAGAAGAAGATCTAGATGGACATTAAATAACGCTATCTTAAAGGAAAAAGACTTTACACAATGGATGGACAAAGAATTGGCCTTCTTTTTCATTAAAAATAAAAAGAAGATACTTCAATGCAGAATGTTTGGGATACAATGAAGGCATATGCGAGAGGATTAATAATGGACTATACAAAGAAAAAAATATTAGGAAGAGGCAAACTATTAAAGCTTTAGAAGATGATTATAAAAAACTGGAAAAAGAATTGCAGAATATGCCACAGAAAAAGATATTAAATTCAAAATGGATATAATTAAACATAAGATGGGTCAGGCGGAGAAAGAGGAGTTGGCACAAAAATTAGAAGTGCCAAACAGAACTATTTTGAAGATGCAAATAAACCAGGTAGGTGGCTAGCATACAAATTGAGAAAGGAGAAAGAATCTAGGAGAATAGTACAGTTAATAGATGATAAAGGTCAAATTTGTTATGGTAACAAGGAGAAAAAGATAATTATCCAAGACTTTTATGGACAATTATATAAACAGGAGGATTTTGATGAGGAAAGAATTAAGCTTTATCTACAAAATGCTAACCTACCCAAGATACCTGAAGAGACTGAAAAAATGTTAGAAAGTACCATAACAATGATGGAACTAACGGAAGCACTTAATAGGCAGAATAATGGAAAAGCACCAGGCCCAGATGGGCTCCCGGCAGAATTTTATAAAACATTACAAGAATCGTTGAGCATTCCATTGTTAGAAGTTATGAATGAAGCCATGTTAAATAAGAAAATACCTAAAACATGGTCAGAAGCTTATATCACACTTATTCCAAAAGAAGGGGCTGATCCATCACAAATTAAGAACTATAGACCTATTTCTTTACTGAATGCAGATTACAAAATCTTTGCTTCCATCTTGGCAGAAAGGCTCAAAAGATATCTAAATAACTTTATTCATCCTGACCAGAATGGATTCCTGCCAAGGAGACAAATTAGGATAATATGAGGGTAATTCTGGACACTTTGGAATATTACGAGGCACACCCTGAAAAACAAATGGCTTTGGTATTTTTAGATGCCCAAAAAGCATTTGATAATGTGAATTGGAGATTCATGTTTTTGTTATTGGAACAGATGGGCTTTGCTAGAAAATTTATTCAAGCAATAGAAGCCATATATGACAAACAAACGGCGAGAGTGATGATAGAGGGAGATTTTACAGATTCTATTAATATAAGAAAAGGCACAAGACAAGGTTGCCCATTATCACCTTTGTTATTTGTATTGACTTTGGAAGTGCTGAATAGAAACATTAGAGAGGATCCAAATATAAAAGGAATGAAAATTAAGAAGGAGGAATTTAAATTACAAGCCTTTGCGGATGATTTGGTTTTTATTTTGGAAGATCCTCTAGGAACAGCTTTAAAGCTACTGGAAAAGATAGAGATTTATGGTGAGATGGCCGGTTTGAAAATAAACAAAGATAAAACAAAGATCTTGACAAAGAATATGTTATTAAAACAAAGAGATGAACTGGCAGATTTATCGAAAATTCAAGTTACGAATAAGGTCAAATATTTGGGGATATATTTGACGTCAAGATGTACTACATTGAAAGAGAATAACTATATCAAACTTAAACAACAGATAGCATCTGATTTGAAAAAATGGGAAAATCTACAATTGTCATTGATAGGTAGAATATCAACAATCAAGATGAATATTTTACCCAGAATTTTATATTTATTCCAAACCATACCAATCAGGCTTGGTAAAGATTACTTTGAAGAATTAAATAAAATTGTGTTGAAGTTCATATGGCAAGGTAAGAAAGCCAGAATAAAATTAAAACTCCTGCAAGATGCTAGAATTAGAGGAGGTTTTGGCCTCCCGAATTGGGAGTTGTATTACCAAGCTGCAAATTTAATGTGGGTTAAGGATTGGATAACATTAAGAAAGACTAGATTGTTGACTCTAGAGGGGCATGATTTATTACTGGGATGGCATGCTTTTCTGTGGTATAAGGGAACCAAATCACAGGGCTATTTTAGAAGGCATTATATAAGGGAGTCTTTATGGTTGAATTGGGAGAAAATTAAGAGAAAATGTTATTTGAAAATCCCAGTCTGGTTATCAACTATTGAAGCTTTTTCGTATCCTATAATATATGAGAAGGAACAAACAGTTAGATATGGGGAAATATTGGATGAAAAGAGTGAACTTAAAACAATGCAAAAACTAGAAGAACAAGGCATAAAGATGAATTGGTTTTCATATGCGCAAATACATTCAAGGTATCTTATAGATTCTAAAGTGGAGGGATTTTATGATAAATTGACTGATCTAGACAGGATCTTGACAGGTACTGATGAAAAAATGATTAAAAAATTATACACTTATTTGTTGGAAATTTTATTAGAGGAGGAACAAGTTAAAGAAACGATGATTGTTTGGGGGAAGAATTTTGGATATGGGATTGATTTGGAGAATTGGGAAAAATTGTGGTCTCAAAATTATAAAATGACAATGTCAACAGCTTATAAAGAAAACTTGTATAAGATGTTTTACAGGTGGCATTTTCCCCCGACAAGAATTGCAAGAATGTTTAAGAACAAATCTGAAAAATGTTGGAAATGTCATCAGATACCTGGCTCATACTACCATATGTGGTGGACTTGTGAGGACGCTAGAAAATATTGGACTAAAATACGCATATGGTTGGAAAAAATGACAAAGACACATATAGACTTGAAACCAGAGATTTTTTTTATTGGGAATCTTACCGGATATATATAATAAAAATTTGAAGTATCTGATTGTAAATATATTAACAGCGGCTAGGATTGTATTTGCTAAGAACTGGAAGAGTGAGAAAATTCCATCAGAAGAAGAAATTATTAAGAAAATATTGGATTGTGCTGAAATGAGCAAATTGACATTTGAAATCAGAGAACAAGAAGATAAACAATTTTATGAAGTTTGGGATCTTTTTTATCAATGGTTAGATAATAAAACATAATGATAGAATATTCAGATTTAGCATAAAAAAAATTTTTTTTTTCTTAATATTATCTTTATAAAACATTATTAAGGTAGATTTGGTATGATCTTATGATTTATTGCAAAATAAATTAAGCAAACTATAGTTATCTCGTTAAAATATGAATTAACAAAATTAAAAATGATTTTTTTTTTTTTTAGTGATGATATTAGGTTATACAATTGTTGATTGATAATATGAGCTATTATGTAATATAATTATACTGGTGACTAGGAAATGGATGCACAAAAAAAAGTGGTAAACCAATCGATGCACTGTATGTAAATTTATGAAGAAGGATCTTTTTATGTTTTTTGTGGTATGTTTATGTTTATTTTGTTATGTATGTTTATGTTTATTTTGTTATTAAAAAATAAAAAAAAATTATTAAAAAAAAAAAGAAAAGGAACAAGACAAGGGTGCCCACTATCACCTCTGTTGTTTGTGTTAACTTTGGAAGTGCTAAATAGAAATATTAGAGATGAAAAGAATATAAAAGGGGTGAAAATTAAAAAGGAAGAATTTAAGTTGCAAGTTGTTGTTAACATTAGAAAGACATGATGTGTTGTTGGGGTGGCATGCTTTTTTATAGTATAAAGGAACTAAAACACAGGGGTACTTTAGAAGACATTATATACGGGAGTCTCTGTGGTTAAACTGGGAGAGGATTAAAAGACAATGTTATTTGAAAATTCCAGTCTGGCTATCAACTATTGAAGCATTTTCTTATCCTATAAGATACAAAAAGGAACAAACAGTTAGATATGGGGAAATATTGAATGAAAAGGGTGAACTTAAATCTATACAAAAACTAGAGGAACAAGGTATAAAGATGAATTGGTTTTCATATGCGCAAATACATTCAAGGTATGATAAAGATTCTAAAACAGAAGGTTTCTATGATAAACTGACTGACTTAGATAAGATTTTGACAGGTACTGATGAAAAGGTGATTAAAAAATTGTATGGATATTTATTAGAAATTTAACTAGAAGAAGAACAAGTTAAAGAAACTATGATTGCTTGGGGGAAAATTTTTGGATATGGGATTGATCTAGAGAAATGGCAAAAATTGTGGTCTCAAAATTATAAAATGACAATGTCAACAGCATATATAAAAAATTTGTATAAGATGTTTTACAGGTGGCATTTCCCCCCGACAAGAATAGCAAGAATGCTCAAGAATAAATCTGAAAAATGTTGGAAATGTCATCAGACACCTGACTTATATTACCATATGTGGTGGACTTGTGCGGATGCTAAAAAATACTGGACTAAAATCCACACGTGGTTGGAAAAAAATGACAAAAAACCATATAGATTTGAAACCAGAGATATTTTTATTGGGAATTTTACCTGAAATATATAGTAAAGACTTGAAATACCTGACTGTAAATGTATTAACAGCAGCTAGGATTCTACTTGCTAAAAACTGGAAAAATGAGAAAATACCATTACAGGAGGAAATCATTAAGAAAATATTGGAATGTGCTGAAATGAGTAGATTGACATTTGAAATTAGAGAACAAGATGATAAACAATTTTATAGCATTTGGGATCTATTCTATCAATGGTTAGACAATAAAATATAGTAATGAAATATGTAGACTTTTATAAAATACTAAATATATAAAGATGTATTCTTTTCTTATTGTATCTACAAAATGATTCTAGGATAGATTTGGGATGATAATATGAACTGTCATAAAACAAATTAAATAAAATATGATTATTTCATAAAGCATGAATGAATAAAAGTATAGTCAAATGATTGATTAATAATGATATTAATGTATTTAATATTTGATTGAAAATACGAGATTATATACAATGTAATTGTAATTGAAGACTACGAAATGGAAGCACAAAACAATTTGTAAACCAACCGGCACACTGTATGGATATATATGGAAGATAGCTTGATGTTTTTATGTTTTGTTTGTTTATGTTTGTCTTTAAAACCAATAAAAAATTTAAAAAAAGAAAAGAAAACTCTCCATTGTGATTTTGATTTTATAAACATGCATTGAGTTCCTGCAGTTAAAGCCTATGTATATTGGTTTAGAAGGAAGTCTCACTGACTTAAATTTAATTTACAGCCCAGGAAATGTTCTTAATTATAATTATATACATATTTCTGAATTCTGAGTTGCTTTTTAGTAGATATAGTAAAGAATTACAGCTGTATCCATATTTTCCAGAATGTGAATCCTGATGAATGCTGTGCTCATGTTCCTGTCTGTAACATCTTTATTTGCTTTTTGATTGGATGTTGTTAAGTCTAGAAAAAAAAAATTTTTTTTATGCTAAGGTCAACAACATGCTCCATGTTGCTCTTTCTCTCTGAACAAAAGCCAAACATTTCTTTTAATCTTAGTTTGGCACCTGGGTTTCAAACATCATTCCTGAGGCAATTCACCCATTGAGATAAGGAAATGGTTGATCATACCATGTGATAATCCTCTGTCATTTAGCCTGGACTATGGAGTAGCATTCCCACCAAAATCCAGATAGTCTCACCCTGCCGTTCTTCTGAAAGACTCTTAAACCTGGGTCCTTTTCTCTGGAAGTTTTTCTTTAACCTGTTTTGGTTATTCTGGTTGTTTGAATCTTCTGGTGATTTGATTTTTTTGTCCCTTTGAGTCACTGTTGATTTTTGGTTGACTACCTGGACAAGTTCTTACACTTTTCTTGGTATTTCAGAAGTGGTTTGCCATTGTCCCCTTCCTAGGACTGAGAGTGAGTGACTGGCTCAATGTCAGTCTAGACTAGGGGTCTTCAAACTTGACAGCTTTATGACTTCCTCCTCCAGTCATGTTAGCTCAGGAATTCTGGGAGTTAAAGTCCACACGTCTTAAACCTGCCAAGTTTGAAGACCCTTGGACTAGACTCTAGTCTAAACTATAACTCACAGTCTCCAAGTTTCTAGCCTGAAGCCTACATCCAGCTGGCTGTTTCAATTGAAGTAGTTTTCAATTAATTTATTTTGTTGGTCGTTATTTGATGTCTTTAACTGTGTGTGCTTCCTGAGTCACATATTGATTGGGCAGCTTATAGAATGGATGGATGGATGGATGGATACATGAGTGAATCTTGACTTTGAATCTGGAATAGCTAATATGTCACATTTATTCCTATTAATGGTGAGATAAGATACTTAAGTTTTGTAATTGACTAAAATCCAGGTGAACCACCACGACCAGATATATTTTACATTCTGGTTATAAAATCAGTAAAGCTGTACCAGGTCTTCCTTCTCAAGACAGTAGTTAACTACAGTGGGGAAAAGTCTAGGAAACCTATATATAGATATTTAACTGTTCCCAGTGCCAAATGTTTTAGGTGAACATTTTGCATTTCAATACTCCCTAAACTGCAATCCAAGTGAAATAACATTTTTATTCTTCCCTTCCAAATTATCTGTCCACAACTGCCATTTCTCAAACTTCTTTTATAGCATTATGGAAATCAGAAGAAATAAAAAGCAAAGACAAGCAACATAAGACATTCAGAATATGTTTTGTGAACCAAACCTTTCTCCCATGGAAAATGTCAAAAATGTAAGCGAATAATGAATCACCATCCCAAACCTGTCTACTTCTTTTTAAACAAAAATAGAATAACCACATTCAACAATATTAAAAACTTTCCTGGGGAAATCTTGGGCATTTTCATACATGGGAAATAAATTGTTCTTGTTTTTTTCCCGCCATTCACCTGTCCCTCAAAAATGTCTACATTTATTTCAGGTGAATGCAGCATTCTTGCATTTATTTTAAGTTTGAAAGAAAGAAATGTGAGGGAAAGATCGTTCTGTCTTTCTTTGAACTATCATCTCCACAGCACTCTGCAGCCTTCCTAGAGTGATTTTTTTTTTAAAAAAGTCCTAGATTGGAAACAGGTCCAAGTAGGTTTTCAAAGATACAAAACTGATAAGTAGCTTGACTTCAGACAAACTAATGAAGCCATTATGAAAGAATTCCATGACTGCTCTGTTCTAAATTCAAACTTATTCATAGGGAAACCAATTTTTAACTCTTTTTCTCTCATTCATGGAATGTAATAAGCTTGATGCCACCATTACTGGATGGGAAGGACAGTTTCCACTTTTCTCATGTTTTGGAATAGTCTGTTAGAAAGATGTAGCCCTGGTTTAGTGACCACAACTGTGACTGACAATTTGGTCATTAAGCAAAGAGGCTGCTAAATAAAACTGTGTCCTGATGTTCAATGTATGGTCTCCTTTCCTTCTCATGTTCTGAATCCCAAGGGAGATCTTCCACTGAGGCCCTTTCAGATCAGGATGCATCTAAGAGGGTTAGCCCTTTCCTATCAACCCTAGACCAGGCTAGGAAGCCAAAGACACAACAATTAGTACTATTTTTATTATAAGTTTACTATAACAGCATCTTTTAAGTCTGAACATGCTTCTTCCCTTCCTCTTTGTGAGAACTAACCCTTTTTCACATTATGTTTCTGCCTCAAACTCAGAGCAAAACAATCTAACTCTTGTCTTAGTTTCTGTTCTTTTTCCCTGTTCTTCAAGGTTATCCTCCAGTCCTTTACAGTCGCACAGTATAATGGTATGTGGGAATAACCTTCGGTGTCAGGGTCAAGAGCCACAGGCAGGGAGACAGATCAGAGCCAGCTTAGCTCACAGAAGGAATGGGCATGTGGCAAATATCTCAGAAGGAGCCCTTCCTAATTTCCTGGGCTGTAAAGAGGATGAGGAGGGAGATATATTTTCAAACTTGGAAGGTTCTGTTAATGTAAGCTTACAATAGAGTAAAAATAATCCACCTGGACATGCTTCTTCTCTGTTCTACTTTGTAAAAGTAACATACGTCCTTCCCATTGTTCCTGCTGGTACAGACTGATAGCTACCAAACTTCAAGACTTCAGACTGTCTGGTCCTCAGAAGCATGAGCTGCCAAAAATGACTGCAGAATGACCAGAAAAACAGACCTAGTCCTACCATTGAATAGAATATAGCATCCATCCCCAACAGTCAGAGAGAACAAGCCCAGAGCTGGATCTCCTGCATTTTCTAGAATTTCTTTTATTGAACATAAGGGGCACAGTTGGTGATGTTCTGCCAGCCTTGGTCCTTCTCGCTTCACATTTGACCCCCTTCCCCATGATTTGACAGAGGGGTTGGAAACTTCTCTTCCTTTTCATTGCACCTCTTCTCTTTTGAGTTATGAGCCTGCAGATGGATCCTGAGTCTTTGTTTGATTTATGCATAACACCAATTTAATGTAGTAGCTCTTTACATAAACAATGATATGCTCTAAAGCACTTCTTGCTGTTACTAAATCTTCCCTGCTTCTATTAGTTTGTTCTTCACAGCAGCACCTCAACCCCACCAGGTGTGTTGGCTGATTTAACCCAAGGCCCTCTATTTAACAGTACATTTGGGGAGGGGGTTCTTTGAATTATTCCATTCATTAGCTTCTCTAAGGAATGCATGATCTATGTACAAGCAGAGGCCATAACCATTTTGACATTAGCTTCCCTGCTAAACTGCTAATGCACTAATATCCCCATTGACAGGCCTGTAACCAACACCTACCCATCAGGCTAATGTAGAAAGTTAGTGATTATGTATACCAAGGTGATGGAAAGAACAACCGCTCTAATAGAGGGAGAAAGCTTGATTAACAGCAAGTGCCACAGAGGGAACTGATGGTTTTGTGGGTGGATGAATCACACAGGAGGAAGATAGCAATTGCCTACGTCTCTTCCTGTTGGCACAAGATGGAAGGAGAGAGGGAAAAAAGAAAGAAATAATAGCACTTGGGCTGAGCTATGGTGTAAAGCTTTTAGAACAGCTTCAGCTCTACTTAAAGGAATCAAATTAATTTAAGAAGATGTGGTAAACTCTTGATTTAGCAAATCATTGTGGGCATTGGAGAAGCCTACATTTCTGTTGTTGCACATTTTCCTTAAAGCAGTTCCTAACACTGGATTTTCAGCACAAAAACCTAATGAAGATGGCTATCATCTACATTGTCTCTTAGTGAAATTAACTGGGAGCTACTACATGCTTGAGCTGTGTCACCATTTAATACATTTCACTGTATCAACTTTTTAGGGTATTACAGGAGTCTTGATATGCTGCCCACCTAATTCCGTTTGAAGACGTACAAATGACCAAATGACCTCTCCTATACCAAATGACCTCTCTAGCCTGACTTTCTTTAGGCCATTCCCAGGGCTGGTCCTACCAAATCTTGAAACTACTAGACCCTGACGAACGTAAAAAAAGAACTTTGCAAATACAACTCTTCTACAAAAAAGACCCAAGTGTAGCCCACTTTGGGTTTAACAAATGAAAGCCATGTTTCAGGAAAACTCAGAATATTCTGTCTACAATGATAGGTTGTCATGCCAAGCCATATGATGTCCCAGGAGTTCCTTTTTTCTGGATTCACCAGCTGGATAGTTGACACTAATGCTATTGAGTTAAAACCTGAAAAAGTTTATTAAGGAAAGCATAAGAAATGAATAATCTTAACTCCAAAGCATAACACAGACAGGAAATAGGCATGGACAAGGGAATAAGATAAGAAAGGGCAATATTTAGTGGAAAGGGCAGGATAAAAATCTCACATTCCTTTGGTAGCTAGCTGCTCTTCATCTTCATCAAAAATAGCTATGGATATAGCACAGATTATCCTATAACACCTTTCTGGATATAGTAATTCTCAATCTTTTCTCACATCGCTCATTTTTATCAAAGGCAGTTACAGGTTATATGTATGCATCATAGGTAGTCACTTAAAGCTGGCTTAGAGAATTATATACTGTATTTTTCCTTCCTAACTAATCAATTTCATTTTTTTGATCACAAATGTCAAACTCGCTATCATGTTTCAGGAGCCTGAGAGGGGTGTGTGCTAACTTTCTACAGTACCTTGACATTGTTCTGTAAATATACAAATGGGATTTTACACTGGAATTTTCCTATTCATCCATGTTCTCTTCCAACAAAGCCATTCTACAATTTCCTTTAATTTTGTAGCCTATGTCCACATTGCCTTGTTGATCTTGGAGAATAAAATCTTCTCAATTAAGATATCACCCTCCAGCTATTTATTTCATCCTTCTCTGACCTTAGTGTAGCCTGGCTAGAAGCTGGTACCTTGCACATACCTTCTCTTAATAGGATCTGGGCAACAGGAAGTTAGTTTGTAAAGTGCTCTCCAGATTATTGATTTTAGTTCAGAACAGCTGTCATCACGCATGAATAAACTGCTTGGAGCAGTGAACTTTGTGAAGTTAAGCTTATGGGAAGTGTGAAAAAAGGATGCTTGTTGAGAAAATGAGGTGGAATAGTTTGCAGATGTAGGAAGAAGGCAGGTAAGAGAATGATTGTTGCAGGAATGATGAAAGACATTATATTTTATTTGTATAGAGAGAGAATGGGAAGAAAGATAGTTGCATAAAATATAGTCAAGGAAAGCAAGGGGTGGTTAGAATTAAAAGAAGAGAAATGCTGTTTTGACAGGAAATAACATATACGTCTTTGAAGTGTGTGTGAAGAGCTAAACATGAGCTCGCAGCAGAGCGATCACAATTAAACATAAAAGCGATGAAATGGTTGGAGAAAAGACAAGGGAAGGAATGCTAGGAAATTGTATGGAAATAATAGGGAAGTGGAACTGAAACCAATACTGCAAAAAATAATGAAACAGAAGTAATGAAAGCTGTGTGAAACGTCAAGTGAAGATGAAGAAGAATTAAGCTTATGGACAAGCCATGTAGCTTTTTTAATTTGAAGAATTATGAAACCTGCATCAGCGTCAGTCAGTTTGAAGGTTATCATTTTTGTTTCCTGGTTCAAAATAAGAGTGAATACAAAAATTACAGAGATATATTGAGCAATGTATTTATTTATGGCTGATAGGTAAAAGTGAAGAAAATTTGGGAAGTTCAATCTGATTTATGCTGGAAAGGGAGTGTGAAAACAAAGTATTGGCTCTTCAGCAGGTCATTATGAAATATACAAACATAAGGAGGAAAGTTTGTATTTTGTTAGTTTAGAAAAAGCATGTGATAAAGTGAAAGGCCATGCAGGAAGCCAAGGATGAATGTAGTGGAAACAATGATAGTTTGCAAAGATAGAAAGATACAGAGAGGAATAGAGAATGGGGTGGATGTATGTAAACTAGACTGCACTACATTTCTTCTCCTTTCCTTCTTTTACATCTCTAATTTCTTTGTTTCTCAACTTTTTTGTGCTCTGCTTATTAATTATCCTACAAAGGTGTAAGCATGATGAATCAAAGTTGGCCATGCTTCCCAGCTTGCTGATGGTGTATTCTTGCCCCCAAAAGCATGCTATTCATAAAGCTAGCATTATACAAAGCAGTCTCAACTTGTCACACAAGTTGATGATTGATTGATTATTTAGTTAGTTAGTTATGGTGCCTTCAAGTCAGCATTACTTTGGGCAACTGCCTTGACAGGTCCATAACGTTTTGTTGGTGAGGTTTTTCAGAAGTCATTTGCCTTGGCTACTTGATAGAATTAGATAAATGGCAAAATTTGTGGGAAAGGAATTATAAATTAACAATGTCAACTGCATATAAAGAAAACTTACATATTACCATGTGCACAATACTTCAAGCTTGAAATGTCTGATTGAGAACCTGAAACTTAGGGAGTAGAAAACTCAGAGGTGGCCCAAAATATTTCATTCCCTGATGTTGAGTTAGGAAAAATGCCACTTAGCCACCCAAGTCAAGATGCGTAATACCTAATACCAACCACATCCATTTGCCACCTAGGGCAAAAAAAATACTCCACAATACCAAAATGTTTAACACTAAAAATTCAGTGATTAAGAAAATAAATTGCTGCACTCTATGGTCCTCAAGTTCTGCTACCTGAAGAGCTTATTTCTTTTTTTTTTTTTACATTTTTAAATATTTTTATTTATTTATTTATTAAATTTATATGCCACCTACGTCACTACCCATAGTGACTTTGGGCAACTTACAATGCCTTTAAAACATAAATATAAAAACATTGCAATTAACAAGAATTAAGTAAAAGCTAAAAACCAAACAACGAGATAATGTGGGCATAGGCTTTTATCTTTCACTCAACCAACCACTATAGCACATCCCCATCAGGGCCCTATGCCAAATGGCATAGCCATATTTTAAGATCCTTCCCGAAGGCCAGAAAGATGGAGGCAGATCTCCCTTCTGACAACAAGATGTTCTCAGAAGGCAGAGACCACAACAGAGAAAGCTTTTGAAGACCTTATTTCTATTTGCCTCATTGTAGGTTTAGCCTTGGGAGGTTGAATATTCACATTTTCATTTAATCATGAAGTTCACCTTGAACTAGTTGTCATCCTTCTGTTTATCTTAGTTGCAGAGAAATAGGGATAAACAAAGGGAAAACTTGCACAAGGTGCCAAAAACTCTTGAGGGGAAAAAAATGAGCTAAATACGGAAGGCGATACTTTGGGGAGATTCGCATGATGTTTATTATAAGAAAAAGATGCAAGTTGTACGGACTTAGACAATTTACAAAGGAGTCATATTTAATGAAAAGTGACAAGGTTAATGATGTTTGCTCTCATTTCTGAGGATATCTAATTAACATCATTACATTTTACAAGGCTAACGTAGTGATGGTATAGTAAAAAAAAAATAAGCAAAATGCTAAATTGCACATCAAAGCAGCTGGAAACATCTGGCTTTAAAGGCAAAATTTTATTTAGTACCAAAATAAAAACAAAAAAGGAAGAACAACAAAAAGCAAGGTGGATGGAAAGGGAGCGAGGAAAATGTCTCTATGGGCTTTTGAATCAAGGGACAGCTCAGTAAAAAAATATGGAGAGTTCTCATGAGATGCTTTAATTATATCACATGCTGTTTCCTTGCTTATCCTATTGCGCTTTGGATACAAATCTAAATAAATATTCAGTAATTAAATTAAGACCTTAAACAAGCTATTTGCTGGACTTCCAGATTAGCTATACACTTTGCTGAGAATCTGGTATTTTTCATTTAGCCTATAAATAAAAAGTTACTGATCTGTAATGTTCCTTATTCTAGCCAGACTATTGATCATAAGCAATGACCAAAAAACAACTCTCGATTTTCAGTCTTATTTGGAAATGCTGGAAACTATATCCCTCACTGTCTAAAGGAAAAGTAAATACTGTATCATTAATCTATGTTGCCTTTAGTACATGCACATTTCTTTTAGTTTTGGACTGTTTCTTTCCTCCTGACAATACCTTGGACCAAATTTTTGCTCAATTACCTAAAAAGAAATTCTATTGAACCCTATAATATCTATCTGTGAGTAGAAATGTGTACAATAGTATGTATTCATTTGACAAGTTCTATGGCTGACCATCTCTAATGAAACTGCGGGCATCTAGCAGAATAAAAATACAATTAATCCACCAAAATCCAAAACAAGAAAGGAAAAGACAACAACAACACCTTCTACCTGATCATTTCATATTATACATTTTATAACTACTGTAGCATCTTAGCTACAATGCCTGAAAATGGCAAGTCTTCATGACCTTCTGAAAGGCCAGGAGATTTGGGGCCATCCTTACTTCTGGAAACAGACTCTTCTATAATGCAGACACCCTAACAAGTCACACTTTCTAGGGTGTACTGGGGAACTTTGCTTCACCGAGAGGATATGGAATGCACCCACTCTATCAGGTATGGTGGGATGGAGAGCAAAGTGACTGTGATGGAATATGCACTGGGAGAGGGAAGATGAAGAGAATCCCAGCAGGAGCCTCATGATTTCCACAGGGAAGGCAGAGTGGCGCAGTGGTTAGAGTGTAGTACTGCAGTACTGTAGTACTTCTGCTGACTGCTGGCTGCCTGCAATTTGGCAGATTGAATCTCACCCAGTCTCAGGGTTAACTCAGCCTTCCATCCTTCCAAAGTCAGTAAAATGAGGACCCAAAATTGTTGGGGGCAATATGTTGACTCTGTAAACCACTTAAAGAGGGCTGTAAAGCACTGTGAAGTGGTACATGTCTAAGTGCTATTAATATTGCTATTCCAGAGAGAAGCCTAAAACGAGAGACTGCACAATTCTGAGCTGGATGGGAGAGGAAAGAAGAGGTTCAGGGAGGCCACACCCTAGAATCTTCCAGGGTATATCTATTACATTAGGTTATAGCTTTGGTTTGGCAAGATTCTGTCTATTAAGTGGAAGCAAATAAAGATCAGGGCCCAATGTGGGTTATCTTTGGGCTTGGGTCTGATAGTGACAAGTGTGAAGGGCGAATATACACGTCTCAGGATAATGTTGCAGGATCCAGTCTGGGTCGGTCACCAGGATCAGAGGTTTTGTCTTCTGAGCTTCCAGAGTCATGCTGGAGCCCATCTTTGGGGAACTTCTCTCTAGCAGAGTGACAGTTTCCTGCAACCAACATGACCCCATGCCATGTACAGCTTTGAAGATTTTGAATGGTAGCTGGAAGCCTCACAAAGCAGTCATCTTGCATGAGTGTAAGATGCATGTGCACCCAATATTGTAAGTGCATTTGGGACCGGATGTTGGTTCAGTTGATGCTGGATCATATCTTATAGAGCAGAGCAGAGCAGAGCAGTGGTGGGATTCAAATGGTTCAGTGGGCATGGCTTGGTGGGTGTGGCTTAGAGTGTGGCTTCAGTGGCATGCTTTGCCTAATGCTGGTGTGCAGCTTTCCCCACACCAGTTGAGACCTGCAGCACCAATAAGCTGAGAGGATAAATAAGAGAAAAGCGCAGGGGCAGGTGGGAGGGACGATCCTGTGCTTTTCTCTTATTTCTCCTCTTAGCTGATCATCTGAGGCTTATTTTTTTTACTACCGGTTCAGCTGAACCAGTCAAAACCAGTGATATACCCTCACTGGAGCAGAGTTGGATCTAGACATACTGTTTCACCCACTTTATAATATTCAGAGTAAAATGGTCACATGGCAATGTAGTCTGTTGAAGATCTGCAGCATTATTCATGGAAATACACTTCAAAGCAAATTTAGAGAGAAAAAAAAAACTAAACTTATAAAATCAAAACAGCAGGTAACATGGGTTGCTGCAGGCTTCATGTCAAAGGATGGTTGCTTAGTGATTTTGATTAGATTGCTTGGCAAATCCAGGCTCATAAAATAAAGGTAAAATCAGGGTCTTTCAGAGGACACACCTGGAGCTTTTTCACCAAAAAGTACACTTCAGTACTTAAAATTATCACATACACTGCTCCCCTTTTCATTCTAATCAATTATATGCATTAATTAAAAATATTACAATTAAACGTTGAGAGGGTTTTGCCCTGTAATTTGAATTTCTACTTATTAACTGAGCTATATACTTCAACAGACAAAAACCATGGGGTAAAGCATTCCCAAAACATGATAGGCTACAATGAGAAAATTGTGGGTCAGATTCACTATCTGTTTCAAATGGCATCTGATGGAAAATGCATGTTGTGTAATGATAGAATAAATATTGCCAAGATGTAAGTATTGTGCTTATTCTCAGTGGACCAGAGATTTCTGCTTCAATAGTTACTGGAATGGGTGAGTATTTATTTATATTAGAATTTTCATATAATTGTTCTGTAATATTCATTGTAGGGGTGTTTAATATACTGAATATTAATTCTACATAAAAAATAACATCAACAAGAAAACACTTAAAATATTAACACCTTTAGAGTATCACTAAAACAGCACCAACATTAAATATGGTTTAATTGTAGTTATTGCTATTGGGACGTATTTCGATAGTAAAAATGAATATTTTGCCAAAATTGTTGTTCTTGTTTCAATCAGTGCAGGTCAAGTTGGAAAAGAATTTTTTTGTAGAATTAAACAAATGTATATCTAAATTTATATGGCAGAGGAAAAAACCCAGAGTGAAATATAAATTATTACAGGACACCAAGAAAAAAGGAGGATTTGGCCTTCCAGATTTTGAATTATATTATGATGCTGCGATAGTAAACTGGCTTAAGGATTGGCTTAAATTAGAAAATAGGTTATTAGTATTAGAAGGTTTTGATCTCCAACACCTCCACCCAAATGACACCATTTTATGCTAATGTGGGGTACCATCCGCAGTTCTTCCTTTAGATTCCCCTGTTACCAAGACCCAGAAATTGACATTAGCCTATGTCAGGGGTGTCAAACTCGCATCGTCACATGACGTATTTTTTCCTTTTCCCCAAACTGGGCAAGGATGGGGCCAGCACATGACACATCTGGCCTGAGGGCCATGAGTTTGACACCCCTGGCCTATGTCAATAAAATATAAAACAAAAGGTAAAGGTTTCCCCTGTCCAGTTATGTCTGACTCTAGAGGATGATGTTCATTAGCTGAGGGAACCAGCATTTTCCAAAGATGCGTACATGGTCACATGGCCAGCAAGGCTACATGTCAAGGTACACAGAATGCTGTTATTTTCCCACTGAAGTGGTACCTATTTAACTACTCACATTTGCATGCTTTTGAACTGCTAAGTGGGCAGGAGGTGGAGCAAGGAACTGGAGCTCGCTCCATCATGCTGTGATCGGGTCTCAAACCTGGGCTGTCAGCTTTCCAGTTAACAAGCTCAGCATCTTTAACCTCTCAGCCATCATGACAGCCATACATTTTAAAGAAGTATTCATTGCACTAGTTACCTTGGCTTGGTTTAGCTGCTAAGCCATGATGGTTTGGTTGTTCAATCAAGCCATATCAAGCAGCAACTGAGGTAAAAAGAGGAAGAGTTCCATTAAGTTGACATTGTCCACTCATCATCTTGCATACAAGTATAAAAATGAACAAGCAAAATACTCCATCTTGACCTCCCTTGATAAGTAAACCTATCCAACATATATCTAGGTTTCCAAAAACTGAAATGAAGTGACAGTTTATTTGAGCCTGCCATGCCAAACATGATCCCAGCTTCCTGCTTCATAAAACATGACAAAAGAGAAAGCCATTATGAAGTTGAATTCTTACATTATGAATTCCTTTCAGTCTCTTGTGTGGAATCAAACACACACATTATACACACACACACACACACAAACATTGATCCCCCACCCCTGGTTACCTCTCAAGAGTTGAATAGATTTCTGGCTGTCTCTTTTCTTGCTTCACCAGCCAAATATTAATAGGCTCTCTAACAGCCAGAGAAATGTATTTGACCAAAAGTGCTTTCAGAGCACAATCCATTATCAGTGAGAAGATCCTTTCAGGACTGGAAACAGCAATATGATCAAGACAGAAAGTCTGCTTCATTTTAGAGATCTGGCTCAAAAGAGTTACTAGCAGCAATAAGAATTATGTCCTAGCTGGTAAATGGTTTTAACATTTCCACCTTTACCTGCTTATTCAAAACTGCTGATATAACTTCAATTTCAATGTTCTTCCTATGAGGAGGAGGAAGATTCCTTTTTGATAAAAGAAATACAATTTCTTTTTAACAGAACAGACTTTGGTTCTAATGCCCTTCCCTTTCTGTTGTTAAATGAATTGCAGTTTAGTATTATATTTATAAGCAGAATTTACTCCAGGAGCAGACAATGTATACAGACTTGGAGGGATATTTGGAATTTTGAGAATAAATTGGGAGTATTTGTACAAATGACTATCTTGGTGAGAGATTGTGCCAGGACAGAATAGCAGCGGACACTGTCGCTGATTCTAATCAGCCTGAACTAGGACTAGACACATCACCAATTCAACGTTTTGCTTCAGTCCAATTGCCTCTTTAAATCAAATTGCAAAATCTATTTACTATACTCAATAATACAGGGCACCTTTGAATTGATTTGAACATTCACCAGACTCTGCACCTATGCAGGTACAGTTTGATAGAACTGAACTGAGGCTTCAAACTGGATTGGTTTGATCTGACCATTTGAATCAATAATTCAAATCAAGTTGACTCTTTGAACTGTGCAAACTTAATTATTGCTTGGTTAAACCATTGATCTACAAGTGAAAAAGGAAAGAAGGAAAAGAAAGGAAAGGAAAGGAGAGTTCAGATAAGGAATTTGTCAACAACAAACAAAAGGAAAATATTCTCAAAACTATTATGTAATCGCAATACCAGATTCTACCTTTAATTTTAACACAGTAGTTAATTTTTCTAAAACATGACTAAACAATATATCAGACACAAAGACAAGCAACCACACTTTTTTTTAATGTGCAAAATAAAGAATCATTGCATATAATTAAATGCTTTTTCCTTCTAACTTTGCTCTTTAGAACACTGGATACTACACAGCCCTTATTCAAACTTCCAATTCAAACTTAAAATTAAAGATAGCAGATATTCTTTGAAAGAACATCTTGATCTTTCTGACATTTAAGAGCTTTTAAAACCATATTCCACATAATTACATTTCAAATATTTCCCCCCTTCTAAGGGATCCATCTCAACAATTTTAATCAGTTAAGATATTTTTGTATCTTATATATATATATATATATATAAATATATATATTTGTATATATTTTTGTATTTGAAAGGAGAAAAAACATAACCCTAACTACCCCATAAATGTGTAAATTACTGTACCATCTCTCTTTAAAATTCTGGGCTTATTAATTACTAATTATTAATTTAAGGCAGTGTCATTTCAGAAACTCTTAGTTGCTCAGATTTTTTTCTTTGTCGTGGATAAATGTGGTGCTTAATGGTTTGAATTCCAAGACATTTTAAAATATGTGCAACAACAATGTATATGTACTCTATTGATTGATTGACTGTATCTTTAAAACCATATTTTGTCACCACCTGAATCCTAAACAGATATATCTCTACATAAACTCTGGAAATGCAAACAGCAATAGTAAAATAACACACAAAAAGAGAAAAGGGCCAATATAATAACAACACTGGAAGTGACAAACATGACTGATACATGACCGTCTTGATATTAATCCAATATTTTGTGTAGGATCCTTTCCTTTATTCTGTACAACAGAGGTCCCCAAACTTGGCAACTTTAAGACTTGTGGACTTCAATTGGCTGGATAATTCTGGGAGTTGAAGTCCATAAGTCTTAAAGTTGCCAAGTTTGGAGACCTCTGCTGTACAATGCTCTGTTGAGCAAACTAAAGGAAACATTTGGCTTTTTACCTAAAGTTACAGCGTGCTGATAGAGTGTGATAAGGAAGCTGAAGACCTTGTGTGAAACAGAGGGAATTATAGAACAAGATCCAAAACTTCAGCAATGTTATACATGGGCAAGTAATTTACTGCATAAATGTTGAAGTTCAGAAGTTGAACAGTTGCCAAAAATTAACAAGGGATTTGTCCCAAGATGAGCAGCATTCTCTTCTGAAGTAAGAGGTAACAATAAAACATTTATTTATTTTATTTATGTCTATCAAATTTAGGTACTAACATCTCGTTCTCAGAATGAGTCTGAGCAGTTTAGAGCTAAAAGCATATTAAAAGAACAGCAAGTCTATGAGCCCCACTGGTCTTTACACCCTTCCAAAAAGCCAAAAGGTAACTGAGTTCCTCAGGTAACCCGGCTCCAAGCCACGTAGGATTTTATAGGTAATAACCAACACCTTGATTTGGACCTGGGAGCACCCAATGCAGCTCATACTGCAAAGGTATTACAACATACACTTTTATCAAACGATCCATCAAACATAAATCATTTTTTGTCTTTTAATGACTCCATAATCCCTTGCATCAGGGTGGAGTTGGAGCAACTGAATGGAGCTGAATGTTTCCTGGCCAGATGCCCTTCCTGTTGCCAATGTGGAGTTCGCAATTGATATTTACTCATTGTGCCCAGAGAGAGAAATATCTGCCACTACCTAGGATCGAACTCATAAATCATGGAATGCCAATCAAGAATGAGAAAGAATAAGAAGAATCATTCATCTAAAAACCCTGGAAATTACACAGATATTAAAGATGGTCTCCCTCATTTTAGAAAATACTCTGCTCCCAGAGGTATTCTTGATTCCTCCCTGCCATTTTGTTCAGTGGCCTTTGAGTATGTACTGTATGATTGAATGACCACTTCGCTTCATGTATTATATTCCATCTAGCATGGTTTCTTTGTTGTATTAATAAATACTTCCAGAGACATTTTCATTTGATTGTTCATAAATGGCAATGCTACCCCAATTTATTTCCACTTGTGCAAACTTGAACACAGATGATTGCAGATGTTTTTAATTTTGATTAAAATGAGGGGAAAAACAAAATGTCAAAACTGCTCTCCACTTTCAGATATCCAATGTCTGTTTATGATTATAAATGGTAGATGGACAATTCATGCAAGACCTGAATATAGGTCAAAATATGATATTACTCTATTGTAGGCGCATACACACATACACTGAGATCCAAGCCCACCTCTGCAATCCTTTTGGTGATCTCTGCCACTCAGAATATCTCAGTTTTCCCTAGAGCCATCCGGGGTCTGATCACTGACCATTATATCCAAAGGCAATCAACTTTGTATCATGCAAAATGAATTAAATAAGAAGAAACCCAACCTAGGACTGACCATGTCTAGTAACTCAGATACCTTAGATAGGCACACCAACCTAATTAAGTAATTAGCCAATGATTTGCATAAACTTGTAAACTCATGCAACTCCTTCCCATTAGATGTGTTGGATACCAGGTTGGAAAAGGCTGGGATGAAAATATCTTAGAAAGAAACATATTTATTCAAAAGCCTGCTCAGGAAGAAGCTGTATGTCTATATTATATCTATATCTATATCCACTTTGGAATTCCTGGTAGAAAAATAACCTTTGTTCAATGTCTTTACACTGATAAATGGTGCAGTATAGCCAGCTTTCTGAGCTATTAAGCATTGACAGCTCTTTTCAAGATGCCAGAGAATTAGCAGAAACATATTAGGCATTGTTAATAACAGTTATGCAACTTCTGTGCCAGACAGCGTGGCTTATGAATGATTCAGGTCTATGAAAGATACACCAAGTAACTTCTCTTATCAACAAGATTAATTCCTACCTTTATAAAAGCCAACTTCCATTTATCTAACTAAGGAAACCACAATACACTAATTTTTTTCCCATAGTCTCCAGCTGTCTTATCCAAATTTTCTTAAAGTGGAAATGTGTAGATTTTTTTTAAAAAAAATGTCTTCCTTATTGCATAACACCATGGATTCAATATATGTCAAAAGTATGGAGAAAATTTAACTCAGTCCTCCTTTACTGTCATAGAAATTTATTCAGCCCAAAGGAAATGTATTAATCAACAGTTATTCATTTTGTTGTATTCCAATCACCCACACAGTAGAATAAAACAAAAACAAGAATTGTCATTAAGACGACAGAGATGCTTTCACCTAATAAAGCAGTCTTCACTTTCATTTAAAACAGGTAATTATATGCTCAGCTCTGTTTCTCTTGAGAAGACACTTTAAAAACTGAGTAGCACATCTGAACCAATCCTTCCTCCAGAAACCATTGCTGTACTTCCGATGATGCTATTAATGAAAGTAGTAATATCAATTTAGTTTGATTTATCTTCTGGTTTCATGCCATTAAATTTGTAAAGGGCAACAGAAGTGAATGTTCACTAAAGCTACTGAATGACTGATGTAACATCTGTTTTAGTCCTATCCCCTAGTCTGGATTCCAATTATCAAAATATATTTTTTGCTTGCAAAAGAAGCTTCAGGGTTTTTTTTACATCTGTCTCAAGGTGTTTGACAATTACTTTGAATTTCATACCGCAACCACCTAACTGCCAATGCTGCCTCAACTGAAAAAATTCCCATAGGTGGGGTTTCTCCCAAGCAATTGTCTTGGGATTTAACTACCCAATTTACAAGTAGAGACCACACAAGTGATACAAGTGTATTTGAGCAATGCTGGGACAGACCACAAGGTTCAGCCCACTGAAGGACATTACAATAGTAATAGCAATAGCACTTAGACTTATATACCGCTTACAGTGCTTTACAATCTTTACAAAGTCAGCCTCTGGCCCCTGACAATCTGGGTCCTCATTTTACTAACCTTGGAAGAATGGAAGGCTGAGTCAACCTTGAGCCTGGTGAGATTCAATCTGCCAAATTGCAGTCAGCTGGCAGTCAGCAAAAGTAGACTGCAGTACTGCATTCTAACTACTGCACCACCACAGCTCTTACAAACAACTTTTAGTGTCCAACCTTGGCGATTTTAAGACATGCTGGCTGGAGAATTCTGGGAGATGAAGTCCACAGGTTTTAAAGATGGACACCGCTGCTTTACAGAGTCATGTCAAAGTTCAACCACAACATGGGTTAGATTTTCTGCTTATAGTACGATACAAGTCCTGATTTAAGACAACTCATAAGCCAGCATGTACAAATGCCTAAGCAAGCTATTATGTGGAAGACTCTTGAGAGTCCCTTGGATTGCAAGGAGATCCAATCAATTAATCCTAAAGTAAATCAACCCTGATTGTTCTTTGGCAGGATAGATACTGAAGTTAAAAGTCAAACACTTTGACAACCTAATGAGAAGAGAGGACTCATTGGAAAAGATTCTGATCTTGGGAAAGATTGGAGGCAAGAGAAGGAACAGAAGAGGGTGAGACAGATGTTCTGACCTAGGCTTCCTTAGAAAGCATAAAACACAATCTTAGTCCTGGCAACCTTATTCCCATGGCTCTGAATTACGTTCATTCACAGCCTGCAAGGCTTCACAAACAGTCTTTCAGGGGAATGTTTATAAACACCCACCTTATTGCACTTGGAATGCTGCTGGAGAACTAATTGGCAAATGCAGGGCAAGGCCAAACTGGACACAGAGTCAAACAGAACTTTTCAAAGCTTAAATCAACCAGATAAACTAATTGCTTCCTGAAAAAGCTCATGTTCTATTCACTCCTCTTTTATGTCCTATAGGAGGGGCCAATCATCACTGAGGTGTGGCCTTACTCCTGAGTTTCAATTGTTTTTTTCCTCTGGTAGCCTTGCGCATGTGCAGGCTGGGAACCAGTTCCAGAAACTCTCCCGCCTCACTGCTGTCTGAATCTGAAGGCAGCTGATGACTGCCAGCCTGCCCTGGCCCCATCTCTGCCTCTGATGCAGAGCCCTCGTTTGAGCCTTCCTCAGCCTCCAAGACTGGCCCAGGTTCCTCCCCAACCTCCTTACTACTGTCCGACTCTGCTGCCAGCTCCGTCAGCCCCCAGTGGGCCACAACAAAAGAGAGAGTCATTGACCCAACAAACATGAATTTGCACAAACTCCAAGAGAATAGGGAGGCCTGGCAAGTCTGGAGATTTGGGTTCAGGGTGATAATTTTACTTTAGCTATCGACCACTGAACAATTATTGTATAATAAAGGCCAACAAGTGCAGACACATAGATGACAATCAACTTTTAACAATAGGAATAAGAATCCGCCACTCCAACCTTGAAAGTTTTATTCTATGAATTTTATTCTGCCTCAAGATAGATCCATCACAATACTTTAGAGACAGAATTTTGTAAATTTCCATAGAACTACCATTATGATCGCAAGTAAGCAGAAGAAGTGGGCTCCTGCTGCATCTGGCTGCCAGTGCTGCTACCACAAGGCAGGTGTCAGGACATGGATGGCCTGGCTGTCGGGACTGTGAGGTAAGCTGGTGCAGGGTGTGTGGGGCAGATTGACCACCACCACACCTTGCCTTGTGGCCACAGCACCGTGAGCAATCAGACGGTATGGGTGGAATAAGTAGGGCTTATTTTCAGGGTAGAGCTTATATTAGTCACATGCATAAAAACATGCTGGACTTGCTGCTGAGAAAACAGGATAGGTTAATTCTGTATATCACCAGATTAAAAAGTCCAAAAATGATGCCCGTATATTTAAAAAAAAAATGCAAGTAAGGTCTTTTCAACAAGAAAAAGCTTGAAAACTTCTCAATACAATAAACAATAACTGTTTTTTACAATGAAGAACATAAAATTTACCCAGCACTACCAAATTATCCTCTAATAGTACTGCTTTACTTTTGGAAGCTTGTGGCATTCTAAATGTAGGTTTTTCCAAAAATAGTGGAGGTTTGGCAAACTTCAGTTCCTAAAATTAAAAGGCATCACGTGTGTATATTTAACTCACAACAAATTATTTCCAAATGCCACTGATTTTGAATTTTTTATTATTTCCTGAAATTATGTCTTGCTCTTCTGACGGATGTTGTATTTCATTACTTTTTCTTCTTACCTTGTGCTTGTCTTCTTTCAGATAAATGATGATGCTTTCAGAAAAGATTAAGCACAAGCGGACGATAAAGCAATGGTCCAAACACAGTTTTAATTGGAATGTCAAATCCTATAAGGAAAGAAAAAAATGTAAATCATTAATAATGTGACTCTGTTTTAATCTGCCGAAACTATAGAAAAATCCATAGATTTGAGGTTTTAAGTAGCCCTTTTCTGATTTCATATACATTGATTATCTGTAGTTCTGCAAGATTGCAAAGACACATACAAATCTTGCCTTTGGAGATTCAAATTCCAAATAGCTTAATTAAAATTCATTTCTAGGGATCAGAGGGGATGTTTTTTTAGCCAGACTTCCAGCAATGATCCAATTTGCTACAGTAACACATCTACTGTGAAATTGTACATTGGTTTTAAAGTGAACACAGTACGGAGATTAGAATAGAGAATTTAACAGCAATGAGTGAACTGGAATAGGACATCCTATTTTCTTGTTTCTTTTGCTCCTTTCCATATTGATCTCTGAAATATTTTTTTCTAATTATTAAAGAGAACTGCAAATAAAACATTAAACCAGACAAATAGCCCAACCCCAAACAATTTCTTTGTCACCATTCCAGAAAACCTCCATTCTAACAAATAACTCTGAGACAGACATCCTCTCCAGAATTCTTTTTTATTTGGGTAGTAAACTAGCAATCTGGGAAATCCTGAATCTGAAAGTTCTGTGTTTCCTTGCAATAAGTAAAAACTACAAATCCGCCTCCTGTCCCCATTATGGCATCACATGCCCCAATCACCATCCGTCCCAATTTGAGACATCTCCTCACCCAGGTGCAGAAGTAACATGACCTTGACTTAGAAGAAGAATGCTATTTTGTCTAACCACATACACTCCAAGAAATTCCCCCCTCCCATTTTCCCAAGCTCAAGAACGTGGCAGTGTGGAAGCGTCTGATACTAATATGGCTTCCAAAGCTGACACTCTTAAGCAAGATAAACCAAACAAAATAGGGCCACAAAATACAATGATGAATTATTGCAGGGGTGTCAAACTCACGACGGCACATTGTTGTCACATCATGTATTGCAACTTTTTCCCTTTTTGCTAAAACGGTGGTTGGGCATGGTCAGTGTGTTGATGCACCTGGCTGTGAGTTTGACACCCCTGCATTATTGCATTAACTCTAGTCCTGAGACCAAAAGTCAGGTCCAGTTGACAATGTAGACCCATAAAAATGGTTTAATTCTGTGCCTATGTTAAGCATGCTGTATGAGTATAGCAAATGTTTCCTCTTTGGGATTTAAAGAAAATGTGTATAGTTACAGAAGCTGCAAACTGCTGGAGGGGTTATTACACGATGAAAGACAAGACATTTTCACTTACGTGAGCCATTGCATACACAAATCCAAGTAAATAACTCTCTAACTGTGAGAATATATCTCTCATTAGAAATTTCAAAACCTGCCTCTCAACAGATTTGTGGTGTTTTTATAACAAACGATTTTAACATTTTTCAGTGGTTTTATGTTGTAAGTTGACCAGAGTCGTTGGATACAAGATGGGTGGCAAATAAATTTTATAAAGAAACAAATGGAAAAATGGAAAAAGGATTATTTTTCTGTATAACATTGTATCTCTTTCCATTACTGGTATTTCCTGGAATGACCGTGTAAGTATATTTCACAGCAAGAGAAGGTGCATCAGTGGTGGTGCAGTCGTTAAAATGCAGTACTACAGACTACTTCTGCTGACTGCTGGTTATTGGCAGTTCGATCCTAACTGGCTCAAGGTTGACTCAGCCTTCCATCCCTCCAAGGTAGCTAAAATGAGGACCCAGATTGTTGGGGGTCATATGCTGACTCTAAACCACTTAGAGTAAAGCACTGTAAAGTGGTATATAAGTCTAAGTGCTATTTACTATTGCTATCAGTCTGCAGTGTGCTTGGAAGTAATATAGGTGTATCCGGCTTCATAAAATTGTAGTCCTTTATTCAATAAAACAGTTTAAGAAACTAACAAAAATCTCAGTCCTCCTTTCCCATTACCGTTGTTTCCTTGACAACAACAAATGCTAAAAGGACTTTATTATAGTTAGTGTTCATCCTATCATAAATCTGCTGGAAGTAAATCTTCCAGACCCCCAAATTCCAAATTTCTTCTTTTGGTCCCATTAAGTATGACAATCCAGGCTTATCTTTTTAAGGCATTCCAAGAACTGTACACAGTTCAACCCTGGGCAGTCCAGAAAGTCCCTGATGATATCGCTGATGGACAGTTAAGGAGAGAAAGGTTAGTTTTGAACTTCAACAATGTAGAATCATAGTTAAACTACCCCCTCTCCGCCCACCCTTGATCGTTATGATCATTAAGTCTAAGATCTAACTGTACTGGCAGGATAAGTCTAAGATTTTGTTATTGATGTGTTTGTGATGCCAGAAAGAAGAGGACCTGGGAAGAACAAGTGAATGCCTGCGAGCCATTCTCCCCTTCAGCTGACCCACAGAGAAATCTAATCAGCCTCTCTAGGGAGGAATTTCGCTGTCTGCCTCACTGCAGGTTCTGCTGTCAGTATACTTAATTGAGTTCTTTCATAGTTGGGTCCATGCATCCACCGGCACTAATTATGCAGTGATCAATGCCTCTTGCTAACAGTATTTGATCCATAGTGACTCCTCAGTGGACTAAGAGTCAGTCTGTTTAATGCTTTTCGTGTCAGTCACTCAGATTGAAATGTAGATTGTTTTGAAAGGAATTAGAGAGGGGAAAGATTTAACCTCTAGCAGACGGGCTGAAACAAAAAGGGGTGCTAAAGGGGTACATTTTCTGTGGGGTTTCCATGAATATTATAATTAGAGACAGCCTAGCGGTCCCTTAGGAAAGTTGTTGGTGACTTGAGGAATGTCAGTCTATGTCAGGACATGCATCTTTAGTGGAATGGCCAGGATTACTTTTTGAAGTTGAAGTAGCTTCCATTTCAATCCTAAATCATAATAGAAAGAAGAAGAAAAATGCCCTGGACACAGCTTTCTACAGAGAAGATTGATGTTCATCATACAGGTAATCCTCAATTTACAACCATTTATTTAGTGACCATTCAAAGTTACAACAGCACTGAAAAAAGCAACCAGTCCTCCAATTTACAATTGTTGCAGCATTCCCAGGATCACGTGATTAAAATGAAAGCACCCAGGGTTGGTGCACAAGGAACATGTGCTAGGTAGAAGCTTGACAACCTTTATTCAACCACCATCCACCACCATCCCCACCATCCAACAATTCCTGGTCCGTTCTCCAAAGTCTCTGCCCAGAGGTTACCCCTACAGTCCAGGAGCAAGGCTCAAATGCACACGCCTGCACACGCTTCGTGCTACTTCCTGGCAGTGAAAGTCCACAGGAGCAGCACCACTCCAGTGGCAAGACAGGACCTCAAACTTGGCAAAGTTCACAACAAATGTCAAGGCAAGATTTGCAACAAATGTCTTCTCAGAACCATGGAGTGTGTTGCCATGAAATACAACATTTGTTCCCCCAAAAAGCCCCTCCCCACGGTGTTTCCTTAAATGCTATTCTCCAGGTGATCCTTGGGAGGAGGAGCAGGGTGCCATCCTTCCAAGTAGTCGGGTTGCTCTGTGCTCACTCTACCTCCTCTCCATTCTCCACACTCAGGAATTGGTCGGGGGAAGCATTTGCTCGTCTCTGGAGCGCCACCCCTCCTCTGCCCCACTGCCTGCCCTTTCCATCTCCTTCCTTTTTGCACCCTCCCTTCCTCCTTGCCTACTCTTCCAAAGCCCGAGGAGTCCAGGAATGTCTCATCCTCATCCCCAGGTGGTTCCTCATGAGCCATAGGGACTGTGCCCTCCCCCTTCTCTTGGATCCAGCTCCAACTCCTCCTTCTCCTTGGACCTGGACTCTAACAGGCCATGACAAAGTACTTGTCAATTGGCATGTGTTTCCGACAGTCGCAGCATGTCAGGGTCACGGGTTGGCCATTTGGAACCTTTGAAATAGCTTCAGACAAGCAAAGTCAATGGAAAAGTTGGATTGGCTTAAGGACACACATTTCACAACAACTACAGCTATTTGTTTAACAACCATAACAAAAAAGGACATAACATTGGGACTGATTCACTTAACAACCACCTTGTTTAATCACAGAAATTCTGATCCTAATTGTGATTGAATGTTGAGGACTATCTTTAATTTGAAAGAAGGTCTAATACTGTTATATTACTGTTAAATTTTACATTTAAGATGGATACTCATAGTGTAAATGTAAAGGAACCTAAAGAAGAGATTATTGAAGTACTGAAAAACAATCTTGCTGAAAGGAGTCACAAAGAGTTAGAAGTGATTGAATGATAATTCAACTGACTTCATTCATCAAACAGAAAACAATGGGGTCTGCTAATCCTTGACTATTTATTTATGCATTTATTTTTAATAGAAGAATTCATTATCCAGTGTATTTCCCTGTCTGGCATGTGTGCATAAACACTATCTGAATCTGTGTACAGAATCTCTCTAAGAAGATGCTTCAAAATGAATCAGGTGTATGTTCCACTTGCCCAACAATGGTTAATGTATGTTTCCTCAATTTGCTGAACTCCAAATCCCGAAAGAGAGTAACAGTGATATTGGTTTAACTAGATTCCTAGATGCGCACAGCAAGCTGCCTGAAGCTGATTAGGGTTTTTATGAGCTGCCTATTAAATTGGAAAGCTAAGCCAGATTAATCCTTATTACTGAGGGCTACTACTATCTGGGACTGCAAAATTTGAATGACCTGCAGATGGCAGCAAAAAGGATATTCCTGTATCTCTCTTCTGCACCCTGGTGACTGTTTAGATTTCTCCAGTCCAGATATAAGAAAAATATATGATTGATATTAGAAGATGAATGAGAAACAGATCAGATTCTAAGTAGAGCTCTCACAGAAGTGTTTTGAGCAAAGAAATTCCTCTCTGAGGGATCTTAAATGAGAGGCACTGTATCTGGGCTGCAAAAGTCCAAATGACAACTAGATGGCAGAAGAGCAGTAGAGACTTTAGTATTCTTTCCTGCCAGTTATGTTTTTACACCTAGCCCTACCTTAAATAATGAAGGTACCTCATTCCCCAATAGCTATGCTGGTCTATGGCCATAATAAAGATTTGCTTTTGACATTCTCCAACCACCTTGGATTTGCCAAAGTCTGACTCTGCAAAAACTTCAGCTTTCATCAAGAATCTTCCCCTGAAGCTACTCCTTTGCCTCTTTATCTTCTGACTCTCCATACATTGCCACTAGCATTTGTGAGCCACTATAGAGAAAAGAAAAAATGGCCTGGAGGGACAAATGAAAGAGCTGCTACCAAGACAACAATCAGATAAAAGAAGGCTGAGTTCCGGACAGGAATGTAACTTAAGAAAACATCTTAGACAAGACCTCATCTTAGTTCTCCTAAAGATAAAGGAAGTAGTTGGGACGGGGGTGGGGAGAAGCACATTCAGACTGGCAGGATACTTTTACTGCAGCTTTGCAATAAAAATAGTACTGTACTGATCTACGCTGACATTAGATTTCTAGTTTGATCCACCTTGAAGAGCTGCCAGGGCTTTGTACTCAGTTTCTGGACATCATATTTTGTGTCAAGGCAAGAAGCAACCTTTTCATTGAAGACCTGGGTTTTAGCTGCTTAGAGTTGGGCTTGCTGATCAGCTTAAGGAAGATGAGGTGCCTAGCTGGGCTCTGAAAGTACCTACCATATTTCTGCGAAAATAAGACCTATCCCAAAAATATTTCAAGCATATTATTTATTTGTAGCAATGCTTTTGACCAAATTCCACTGGGATTGTTAGGTGCCTTCTGAAAGAGCTAATTTGACTTCTGATAAATGGATGTTCCATGATTGGCCATGCCTTCCACGCCAGCCATTTTATGCCTAAATATATTCTAGCAAAATTTCAAGTATGGCCTACCCCCCAAAAGGTTACCTGCCTCTATTTTAGCTGCCTCTAATGATGTTTTCGGCAGAGACATCACCTTGCTGACAAAGGTCTGTATAGACAAAGCTATGACTTTCCTAGTAGTAATGTCTGACTGGGGCAGTTGGACATAAAGAACACTAAGTGTGGAAGAAGTGATGGTTTCAAATTGAGGTGTTGGAGAAAACTCTTGAGAGTCCCTTGGACTGCAAGGAGATCAAATCAGTCAATTCTAAAAAAAAACACCCAACCCTGATTGTTCTTCGGAAGGGCAGATCCTGAAGCTGAAGCTCAAATACTTCGACCACCTAGGTAGTGAGAAGAGAGGACTCATTGAAAAAGACAACGATGCTGGGAAAGTTTGAACGCAAAAGGAGAATGGGATGGCAGAGGATGAGATGGTTAGATAGTGTCATTGACACAATGAACATCCATTTGGGCAAACTCATGACATGCAGTCACAAAAAGTCAGACACAACTTAGTGATTGACTAACAACAAATGATACTTTCAGACTCAGAGAGAGGGAGGAGATGTTTGCAGGATTTCTTGTCTCAGATGTCAAAACAGCTTGACTGATTTGGGATATAATGTACCATGGGATTTGCAGGGCTGGTGAGAAATATAACATTGTACAGAAATATATTTGCTTTTCTTAATCTTATATAGAAAAATGATCTAATTTTGATATATTGTTTACTATCTGCACTTTTTTTAAAGAACTGTGTTAATCAAACATTTTTAGCTTAAAATTCAACAGACTCATTTTGGTTTTGATTAAAAACATGTATGAAAAACTTCTAATATCACTAGCATCTAATGATGCATTGGACTATGTAAGTTTTATGATATTTCAGCTTTTATCTACCTGTTTGTATTTTTCTATCCGGACCTGGTTCTTCTAGTTGCCTTATTTCTTAATAGTCATTCAAAAATAGGTAACAATAAAATGGGAATATGGTTTAGGAACATTAAAAGACAACGAGCATCCTATCCTTCTCATGTTCTCTCATATTTTGATGTAGCCTATGCCTCTTTTATATGTAAAATAAGACAGATGTCATTTCAACCTCCTTTTATAGAAATAGATATCATAACTCAAAGTGAAAGTGTTTCATTTTTTTTTTCTTCAGCAGGGGAGGAGGAAGAATTTTGCACAGTTAAAACATCTGTCCTTTTATAGCTAATAGCTGAAAATGTCTGAACCTTAACATATATCAACATTTAGCCATCCCATCTGTCTCAGATTTGATGTTGCTCGAAATGATGAAAGAGTCAGAAGTTCCAGGCTAAAAAATGTGCATCTCACAGCTTCTATTTACAATCGATGAATAGTCTTTCTCAGCTTGAAATCACATTTTCATCAGTATTATGATTTTAGTGCATCCTTTTGCTGTCGGAAATTTTCCAGCTGTGTTCACATTTGATCCAGTACAAGCCTTCACTTGGAAGATTTCGGCTGTGTTCTCGAAAACCAAATATTGGAATAATATTTTTTTTCTTTTAGTGTTTATGAGTAACTGTATGACCTGTCATAATTAAATTAATGTGCATTCATCAAGGGACAAGTAATTTATAACACATCAAATGACTGTCTTCCCACTCTTTCTAAAATGGCAGCTGTGGTCACTGATTCATATTTAATTTAACACATAACTAATCTATTGGAGAATAATAGACCAAATTCATGCTTTGGATTTCACAACTTCCTAAAGAAAACCAACCCCAACTGTCCTTTGGAAGGACAAATACTGAAGCTCAAATACTTTGGCCACCAATTGGAAAAGACCCTAATGTTGAGAAAAATGGAAGGTAAAAGGAGAAGGGTAAGGCAGAAGATGAGATGGTTAGATAGTGTCATCAACACAATGAACCTGAATTTGGGAAAACTCTGGGAGACAGTGGTGGATGGGTGGACTGGTGTCTATGTTCCATGGGGTCATCAAGAATCAGACGTGACTAAGTGAATGAACAACAACATATCACAACTGCTATAACACCATACTAATAAATATGTTGGTACTACTTTCTACTACCGTTGAGATGATGCACAATTAAAAGAAAAACAACACTTTAAAATAATGATATGGTGGGGACTTAAGGAAGTCAGAGATTGTTGAATTTACACATTCAGTTAGTAGGAATGTTAACCTTTGTGTTTGTTTTGTACAGATAGTTTCATGGTTTGATAATTTTACTATCAAATCAAGTTAAACTTTTATTAAGCCTTAACATCGGTGGTCTTAAAAAAAGAAAGAAAAAAAGAAAAATGTATAAAGATAAAAAGAAAGAAAATTAATGTATATATTTAGACTGAAGGAAAAGAGAGATAAAGATGCAGAATTGGCAACTCGGTAAAGTATATCCCAACACTGATGAGACAGGAAAAGTGGTCAATATAACTCATAGTCTTTGACAGAATATTTCTTGATGGGACAAATAATTATCTCCAGGATTCCCTGTAGAGAAAGTAGCAAAGGAGCACATGGTTTAAGGATGGGTCATCCAACCAAGGATGGTTGCATTGATCAAGGGGGGTATTTTTGTAGTGTCTCAACTGGATGGGATAAAGCAAGGCTTCCATCTCAGCCTCACCAAGGATGAGTAGAGACCATATCAGGACTATAACAGATGAGAGGTAAGGGGCTAGTTCACAGCTGGTTGAAAAGACCCCACATGCTGTCAGGTTGGGAACCAGGTTGATTTGAAAACCAGTGCCCCAAATGAAGATGCTTTCGTTGCATTAAGATACTTTGGGTATTGGAAAAAAACAAAAGAAATCAAGTTTTCTAGCAATGTTTTTAGCTAAGTTGACTTGAGTAATGTCTGAGAACCATTGGGGCTAGAATGCCTAGGGAAAAGTACAACTTCAGTCAAAAATTTAAAAGATGTTACCAGACTCTGTATCCATGAAAAATGCACCGGTCTCTATAATGAATCTTGGGGCTGCAAGGATGGGTCTAATAAAATGGCTTCAAGGTTATCAAGATTTCTAGCATCACATACTTAGACACTGTAGTGAAAATGGGAGATAATTGTCTAGACTTACAAGCAGAGATGAAATGGGTTTCTTTCAAGTGGAACAATCTCAGGATACCTGAAGAGCTTTGCGGAGCAATCATTGCCAGATATAGAAAATATTCTCTCCAGAAGAGTGAGACTTGCAAAGGTACTCCAAGGTATTTATAAATGCACACCTGCTTGTTATCATCCCTATTAATTTGCCACTTCTGAGTGCTATGATAATTTCATGTAAATAATAAATGTTAATTTTTTGGTAATTTATTGCCAGTTTTCATCTCAGCTGAAAAGAAGCCAAATCTTTTAGCACCCTTGTTCCCATTCCCTTGTGGTATATAAACATGATTACATCATCCCATGTGGTATATGGACATGATAACCCATGGTGGCACAGTGCTTAGAATTCAGTACTGCAGGCTACTTCTACTGCCTGCCGGTTACTTGCAATTTGGCCGATCGAATCTCATCAGGCTCAAGGTTGACTCAGCCTTCCATCCTTCCGAGGTGGGTAAAATGATCCAGATTGTTAGGGGCAAGAGGCTGACTCTGTAACCACTTAGAGAGGGCTGTAAAGCACTATAAAGCAGTATATAAGTTTAAGTGCTATTGCTATTACATCATCATCTGCATAGACCATTATGTTCACATAGATGAGGCTCTAAAGCCCATTTCTAGATTTATTTTATAGGAACCTCTTTCTTCACTAACCATCCTGATTTTCTAAAGTTTTTGAACTGCTTATATCTTAGCTGAAATTTATAATCATGGTTGTCTTTATGCCTGTATAAAGAATCCTTCAGGAAATGAGATTACAATAGAATTCCCTATGCCTCCAGGCTTGAAATTTTGGGCTTTGGATAATCTGGAACCACGCCACCTGTGCTCTGATCTAAGCATAGTACACAAAGTTGTCTGCTACAACATCTTGCCTGTCAACGACTCCTTCAGCTTCAACCATAATAATACACGGGCAAACCATTGATACAAACTCAAGGTAAACCGCTTCAAACTCGATTGCAGAAAATATGACTTCAGCAATGGAATGGTCAATGCCTGGAATGCTCTACCAGATTCCATTTTACAGCCTCAAACCATCACAGCTTCAACCTCAAACTCTCTACCTTGGACCTCACCCCATTCCTAAGAGGTCCTCCAAGGGGGTGTGCATAAGCGCACCAGAGTGCCTACCGTCCCTGTCGCTGTCCCCATTTATCTGTCTTTACTTCCCTTGTTCATGTGTATGTTCATACCTTTAATTGTTATCTTGTAGATGTCTGACAAATAAAATAAAATTTAATCAAAGAAGGCTGAAACGGCTCTTAAGAAATAAGATACCATTCAGCAGAGACTCAAACAGTGTCCACCCTGATTCATTGCAATATAAAAAAAGAGAGGAGGGATGTTCAGTCCAAACGAGAAGCAAGGAGTATAGAAAGTATCTCTTCAGATATGTTTTGTTGGACTGAACACAAAAAGTAGCATTTGCACAGTCCAAATCTGAATTGCTGTGGGATTTACTTATAGACAATGGCATGCACTATAGAAATAGATAAAGGGAAATAGCACAAAAACACTGAATCTCCCACAGTCATTGGGAGTTGGGTGGTATATAAATTTAAACAACAACAACAATTAGACAACTGTCTTGGGCCCTTGACCTAGATGAGAACCAGTCATTGCTAGTGAAAAAAAAAAAAAGGGGGAGCGGGGAACTGAGCCCCAAAGCCCAACAGATTCATAATCTCTATAAACCAGCATTCTGTGTTCTGAATAAATAATAGCTCGGTTTAAAAGAAGTCAAGAAAAAGCAGATTTCCCCTTACTGTAAAAGAAATTGTCGAACGTCTTTAAATCCATTAATAAATAAATGTAGAAGAAAGATACTGTTAAACAAATCTTGTTAATTGTGTTTATCTCAGTGTGATGCCATGTCAAAAAGCTTGCAGCTAATGTAGTTTGTTAAAATCCTGATTTGCACAGCAGGAAGTGAGCATTAGAAAGGAAAGTCTTGTCATTACGGGAAGAAGCAAAAGAGGCTACTAATACTTGACTAAATCATTAATATAACTGTTTAAAGATTTGAGACACTGAATTAGCACATAGCGTCATTTTTGCAACACCATCCTTTCAACTTTAAAGGTTTTTTTTTTCTTATTGCAGTTGCTTTATAAATCAACTTTCATGGTGAATGCAAAGAGGCCTTTTGATCTTTACATGGTACCTTGGGGATTATTACTTCTTATAGATGCAAAGTAATGCCTATTTAACAATTAGTGAATTCCGGTTAGTGGTTTGTTTTAGTCCTTCATGGAAAAAATAAAGAAGTGGAATTAAAATGTCACAGAATCCATCACACTGCAAAGAGGTGTCCCACAGGTAAAGTTATTGTCAATTCAATCCTTACACTTTGAAACAACCAGGGAAGAATAAACAACATAGAATCTGCATGTGGAATTCATCAATGTTTTGAATAAACTATGATTTGTTTAAACATGGGTTGTTGGAAAAAACCTCAATTATCTTTTGAAAGAACATGGTTAGTAGTTTATTGACCTCAGTGAATGGTTTCTTACAACTTGCTAAGCATGAGTAAAACACATAACTTTATGACTTTGCACCATGTGTTCTACTCCTACTTTTCAATATTGATCAAACATGAGTTCATCATCTTTTTTTCAGATTAGGATTTGCAGCAATTTCATTTATTTATTAAATGTCTAAACTACCATTCTACCTAAGTGGCTCTGGGTGGTTTACAACAGTATAATAAAACTATATAAATACATGAATAAAAGCACAACCAAGTTAAAATAAACATTACTTCTTTTATTTCTTTGTTTTTCTCCTGGCATTTGCAAAACCTCATATTTAGAACATCTAAATTGTGGTTTAGAAATATTTAAATACTGATGGATATAAGGACCAATATGTTTAATAGATTTCCTCTGAATATAAACATAAATTTTGGTTTGAAAAACGTTCTATTTTTCAATGTTTGCATTCTTCACCATAACAGCTCGACATTTGGGTCCTAAATGTCTTATTTTTCTTCCTTTTCTGCGCTCTGTGATCAAATACTATATTAAATACTATATTGACATTTAATCATTTAAGTACTATTTATTAATGTGCGGCTTTAAGGCTTGTAAATTTGTGTAATTTTTACTTTTCTAGTTTTGTCCTTTTCTAGTTTTGATGAAAATGGCTTTTTTTTAGGTCTGCAGGAAAAAAACAAATGTAATATGAAAGAAGTCCAGTAATTTCTCAGTGTTGGTTTGTTTATTTTTTATTCCAGTCAGGATACAAAGGTGGTATTACAGCCCATATATATATTTAATATAATTTTGTCATCTTGTTTTGCAACAGCAACAAAAATGCTTGCCATTGATCCTCAATGATTTAGATCTGACATAATTCGATAAAATTACCTACTGAATGAGAAAAAAAGAAATCAATCCCTTAAATATGTTTAGCAATTGTTAAGACCTTTATTATTCTGCTAAAAACATGTTCGCTATTTCTCATGTCTTTTTCCCTTTACAATCAACATTAGCTGAATAATAATAAGTTGAGGATCTTATGGCTTTTGGGTGGGCATCAGAAATGATGAGGTTAGACAGTGTTTGGGGTAAATTAGGTCTCCAATTTTATCACATTACAGCAAAGAGAACCATAATAATAAACATGCCTTGAAAGTAAGCACATTTTTGTGCAAATGTAATTTTGAAGAGAATTGCAAAATTCTGAAGTGTATTCATTTCCCATGTTCATAAATCTTTGCCATATATTCAGAGAATAGCTAGTTTGGTGTACTGGCTAAAGATACTCAGTCAAAGGTAGGAGATAGTAATGATAGTTTTGCCTTAGGCCAGAGGTCTCCAAACTTGACAAACTTGAAGATGTGTGGATTTCAACTCCCAGAGTTTCCCAGTAGAAATTCCCAAGGGGGAATTCTGGGAGTTGAGGTACTACATTACCAACTGTGGAGTTGCCAAGTGTGGAGGCACCCTGCCTTACCCAAACACAGACAGACAGACAAAGAAAGACCAAAGATTCTCTCTTGACCTTAGGAAGAAGGCAGTGACAAACCTTCAAGAATGACATAAAGGGATACTTCCAGTTTGTTCCTTGTCGATGTTCGTGTGGAATCCGCGATCATGTGCAGTTTCACCCGAGCTCTCTTGCTGGAGGGTCAAGATCAGGACCGGAAGCACCCTGGTGGGGTGGTGAAGAAGGGGGAAATCACCTGGAGGGTTGAGGGGAGCCGCAACTTGCTTCCCTGACAGGAAAATCCCTTTTCCTGGTCTTAAAATGGCCACCACGAAGACAAAGAACATTATGGGAAACTAAGTTTTGTGCTGGAGAGAGAAATAGCGAGAAGAGTATGAATCAGGTAAAGGACTTTTGAGGTATCCTGGTATCAAATTAAAGGGCTATTTTGGAAAAAAGTGTGTGGAAGCGGCAATCAGAAAAAGTGAGAAAGAAAATCGGTTTTTAAATTTGGATTTGATTTACTCTAACTGGACTAATCTGGAGGAGAAATGTAAAGGAAAATACATTAACACAACAAAGGTTTAAAAATTAAACTGGACAGATATTGAACTGTGGGCACTTAAAGGGCATAACTAAATGCTGGAATTGAGTGTGTTGAAAAGAATAGCTAATGATTGGAATTAGCGAACTTAATAAAAATATTATATTCAACAAAGAAAGTTAAAAAGAAAAGAGAGCTCCACCTGATGGTATAGGAAAACTTTAGTATGTCTGGTCTTTTTGAGACTTTAGATTTTGGAACTTGAAAGAAAATAAAAGGAACTTTACTATTGCCAGTAATTTAGGAAACAGTTGAGAGGCCAATTAGAGGATTCAGAATAAAGATTCAAGAGTATGAATTGTTGAAAATAAACTTAAAAGATATTGGCTGAAATAATATACTGGACTCTGGTATTGAATATATCTACTAAAGAAGAGGATTTCAGCTATTAAGGAAGAGGAAAGAAAAAAGAAAAAAGGAGAAGATATGATGGAGGAGCTACTTGCTGATATAAGACTGGACTTACAAGACATAAGATCGGATATGCAAGATACAAAAGACATGATAAAAATCAAACATGAAATATGTAACTGTGTACTACAAAAATTAGAAATGGTGACTCAGCATACACAAGAACATAATAAACTGGGATGTGTGTGGAGTTTTATAGAGAAGAAGCCAACTCAGAAGGACAAAATGAACAGCAATTATTTAAGCAGTGGGGGAAAGGAATTAGAATTAAAAATTTGTGGTCTGATGGGATGATAAAAGGGAGAATGGTTCGGAAAATGGTTAAAGAGAGAAGGGGAAAGCAGAAAAAGGAAGTGCAAAAGAAAAATCAAAAGAGGGAGAGATAAAAGTTTAATAACTGAAATGAGAAAAGGAGGGGAATAAGAATGGGGAAAAGGGGAATTAAAAGAAAGGACCAGAAAATAAAGAGGAACAGGATGAATTGAAGGTACGCTGTTCAAAGAGTGAGAGATAATGGCTATAAAAAAAACGGGATAAAGAAGGGGATTCTGCAAGGTAATATGTTGGGGTATATAAGAATATATTGAAAATAGCATTTTGTAATGTATAGATGATTTATGGCGAAAATATAATGTGGAATCTGAGAAAAATATATATATTTGTGTTTTATATTAGATAGGGAGATTGATATTAAGGAAGAATGAAGGTGGTTAGCTCAAATTATTAACTAGAGGGGACAATTATATTTACAGATAAGGACTAATAAAATGATAAATGTGACAGAAAAAAAATAACATGAGAAATGACAATAGAAAAGAGATGAGAATTTTAGATAACATTGTAAAATAAAATATGAGAATATACTAAGAAAAATGGAAGGAGATATATTAGGATTTGGAATTGAATAAATGAACATAGAATTGAGATGAGAATTTTAGATAATATTATAAAATAAGATAAGAGAATATGAATTGGGATTGGTTAAGATCAGCTTAATATTTAATAATGATAAGGATGATGCAATATGAAATTAAACAAATAAAATGAATAGGTAACCATGGCCATGTTTGTATTGAGATATGAAACCTGGAACCATACTGCTTGCCAAATGAGATTTTTTTATTTAAAAAATAAAATGGAAACAGGGAGAAAACTGAATAATGGAATTACTAGGTATGTTTTTAACTGGTGGTAGGCATTTGGAGAGAGTAAGGTTGAAAATAAATATTGAAGAAGTATGAATTAATATGAATATATGCAATGAGAGATGTATGATATATTGATGCCACACTGTTAATGTATTGTTGTTATATGTAGATTGAAATTTTAAAAAATGGAAAAAAAAGAATGACATAAAGGAAATATATGTGTGTATGTATGTATTATCTACATCATCTACAGCTACATGTCTATCTATCATCTATCTATGGATCTATCTATGGATCTATCTATGGATCTAATCTCCCTCCCCCCTCTCTCTCTGTATGTATGTATGTATGTATGTATGTATGTATGTATGTATGTATGGTATTCAGCTTTGTTCGGGTATTTTCCCACATCATTATAGTTGTGCTTTTAAAGTTGTAGTAACGTTTCGGCAGAATCTCATCTGCCATCATCAGGCTTCTGTATTGTGTTCGTCTGTGAGTCAGGCCCCCACAGTTGTTTCAGTTTTAAATTTGAGGCTAGCCTACTGCTGTGCCAGAATGGTTTTTTCTTCATCCTGATTGGTTGGGAGTCTTGGTCTGTGTTTATTGGTCTTGGAGTTTGCTGTGTTCTGATTGATTGGTGTTTCTAATATCTTCTGTCTGTTTTGTGGCTTTTTTTGTCTTGGTTGGCTGGCAACATTGTGTTCCTGCATTGGAGGCTTTTAGTGCAGTTGGCTCCGAGTAAATGGACGGCTATCATTTGTTAGGAAGCTAGGTTTCATCTGGGTGCCTGGTTGGGGTGTGTTTGAGCTGGAGGTATCAGGGGGGATCTGTTTGTGCCCAGGTGTTTGCCTGGCTTGTGGTGTGGAGATTCTTTTGTTTGTGAGTGCAGGCTTCCAAATAATTGACAGTCTGGTGAAATCATCTCTTCTATTCATGCTTTCAGGTCTTTTTGCAATCTCTATAGCTTCTCTGATAATTCTGTGGCTGGGGTTTTCTATAGTGGCTAGGGTTTTGGTGCCATTGAAGTTGATGTTATGACCTGTGGCTTTCATGTGTTGGACTGAGGAAGTGTGTTCCATCAGAGAAGCCATAGAGATTGAAAAATGACCTGAAAGCATGAATAGAAGAGATGATTCCACCAGACTGTCAATTATTTGGAAGCCTGCACTCACAAACAAACAAAATCTCCACACCACAAGCCAGGCAAACACCTGGGTGTGTGCGCGCACACACAGACACACGCACACAGAGGGAGGGAGAGAGGGAAAGGGAGAGAAAGAGAGAAAAAGAGAAAGGGAGAGGGAGGGAGGGGGGAGGAGGAGAGCGAGAGATTAAATCCAAACCCTACCAGTGTTGGATCAAATGTAACTATCAAATTAACAATTCTGGAAAATTAGATTCATATGCCCCTTATGGCATTTGCTGTTAAGCAGAATCTAGCAACGTGAGGCCACTAGTAGGAAAAAAAAGATGTTCTTAATGTAGCTGGAATAGACAATAAGAGCTTTATTAAATCACAGTGCCAAAGCTGGTACATAGACGGTACAAGAAAACACAATTTAGTTGACCTTTCAGCACAGACTTTTAAAACAATATTATTATTTTATCTCTCTGTAATCACAGACGGCAACACTTTAAATCTATCCAAAGAAACGATTCTCTTATTGTGGAGTCAAACTGACTTGTTTCTTCTTCTTCTTCTTCTGAGGATTAGCACACTGCTTCATTTTCTCATTTCTCAATATGATATCTCCCTCGAGCAAAGGATTAGTGATGGTTATCAGGGTGAAAGAAGCCTTGTGTTAATGAATTAGATACTGGGATATAAGTCACACTATATGCCATCAGTATCTGTAAAGGACAGTCTGTTCAAGTGTCAATCCGTTCTTTCAAGCTTTGTCTATTTTTGTGGGGTGCTTGGTGCTCTCTGAGCTTGGTGGTTTGCTTGCATTGTGAAACTGAGCACCGATCATGTTACCTAGTTGGAAAATGAAACATCTGCAAGTCAACCTAAAGGAGCTTTTTCAAAAGGGAACTGGACTTTGTTTTTCCTTGAAGACCTTTCGCTTCTCATCCAAGAAGCTTCTTCAGAACTGAAGAACAACCTAACATTTACAGTTCAGAAGAAGCTTCTTGGATGAGAAGCGAAAGGTTTTCAAGGAAAAACAAAGTCCAGTTCCCTTTTGAAAAAGCACTTTGGGGACAACCAGGACCTAGATGACTGAGAATTTCCACAGACATCTGCAAGTCAACCCACCAAGCTCAGAGAATGCCAAAGACCCAACATTTCAACCCTGAGCAACAAATATTTTCTTCTATTGGTTTTTCTATTTTTTCTTAAGAAAAGGTATTCACCCCCAAAGCTCAACCACTGTACATAACTTGCCAAAGGATGTGTCTCTTTCTCTTTAAAGCCTCCTGAACATTAATGTCTGAGGACTTCATAAACATGGCTTATGGGGTTTTCTAAGAAGTGCTATATAAGTTGTTTGTCATGTTCTTCTGAGATCTGTTTTTGTTTTCATTTCTCAGTCTAGCTATAAAGCTTTGGCCTTCTCTGGAGCTTTAACATCCGACCTTGTAGCAAAGTCATACTGGTCCTGATAGTGCTAAGATATACATTGAATAAACAAACAAACATATAGTAAACAAGATGCTCAAGTCTGTTTTTTTTCTTTTAGAAAGTAGTCAGAAACTGCATTCAAAAGAAGATACTTCTGTATAAACTTATTCATGGCATGCCTTATTCTTTAAATTCAGTTGAACAAATACAATTGCTGTACTTGTGCAATGTGCTATCATCCCGTTCTCCATTAGTATAATTTAGCAAAACACTATATAAGATAAGATAACCTTTATTGACACTTTTTTCTGTGAACAGACTGGTGCACATTAAAAAATGAATGATGCCCACTCTCAAAAGAAAATAAATATGTAACCATACACACATATACCATGCACACACATATACATATGCTACACACACACACACACACACATACACACTCATACACACAGTCTCTCACACACACATGCACACAGAAGAGAGAGAGAGATGGAGACAGAGAGAGAGAGAGAGAGAATCAATTTTGAATACATAGTGGAAAACAGTCTTGATACTACATGGTACAAAGCTATTACAAAATCTAGTTGTTCTGCTTTGTATAGCACATAGTCTATGGTAACAAAGAAAATCATTCGGGGTGGGTGGGATATTAGCATCCAAGACAATACTGCAGACCATGGTCAAGCAGTGTTTAAATGCCATGTCCTGAATAGAAGGAAATATGATAGGCAGCTTCATACAACTTGGCATTTACTGTCTGTGAGGATGAGCAATGATGCTCCAGGATTTGAAATTAAATCTAGCATGCATTTTGCCTGAGCTTAGTGCATTTGGAATCACTGAGGTTCAAACTATAGCCGTATTAACAATGTCAATCCTCGCTTATTCATAGTGGCACAAATCCAAACGTTGATCTGGAATATGGCAGGGATTGAGCCTATAGACCTTCTCCTTTCCTGTAATTCCTATTTATTTATAAAACAAACAGTTACAGCTTGAAGGTGTGAATAAGCTGAATAAAGTCATGTCTTGACGGGACTGTTTCATTTGCATCATGCGAGGTAGCACAAATGAAGCCATCGCTCTACAAACAAATGTGTAAACAGCCTCACACATTTATCTTTGCATCCTCTTGATGAGCCCAGCATGAATATTGCAGAAATCAGATGCAGAAAGGCTACAATGGTTCAGGTACCTTGAAAGAGCTAGTCGAAATATTAATGCACCTAAGACCAACTTGCTTGCTCAATTCCTGGTGACTGATGAATATTTCATCATTGCTTTCTGGGCAATAAATAGAGAAGTATCTAGTCATTGCATTCTAGGCTTTATTTTATTTTTTTACTTCCCAGTCTAGTTGACTAGTCTTGGATTTTCTTGTCATCTCCCAACCAAATAATAATAAATCTGACCATGCTTAGTCTGAGATGTGATATCATAGGAGCTGTGGTGGCAAAATTAGTTAGAACGCAGTATTGCAGGCTAATTCTGCCCATAGTCTGGAGTTTGATCCTCACTGGTTCAAGGTTGACTCAACCTTCCACCCTTCCAAATTCCATAAAATGAGGACCCAGATTGTTGGGGACAATATGTTGACTCTATAAATGGCTTAGAGAAGGCTGTAAAGCATGAGGATGGTATATAAGTCTAAGTGCTGTTGCTATAGATATGATGAGATATGATATGCTGAGATATGATGGCTGTTTTATAGTACTTGAGGGTTTGTCTAGTACTTGAGGACAGCCTATTCTCCAAAGCATCTAAGTCAGGACAAGAAGTAACAGGTGGAAGATCACTAAAGAGAGTTCCTAGAACTAAGGAGAAATTTTCTATCCAGTGGGAACAATTAATCAGTGGAACAGCTTTCCACCAGACATAGATGTTCCATCACTGGTTTTGAAGAAAAGACTGAACATAGAATAATAGCGTTCAAAGGAACCTTGGAGGTCTTCTAGTCCAACTCCTTGCTTGAGCAGGAGATCCTATATCATTTCAGACAGGTGGTTGCCCTGTCTCTTTTTGAAAGCCTTCAGTGATGGGGCACCCACAACGTCTGAAGGCAAGTTATTCCATTAGTAAATTGCTGTCACCACCAGGAAATTTATCCTTAGTTCTACGTTGTATCTCTCCTCAGTTAGTTTCCAACCATTGTTTCTTGCCTTGTATTTTGGTGTTTGGAAAATAGTTTGATTGACAGTCATTTGTCTTGACTAATATAGGATCTCCTGCCATGGGCAGAGGGTCAGACTACAAGACCTCCACAATCCCTTCCAACCCTATTATTCTATGCTTTATGACATTAGCCCAGTTTGGCTAGATGCTGTCATTTGTTTGCTTCCTTCTTTTGCTTTTTCATCATTTTACATTTTATGCCACAGTACCACACAATCATGCCTTGTCTTAAACAATTCTTTCATTAGCTAATGTAATTTCATACACAACAAGAATGCACATTCACAAGACTAATTTAATTTCTTTTATATTACAAAGACACATTCTTTTCCAATCTTCACAGACCATTTAAAAACAGTCAATAGTTAGGCACTTTATGCACTGGGAAGAAAAGGAGGAGGTGTCAGAGTTAAAGTTTCACAGCTGAACCTCTGCCAACTCTTCAGTGCTTGTACAATGAATTTTAATCGTCTGTATTACGGGGTTTCTTATTAAAAGCTGTCAATAGAGATAAAAGTTGGGAATTTGGATTCAAAAGCCCTTTGATTAAACATAAAAAGTGACCAGGGAGGCAAAAAGTTAATGTTTTCAAATGAAGTGTAACCTTTTCTAAGGGAATATGCTAATCTTCCTTATAACAGAACTGGCACATTTAATTGTTAAAGTATTTCTATGATGAAATTTTTACCAATGGTAATCCATATGCAATTTGACTGTCAAGAACATGCCATTTATCAGGTTATACCTTATTGAACATAATTGCGATATGCTCCTGGATTTGGTCTAAAATAATACTAGCTTTATTCCTCAAGAGGAGTGTATTTTTTTTTCTAGAAAGGATAAGAGGATAGTAAAAGCACATAACTTATATACCACTTCAGAGTGCTTTACAGCCCTCTCTAAGTGGTTTACAGAGTCAGCATATGGCCCTCAACAATCTGGATTTTCCTTTGACTGACCTCAGAAGGATGGGTCAACCAAGAGCCAGTCAGGATCAAACTGCCGACTGTGGGCAGAGTCAGCCTGCAGTACTGCATTCTAGCCAGTGCTTCACCACAGCTCTTATACTAGGTATTTATAAAGGCTAAGCCTAAAGTACCCTTTAATATAATTCATCTGCTATTGGGATTGCTAAGAGATAGCATATCCATTCCTATTTTTTGAAGTGAGGCTGATATCCTGCACAGCAACTGGATAGGAGCTAAAAAAAAAACCACCTCATTATAACCACAAAAAGTGGGGCAAGCAAGAGGAAGAAAGGACTTATATTTGTAGACTCTCCTGTAAAATTATAAAAAGTGACAGGCTCCGCTTCTTTTTATCTCTGAGTCCCCTAAACCCTTTTGACAGTTCAGCCAGATTCTGCATAGCTGAGGACTAATACGAAATTAATAGAGTGAAATGAAGGTCTTTTGGATTCCGTTCTAACTCTGCTGCTTTTGAAGTAAAAGAACAGAAGGCGTAATTTCAATCTTTGTTTAGTGGCTTGGACAGCCAGTCACTGGCATTAAAGTACAGCCAGAATTAAAAATCTGATGGATAGCAGCCCAGCCCCTTCCTGACAGCTTTTCTGTTCAAATACAAATTTCTGTCACAGCCCCAGAATGTTTGAAGGAACATTCAGAGATGAAATATAGTTGCTGTAACAAGTCCAGTGTGAAGCTATTATGTTTTGAAAAGAAAAATAATTACATATAGTACATCTCCCAAGCACAGATCTGAATTAATAATGCATAATAATAAGGACAAAGAAGAAGATACTAATGAATTTCTACTGAATATTATGATTTGGAGGACTGTTGGATGAACAGTAGTTATTTGCAAAATCAAACAGTTCATTTCCGGGACATTTTATTCATTTTCCCAATGGAATAAACTAGGCTTTCTTATTTCTTTGTTTCTGTAAGTGTATTTTCTGGAGTAGAATGTAGTTTGTGGTGTTAGATTTGGCTTCATAGGAATATTTTTGGAGCAAAACCAGAATCTTGTAGAAGAAACTTATTCCATTTTACATTTCCCTTCTTTTTAGTCTACCATGGAAAGTTAATCTTGTTCCCTTTTTTTACAATGTTATCTCTTTAACATTCTTTGGACAATCTATAGTATGGGTGAAATTAAATTGGCTAATCAGGTGATGGTCTGAATTAATGTGACTCATTTTTAATTCTTCCAGGCCTATAACTTTCTTATGTTCAGATGAGGCTACGGGGGTCAAGTTACACATGTTACACAACCACTTGACATCCTTGGAGAGAGCTACAAACAAACTAATGATGCTATTTATATTTATTTACTTATGTTTATTTCAGTGGGCTTTTGGGTGTGTCTTCAAGTTAGATGGATTCCTAGTAACTACATAGACAAGTCTTGGCAACATTTTTGGAAAGTGCTGTGTCACTGCCTTCTTCCTAGGCTGAGAAAGTGATTGCCCCAAAGTCAGCAAATTGGCTATCCTTCAGGATTGGAACTCACAACTTGTATTTTAATTTATTTATCCTCTTTATATGTCATCCCTACCCTCTTGAAGACACTCTCTCTCTCTCTCTCTCTCTCTCTCTCTCTCTCACACACACACACACACACACACACACACACACACACACACACACAGAGAGAGAGAGAGAATGTTGAAATGTGGTCACAGAATTTTGGTAGCAAAATTTCAGACTGTTAAAAGGAATATTCAGTCTCTAGGTCATCACTTGTTAACTTCTTGTACAGGAGGTGGAATTGGAGTATAAAATACCATCATATGATGCAGCTATGCTTCTACAGGCTCTACAGAAAGCCTGAATGCAACTCACTAAAAAAAAACCCGAAGCAGCAGCTATGTTGCAATTTCTCATGTTGGATCTAACTTTCCATGAAATCTCTCTAGATTATTACCATCATTAAAGATGTAACATATCCCTGGTTTTGATGTATTTCCAAACATTGGCAAAATATCCATTAAGACACAGTTAATCTAAACATTGAATGATTGTAGTGACAGGGTAAAGTTTTGATTAGCAGTGGATAACAGAAAAGAAAGATCACATATGCTCCAATGTGATTTCAAAATGCCTTTTACAAATAAAAGGTGGAGAGAAAAAACTAGGGCAAAGCCTATAATGGAAAAGAGAATTGGCAGAGCTAATATAAAGAGAGCTGTATTTCCCTTTGAGCTTCATCTTTAATGGAGAGAAAAGGCCATTTCTTTGTCCATTTTGTTATGTTTTCAGACAGAATATATATCTATTCAAACTCTAAATCACAATTCACATATTGTACACATCAACATGGCTTTACTTTGAAGAGGAATAATTTTCCTGTGTTTTCTCCTTCTGCTGTAGAGTCTATATATAGAATAATTGCCTCAGCCGAGTTTTTAATGCAGATGTCTCAAATCGTAATTTCAGGGACATATTTCTCAGGCTATTTATTCTAATTCCCTTCTTATACTTAAATGAGTAGGAAGATGAATAGGAAGGGTATTTTAAGAAGAGATTGCACATCCATTTGTCTGAAATGGTGTAAGGTCTCCTGCTTGAGCAGGGGGCTGGACTAGAAGACCTCTAAGGTTGTTTCTTCTTCTTCTTCTTCTTCTTCTTCTTCTTCTTCTTCTTCTTCTTCTTCTTCTTCTTCTTCTTCTTCTTCTTCTTCTTCTTCTTCTTCTTCTTCTTCTTCTTCTTCTTCTTCTTCTTCTTCTTCTTCTTCTCCTCCTCCTCCTCCTCCTCCTCCTCCTCCTCCTCCTCCTCCTCCTCCTCTTCCTCCTCCTCTCCTTTCTTTTTCCTCCTCTTCCTCTTCCTCTTCCTCTTCCTTCTTCCTTCTTCTTCCTCCCCTTCCTCCTCCTCAGCTGCCACGGTGTACTTATTTGTGCTTTGCTGCTATGTGGTAATAGACTGCTATGAACTGTGAGGAGGGGGGAATGCTTTAGGAAATGAAAGTAAGTGCTGTATCTCCCCAAAATGCTGCCTCAAGGTCACCCTGCTGGAAGGGGGCTGCATACCAAATTATGTTTGGACTGGCTGTTAGGAAAACATCTTGCCTGAACCTGATTGGTTGCCCTGAGGCAGGCAATGAGAGACAACTAAGGGAGAGAAAGTAGAACTTAGGGATTTGGGTGCACAATTTTCAGTTCTGGCTTTGCAATGCTGCAATATACTTGATCTCTAATAAAACTATAACACCCTCAACAAATGCAGCCAATAATTTATTTTATCTAGGAATGAAGTTGTGGGCAGTCTAACAATGAAGATGAAAATTAAAACAATGTTTTAAAAATTACAAATAGTATTTTTAAAAAAATACAGACTCATAAAGTATTGATTTCCACTTTCAAAATGTGCTCAGAAATTTGGTGGCTAACTGGAGATTTTCACTCACACAATTGTTGGCCTTAAAAAAGAAAAGATGTTGAACTTTGAACCAAATATTCTAATGCTAGTGAGAAATCTTCTACAGGCTCCAATAAGTTGAAAATAGACTATTCAACTTCTGGGGTGGGGAGGAACTTAAGATGGTGATGGGTGAGCCGTTCTGAGTTTATGCTCTCCATTTTTACCTTCTATTTTAGTACTTTTACTCTCCATTTTAAATTAAAATTTTAAATTATCCTACTTATTTTGTGGGCATTATACCATCACACAAAACTCTGTGATCTTCAGAGGGTGGATGGATGTAGATGTAGCAGTAGTGATGGTGGTAACAGTGAAGGTAATACTGTGTTTTCCCAAAATAAGACCCGGTCTTATATTATTTTGCCAACAAAAAGGCACCAGGTTTTTTTTTTGGGGGCGGGTCTTACACTGACTCACTTTGTGGTGGTGGCACCGACATCCCTGTCCAACAGGAGCCCACTTCTTCTGCTGCTCCTCGCACACATCACTCCCATCCACTATTTCAGTATCAGAGCCTTTCCAGAAAGCCCCCCGTAGAGCTTTCCGGAAGGCATCTGTAGTCAATAAAAGAGCTCCAGATTGACCCAGATCTCTGTTATTGGCTGCAGAGGGCTTTCTGGAAGGGCCTCTGATGGCAAAACAGAGATTGGGGGGGAGGGGCAACGTACGCATCAATCTGGACCTTGTTTCTTGGCTGCGGAAGGATTTCCAGAAGGGTCCCTCAGCAAAACAGGGGTTACGGGCGACTCACATAAGCAGTGACAAACAGCTGCTGAAGAAGTAGGCTGGGAAGGCAAAACAGGCATCGGGGTGTGTGAGGCCTGGGAAGTAGGGCAGCTCCACCCCACCATCCTCACCCTAGCTTAATTTTTGCCCATGATCCTTGCCCCACCCCTTGCATCCTGGAGTGGATGGATCTTAATTAGGAATTATTTTGGGGGAGGGGTAGAGTTTCCATTGGGTGCAGGTGTAAAAACCAAGCTAGGGCTTACTTTCAGTTAGGTTGCATTTTAGGAGAAACACGGTAGTAACTCATCCATGTAAAGAAGTTTTAAAAATGATCAGGCAAAATACTTAAACATTGTACTATAAAATTGAATTCGCAGAGCTATCACAGATTAGGAGAAGGGAAATGCAGGTTGTAATTCATCCTCTGCCATGGAAGGTCCCTGTCTCTTTTCCTCGGTCCAGCTTATCATACCAAATTATTGTCTTGGGGAGAAACAAGGAAAGCAAACTCTGTTTATTCTGCCTCAAGGCCCTGGTTGAAAAATGGAATAAAGAAACAAATCAGGATTGCAAAATGCTTCACCTGGGTGATTTGATTCAACCGTGTTTTGGGCAAATAGACAGCATTTCCAACACCACCATTTCTAAAGAAAAGAAAAAAAAAGGGAAACCAATTATCTCCCCTGGCACTTCCAGTAATTGGAAGAGCCCTCTTTCTACTTCAGAAACAATAGGATCACCTCCATGGTGTGAAGCACCTCACTGAGGCAATTTGCAGCCACCCTGCTTAAATCTATATTTAAAGAAAGATTATATTTGGCCATTTATTTTAGGAATAAAAGTTGTAGATGATGCCATAGGGCCCAGTAGTTTGAGAAACCAAAGCAAAAGAACAGGCTGAGTTGGAAGGCGAAATGAAATGTGTCATCAGTTTGGAGTCATTGTGTTGCCACAAGAGACCAAGTCAAGCCCCTCCTGTGAATTCCATTGATCCTTACCTATTGCTAATTTAGCACTGATCATTAGTTGACTTGATTCTTGTGTATAGGTTAGCAACAATAAATTCTTTTGTGCTTCGAACTCAGTGAATGCTCCGAGTTATTTGCATCTGTTGGGAAATGCCTGTTTTCTATGGTTTATGGCCACCTAGTACGATCCCATAGACTGGACATGCTCCGGGTTCTCACAGTTAAACAGTGGCATCTTCTAGGATCCAAAATCATAACTTCTCTGTAATGGCACCTGCTGTTGGTTTCGATAGGTAGGCCTGATCAGGGAATCATTTCCACAGTTGATTTCTTTTACTTTTTACTGAATTTGGCAATAAATCAATTTTGAAAATCTCTTTCTCCTTCTTAACAGGTAAAGGAAAAGGTTCCCCTCGCACGTACGTGCTAGTCATTTCTGGCTCTGCGGGGCGGTGCTCATCTCCGTTACAAAGCTGAAGAGCCAGCGCTATCCAAAGACGTCTCCATGGTCATGTGGAGGCATGACTAAATGCTGAAGGCACATGGAACGCAGTTACCTTGCCACCAAAGTGCCCCCTATTTTTCTACTTGCATTTTTACATGCTTTTGAACTGCTAGGTTGGCAGAAGCTGGGACAACTCTGTTACGCAGTTCTAGGGATTCAAACCACCAAACTGCCGACTACTTTCTGATCAACAAGTTCAGTGTCTTAGCCACTGAGCCACCGCGTCCCTTTTTCTCCTCCTTATACTTCCATAAATCAGGGAGGCACCTGACTGAGCTGCTTCTGAATGTTATCTCATTGCTCTGGACTTTAAATACATTTCAGCCCCTTTTGTTTAAGTCTTGCATCTTTCCATCATGGTCATCTCGATAATGTTCCAGAAAGTTTTAAAACCCCAGTTGTCCTCCCAGGCCTTGGGGTAGGGTGACTGGGACTCCCTTATTGGTGAAGTTTCATGTTTTGATATGTTGCCTTGATTTCCATGCTGTAACTATTCGGTGGTTCTTGATGTAATGTGTTGCTATTTTACTATAATATGTTGCTTCTATGTTGCTTTTAGTTATTGCAACCTGCCCAGAATGAGGTGGAGTTTGGTGGCATCAAAATCAAGCAAACAAATAAAAAAGTATTAATATAAAATAGGATTGAAAATGGAAATGGATTTTTAAAATGAATTTAAGAAAACATTTAAAAGGATCCAGGGAAGAAGAAAATTTTTTTCACCCAGGCCTTTAGCAAGGTACCGTCAAACCACTCACTTCATCAGGTTTCCCATGTTTTGCCTTTCATTGTTTATTGTAATTTGTTTTGATGTTGTGAGACACTCAGAATAGTTGAGAGTCAGGAAGTATACATGTTTAATAAATTATGCTTCATCACATCATTATCCAGATGTTTACATTGGATCTGGCATTTTTCCACCTACTTCCAAGGACCTGGGATAGGCAGATTTTGTTCTTTGATTATGTCAAAGCAGGGGTGTCAAACTCAAGACCTGCGGGCTGAATCCGGCCCTTGTGGTGCTTATATATGGCCTGCAGGGCTGCCCTGCAAACAGCAAAGGACCAGCCTGTGGTGCCTCTGCCAGCGAAAACGGAGCTCGGGAGGGCTGTGCACGGCCATTCCGGCCTCTGTTTTCAGCTGCAGTGGCATCCTGCAGCCTTCTGCCAGCAAAAATGGGGCCCTCCTGAGCTCCGTTTTCACTGGCAGAGGGCTAGCAAAACGAAGTAAAAGCAAAACAAAAGGAAAAATGTTTTCCCCTTTGCATTTGAGTATCCAAGAAGGGAGAGGAAAGGAGAAGGGGAAAGAGGAAAGATAAAGAAAAAGAAGGAAAGATGGGAAGACAGCAAGGAAGGAAAAAGAAGACTAAGAGGGAAGGATGGAAGGAAGAAGGAAGGGGGGGAGGGAGGAAATGATAATGAGAGGGAGGGAAGGTCTGAAGAAAGTCCTGCCTTTGTACTTGGCCACCACAGCTGCCCCAGTGGTCAAGCTGACCATGCCCACCCTGGCCATACAACCCCACCTCCAAGGTCAAGCACAACCCTCAAAGAAATAGAGTTTGACACCCCTGTGTTAAAGGTATCATAGCAGGATGTAAGCTGTTCCAAGTAAAGCTGCCTTTTGCAATTGACTGGTGTGGATTTTGTCAATGCTGATGGTGTTCAAATGGTGCTCCTGATGTTTTAGGTTTGCACCAAAGGCACCTATTACTATTGGTACTACCTTTGCTTTTTTTTTTGCTACAGTGATTCTACCTTTATTTGCAGGTCTTTAGATTTTGTGATTTTTCTCTGGTTTTTTCTCTTCTGTTCTGCAGTCATCATGTACTGCAGGATTGACCTTTTTTTTTTTTGCATTTCTTATTGACTATTGTTAAATTTGGGGGGTTATGTGGCAGGTGCCCGGCTTATTATTAGTTCTACCAATTTGCACATCCTTCCTGGGAACATATCTTCCAGGTGGTGGTGGGGACAATAGGGTGAAAAGAGAGAGAGCAAATTTCCCTGAGGACGGGCTCCAGAATGAGTCCGAAAGCTTGGAAGAATAAACCTCAGGTCTCGGTGACTGATTCATTTTGGATCCTGCCATATTTATCCTGGGACACATATACTTGCCTTTATTTGTAAAAAGTAAAAAGTTCAGAATGGATAACTTAACTTAGGCCAATATCTTTTTTGCTTCTATGTCAGAAAGTATAAGATGTTCGTCCATCATTTTCAAAGAGGACCTTGACATCTAACGGGTTGTGGGCTGTCCACGGTGTGTCTGCAGGTGGCCGGTAAGGCCTATACAGGCACAGAATGTTCTGCCACAGGCCGGGCAGACACGTGTGGGCAACACTGCTGCAGCATTTGCAGCTTTAGCTTTGCGGAGTGCCCGCTGCTCTTGTGCTATGTCTGTCCTTCTCTCTTCAAATGTCTGGCAGCCTTGGTAGATCAATGTGCACCATGTCGATCGACCTTGTGCCAGGGTTTCCCAGGAGGCTGGTGTCAATATCCTGGGACTTGAAGAAGGCTTTCAACATGTCTTTGTATCACTTCCTTTGTCCCCCATGTGATCGCTGTCCTTGAGACAGCTCACCATAGAGGAGCTGTGTGGGGATGCGGTGGTCTAGCATCCTTGCAACATGGCCTGCCCAGCATGTCTGGGCTTTCATCAACAGGGTGTAAACTGATGGCAGGCCATCAAAAAAGTATAATGGGCAGAATATTTTTGTGGAACAAGAGGAAGCCACAAACTAGACAACAGGCAAATAAAAGAAATCGAAATCTGGGCCACAACTGTAACCCGAGAAAGTGTCTCAGACAAGACCCTCTGTAATTCTCACCTCTTTTTCAAGGTTATTCCATCCGCTCATTACCAAAAGCCACAGCTGCAATTCCTACGAGAAGGAGTGGCAAGCGATTGTCTTGCTTTTATTTGCTCCTAAGGTTTGCCTCGCACAAACTTCCCTTTGCAGACTATTTCACTTGGACGCAGATTGATAAATAAACCTGCTTTCTTCCAGTGCTTCAGATGGACACAAAATTACATCCAAAACTTCCTGAGATGGAGAAGGAGAAGAAAATGTTCCTACGTTCAGAATATTTTGATATCATTTTTCTGGCATTGCAATCAGAAATATGCAGAATCAGAATTAGAAATGTTTCTAGTTCAGAACCAGGAAAACCTGCATTTTTAAAACCCGGACTCCATGGAAATGTCCGGAATACAGGTAGACCTCCACTTACAACCATTTGTTTAGTGACTATTCGAAGTTACAATGGCACTGAAAAAAATGACTTACAACCGGTTTTCATACCTATGACTGTTGCAGGATCCCTAGGATCAAAATGTCAGCCTTCCTTGGACAAGTGAGAAGTCTACTAATAAACCACATTATTCACATTCACCAGGAAAGCTAATAATTTATTGTAATACGTTCCCTCCAAGGAGGTGATAATGGTAATCCCATGTAAAGACAGCACTGAGAGCAACTGAAAGTCAACGAGGAAACCAGATTCTTCTAAACAACTGTGCTACTAACTTAACAACAGCTGTGATTCAGTCGACAAGTATGGCAAGAAAGTTTGTCTACGATGGGGCTAAACTTTAGCAATAGAACTTTTGGGCTCAATTTTGTTCATAAATTGAGGATCAAGAGCTGCGGTGGCTCAGTGGTTAGAGGGCAGTACTGCAGGCTACTTCTGCTAACTGCCGGCTGCCTGCAATTTGGCAGATTGGATCTCACCAGGCTCAAGGTTGACTCAGCCTTCCATCCTTCCAAGGTCAGCAAAATGAGGACCTAGATTTTGGGGGGCAAGAGGCTGACTCTATAAAACCACTTAGAGCCCTGTGAAGTGGTATATAAGTCTAAATGCTATTGCTATTGCCCTCCCTCCCTCCCTTCCTTGCCAGTGGTTAGATTGAAGTATTACAAGCTAATTCTGCCCACTGCCAGAAGTTTGATCTTGACTGGCTCAGGGTTGGCTCAGCCTTCCATCCTTCTGAGGTGGGTAAAATGAGGAGCCAGATTGTTGGGGGCAATAGGCTGACTCTGTAAACCACTTAGAGAGAGCTATGAAAGTACTGTGAAGCAGTATATAAGTCTAAGTGCCAGTGCTATTGCTATTACCTGCATCTTAATGCCTCTGGGGAATGGCTCTCCAAATTACAACTCTCTTGTGCCAGAATGGGTAAATCTAGGAGTGGGGACAGGAAAAAGCAGACAATGGAAAAGAAAATCATCATGGAGGGATGAAAAATAACAGCTACAAATTTGGAGTACTTTAGTGGGGTGGGGCGGCGGGAAGCAAACCAAGAATGACAGTCTATGACATTACAATGGCTTATTTTGCAGGTTAGCACCATTCAGATGAATCAAGGATTTTCCAGAGAAGAAAGAAATAAGAAAGAAATAACAGATTGTGGATGACATGGAGTAAAGCTTTTAAATTAGAGAAGACCAGTTTCTGGTTAAATGTCAAGGGAAAAAAAATAGATTTTACCTGGAGCAATTCAATAGTGGAACCAATTATTCAGAGTAATGATGGTCTCTCTGTGCAGAGACTATATAGTTATTTGTCTTTAATTTGTACTCCTGGACAAGGGGGGCTGTACTCAACCCCTCCCTACTCTGATTCTTCGATTGTATGAGAAAAAAAATGTTGCTAAAGCAATTATTCAGAAGACGGAATAATTTCAGAGTGCAAGCTTAAATACAATAAGCCAAAGGAGTGGGTTTTAATTTTCCATATACTTTAATTTTCCATAGAGAGGAGTTTCTCCAGATATCCTGGAATTGAGCTTGATTACAAAATGAATATGGGTCAACAGCATGATGTCTTACTGAAAAAGGCTAGGGGAATTTTAGGCTGCACTAATCAAAATTAGGTTTCCAAATCACAGGATATAAGAATTTCAATTCTTTTGTATTGCTTAGACCCCAGCTTGTATACTGTGCCTAGTTTTGGACATCGCACATTATGAGAAAGATTGTAACAAATGGAAGCATGTTCAGAGAAGGGCAATAAAGAAGATTAAGAGACTAGGAACTATGTTCAATGAAGACAAGAAGAATGGTTTAACTTTAGAAAATGTGTGGTGGAGAGGTAAGTATAGGTAGTTATGGGCACAGTTGAGTCCAACACTTCTGTTATTCAACAGTTATTCTCCTCTTAGCCAGTGTGTGTTGTTAATTTTCAACAAAAAAAGTCACTGAAAAATAAATGGACATTGGACATCAGATCTTCCATAACTCTCTGTTCACCAAACTATCTCTAGACTGTTTGTCTTTATGTAGCCATAAACACTAGACTTTTACATTGTTAACCTGAACATAATGACGTGGCATTTGTGTTCTCTTTGTTTTCTCACCCTATCTTACAATTGTTCTGTAGTCAAACTATATAAAGCAGCATCTTTTATAATTTCAATAACTATCCACACCTAAAAGCTCTCCTGTAATCCTTTTTTAATCAGCCACATATCATTTTAGATATCTAATACTCAGTCCCATTTGAGGATGGTCTAATACTTTAATAAGCTATTTGTACATGGTTAAAAATTACAGGCGTAATTAAGAATATTTAGATTAATTAAAAGCATCAAACAGTATTAAATGTGAAAGAACAGATATTTAATTACAGGTTTAGAATGTTTTCTTCCCATAATCTCATAGTCGTCTGGGATAAATCAGTAGCATTTTCATCTGGGAAAAAATTCTCGTTATGACAACGCTACAGGATTGCAGTTATTTATTTATTTATTTGCTTGTTTATTTATGTATTTATTTTCTTGTGATATTTTGGCAACATTTTTAGTGCTACCTGTCTAAAATTATTTGCCTCCATTTTTGCTTTGTTGTATGGGAAAAATTAAAAAGAGGGTGAAAATGGCTGCAGAGAACTTGACCGTGCACAAAATGGTGCCGTAGGTAGCATAACTAACAATATTTGCTACACTTGCTTTATATTCTACTCTATAGGAAAGGTTCTTCAAGCTGTATTTTGTTGTTGTTCAGTCACTAAGTCATATCCAACTCTTTAGGACTTTATGGACCATAGGACACCAGGCCCCTATTTCTTATTCATTGCCATCCCCTTCTCCTTTTGCTTTCCATCTTTCCCAACATCAGGGTCTTCTCCAGTGAGTCTTCTCTTCTCATTAAGTGGACAAACTATTTGAGTTTCAGCTTCAGGATCTGTCCTTCCAAATGACAGTCAGGATTGATTTCTTTTAGGACTGACTTATTTGACTTCCTTGCAGTCCAAGGGATTTTGAAAAGTCTCCGGCACCACAATTCGAAAGCATCAATTCTTCAGTGCTCAGCCTTCCTTGTGGTCCAACTTGTCACAACCATTAATTAATTATAATTAAGTGTACACTAATCTGTCACTCTGAACCAAACTAATTCCCTGCATGAACTTTAACATAAGAAGCAGAAGATACCCAGCATGGCACAGGCTGCATCTGGGACTAAACATGGAGATAACATTAGAGGCAGAGATTGTGGAATGTTCCCTGAAGAAGTATTTCACAGGCTGAAAGGTTTCTCACACAACTTGGGGTGGGGTGAGTTGAGCTGCCATATTAAATAAATAAATAAATAAGTAAATAAATAAATAGCTAGATAAATAAATAAATGCATACATACATACATACATTTCTTTTGCACGTGCTCAACACGATATACATTTTTACAGCTCCTTGGTATTTGTTTATTTGTTTGTTTGTAAAATTTGTTAGCTGCTCATCTTATATGTCATTTCAGATTAACAGAGATGGGGAAGGGACTTTGTAGGTCATCTAGTCCAACATCCACACTGCCAAAGCAGGAGATTCTACACCATTCCTGACACATGGCAGTCCAATTTCTTCTTGAAAGCCTCCAGTGATGAAACTCCCACAACTTCTGGTCCTTCTCTTCACTAGACTAGTCATGCCCAGTTCCTGCAACCTTTCTTCATATGTTTTAGCGTCCAGTCCCCTAATCATCCTTATTGCTCTTCTCTGCAGAAGGTTACTCTGGGTACCTTACAATATTAAAAGATTTAAACTATATAAAGATAACTATAATACTATAAAAATGAAATAAGTATAATACTATAAAAATATCCAGTTATAAATGTGCCATGGCAGAATATGACATGCACATCTATTGGTTGTCAGAGGAGTATTGTGTGTTTATTCCTGTAAGTAAGTTCCTGTTAATAAAGCTTGTTGTGATCACAGAGACTTTCCACTCTTATTTCTTGGGAATCACTAATGGATCTAGCACATTCACTTTTACCCAGAGGTAAAACTTCAGGGAAAAACACAAGTGCAGCTTAGTTTTATCCATTTAAACAGCTAGGCACATTTCCAAAGAGTATTGAGATGAAATTATGCAGCATTTCATTTGTACGTGGTCTTTTGCTATGTGAAATCCCACCTACCATTTTGGAGGATAGAATTGTTTTTAAAAAGTTTTTAAAAAGTTAGGTGAATTAGGAGATAGTGAGGCTGAGTTTGATGGACAGCTGGCACAGTTTTGCATGACAATAGGGACCATGAGATTTCTGGTTGTTATAAGTCTTATTTTGAGAGAATCAAAAAAATGTTTGTCAAGAAACATCTCAAAAAAACAAACAAACCCCCAAACTCATGGATATTCCCAAGAATTTCTAAAATATTTCCACAGAGAAATATATCCTTATTATCAACCACTAAGAATGAAGAACGAGAGATCTAAAAGAAATTCATCTCAAATAGGCATCACGTTGAAGTGCCATGATCTAGTATGCTCTGTGTATTTCTATTGGTGTAAGGCTATGGCGTTTGGTACAATCTATCATTGTTTACTTCCAAAAGAGAACAGGAAAAGAGAGTATTCAAGAATAAGTACATAAATATCTGTATTTTTTGAGGAAAATTGGACTACAGAAAATTTTATGTTATAGGTAAATTCTATTTAAAAATAATATATTCAGTAGACATGTAGTGGACAAAAAGCTTGTATCAAGATATATTACATGAGAAAAAAACATATATTATAAACTTATTATCAACTTCATCATATGTAGCTCAAGTGTAATAATAGTCTGCAGCTTCTTAAAGCCCTCATATCATTTCATGAGATGTGAAATAAAGATATATTACAGAACTTTTAGAGGAAAACGATGTATTGAAAAAGCATGCATGCAGATATAGTTTTTCTCTTTAATGAAAATGGCATTTTTAATAATTTTGCAATTATTGCATAAAAATCACAGCCCATAAAAAAAAGAGATGCAAATATGTACAGCAGAATCGTGGAGTTGTTTGGATATTTTTGAACAAATGATTTACTGCAAATTTAGTGGGAAGAAATTACTATGGAACAAGGGCTGCTGAATTGATTCCAAGAAGCCCTTGAAGGCACATCTGTTTACTCAAGCATTTCCCAAACTCTTTTATTTGTGGAATTTATTTATATTTGTAATTTCAATTTATTCCCTGCCTTGCATCCCATGAGGAATTCAAGGTGGCATCAAGATTAAAATATAAAAAATTAAATACTAATCAAACCAAGTGTTTTGTTCCGGGTTCTAACAGAACCTGAAAATTTCAGGATTCTTTTAAATAGTGAAAGTTGGAATGGATTTGGGAAGCATGTTTTCATTGTTACAGTATTTGTTTTTGATCTTGATTTTAATGAGCTTTAATAAGTTGCCTTGGGAGGGATTTCCTTCTGAAGTTGGCCTAGTACTACTATGAACAAGGAACTATATAAATGGAAGATTTTTGGCTGCAAGTAAACTTATAGTTTCCAATGCTGTGGCTCCTCATAAAATAGTTGAAGATCATGTCCCTCCCTCTCCCTCCCTCCTCTCACCTCCCTCCCCCTCCCTCTTCTCATCTTCCTCCCTCTCCCCCCTCTCTCTCCCTCCCTCCCTCTCCTCACTCCCTCATGCCTCCCACCTCCCTCCCTCTCCTTGCTCCCTCTCTGCCCCCCCCTCACGCACACACACAAAGATCATACTTAATTTTATTTGAAGTATTCATCCTTAGGATCAGGGGTGGGATTCTACTGGTTCTGTCCAGTTCTATAGAACCCCTTGTTAACTTTCTAAGCAGTTCGGAGAACCGGTAGTTAGAAAAAAAAATCCTTTTGGTTTTTTCCACCCTTATTACATTCTTGCCAGAATGCCTAGACTTCCTCTCTCTGGAGCTTCTGGGGCTTGACTTTCTTAAAGAGGAAGGGTTGTTTTAAGATTTTTACACTGCTGTTGGGAGGAAATACTTCCCTGGACAATCAGCACTTTGAAGAAATCATTGAATAATGAAGCAAAGCTTTTAGTGACAGGGAACCAAGATGAGTGACATTCAGCAAGGCTTCTTGGCTAGCTAGAAAGATTGACATTCAAACGTGAGTTTACATACTCTTTCTGAGTTTTGGTCTAAAACTGGTTTTGGGTGAAGGTCAATTCCATGGTTGGTGAAGTTTAATCCTGTGTTAATTGATGGGATAATTTTCCCTATTCAGCTTCAACAAGCAACAGCTACTGTTGTGATTTAATTATTTGTATTGTGTTTGATTTTTTTCCTGCCTCATGGCTTCTTTTTCTATCTGGGGAGGGGGTCTTCTTCACTGCTTTAGTACTATCTGGCACTGTCCTTTTGGGGTATACTTCCAAGAGGCAGGATGAAAGCTTGGCACTGAGGTTTTTTACTACTTTTCTGGGGGGCATGTGACCTTTCCTCAAATCTGGATGACTTCCTTAGGATATCTGGTGAGGTGAGTGAGACCAGCTGGTATCTTTAAGTGATGCAAATGGATCTAAGGATAGCTTTTCTTGGGTGTGCGTTTTCTGGAGAGCTTAAATGACCTCTCCGCTAAAGGGTTTTACTTTATGAGCAAGAGATGGCTGCTTGATAGCTATTACTGCATTTTAACTATTTTCATTCCTCAAGGTGCTCTGGCACCCTGCCTGATTTGTAACTCTGGCTTGCAGGTATTTTTAATCTAATGGCTGGTATTTAGGGTAGCTTTTTGCAAGCAAAGAAGCTTTTTGTATTTTTGTACAGGTAATCCTTGACTTACAACAGTTCATTTAGTGACCATTCAAAGTTGCAATGGCACTGAAAAAACCGACTTATGACCATTTTTCACACTTATGACCGTTGCAGCATCCCCATTGTCATGAGAGGCCAGGTGAGGAGAAGCGCCCCTTGACATGAGTGATGTCAAGTTGGCCACGCCCACCCAGTCACATGACCACCAAGCCACACCCACCAACTAAGCCACGCCCACAGAACCGGTTGTTAAAAAAAACTGAATCCCACCCCTGCTTAGGATCAATGTGAATATGATTAAATTGTATTGGCGTTATTGCAATTATAATAATACCATATGTGTAGCATAGTTTAAGACATACACACACACACACACACACACACACAAAGAGTCCTAAACTTAAAGATCACAACTGAGCCCACATTTCTGTTGCTACGTGAAACATTTTTAAATGAATTTTGCCCTATTTTATGACCATTCATGCCATAGTTGTTAAGTGAATCACTGCAGTTGTTAAGTTAGCAACACGGTTGTTCAAGTGAATCTGGCTTTCCCATTGACTTTGCTTGATAGAATGATGAAAAAGGATATCACATGACCCCGGGACTCTGTAATTGTTCTAAATATGAACCTGTTGCCAAGCATCTGAATTTGGATCACCAGGGGATCACCAGGGGAAAATGGGGATATTGCAACAGTCGTAAGTTTGAAAAATGGTCATTAGTCACTTTTTAAAGTGTCATTGTAACTTTGAAGGGTCACTAAATGAACTGTTGTAAGTCGAGGAATATACACATACACATGCACATGTACATACGTATACATATTGTTCTAACCCAGCTCCCCAAACACAACAAACCCTCTGAAATGAATTCAAAGATTCCTCTAGGAGGAGCATCGGCAACCCTAGCAAAGAGCTTCTCTCTCAACGCAGGCTAACAAGTCCATCTGGCCGGAAAATGAATAGTTGCCTGCCATATCTATTCATCTCTGCCCCCTGCCTTTTATCCCCAGAGCTAGGGTGGGGCTTTGCTAGCATCAGTGGCTCTTCCATCCCAAGGATCAGCCCACAGATTTCCACTGCTCTCCTCTCCTCTGCCTTCTGTGCATCCCCATGCCAGGCACTAGACCCAGCTGTTCCTCCTCTTCCTCATCAGCCATCTCCAGGCCTGGGGGCTGTTGACTGTTTGATAAAGGGCTGATGGATGGCCCAGGCTCTACCTCTGCCTCTCTGTCACTCTCTCTGTCACTCTCTCTCTCTGCCAGCTCCATTTCCTCCTTCCTCTAATGCTGGCCCTGACTCCCATACCATCTCCTCATCTGATTCAGCTGCTGGAGGGGCCAGTGGCCAAGAGGCCACAACACACACACACACACACACACACACATTTAGGAATGTCATATTACAATAGGTAGAATGTTATGAAGAGTAAGTATTTCTCCTGCTGACACTTGTATTTTGTTTTTGCTATTGTTTCTTAGTCATCATCTGTTTGGAATTAAATAATGGACTTAGCATCATCACGACAGACCCTATTTATCTTAAAGCATTTGGACAGCTCCAATCTCCCTGATTCTCAAGGCTGAATTGTTGCAACATCAATTGATTGGTGGGAAATAAATGGTTGTCACAATTCGCCATATAAAACACGATGATACAACCATGGTCTTTCTAACTCATCTGCAGCACAAAGGATCAAAGTTTCACACAGTACCTTAAAGCTTAATCAACACTTTTATGATCATCTACGCTTTTAGGGATCACAGTCGAAAGGATGAAGCATTTTGTGACCCACAAAAGCTTATGAGACAATAAATCTGCCATTCTTTTAAGAAACAATGCAAGGTTTTTGTGTCATTTTTGCTACAAAAGACTAACTTGGCTTCTGGAAAAAATAGCTTTCATGTACGCTTTTATCACAGTGAGATAGATGTCCAAAAAAATGTTAAAAGGAAACACTGAAATTGTCTTGTTATTCCCAATATGGAGTCGTGGTCCTTCATTATAAAAACCATCTGAAAATATGTATCAGTCCCTTATTCTGTTTAATACATTGAATTGAGCTCTTTTGAAAATGGAATGGGAAGTAATGAGAGAAAAATGCATAATATTTTTGAGCTTCTTGAAGGAAAGACATAATCCATTATTCAAAATTGTCCAGTTCTAATTGAATTAGATTTTTAAAAAACCAGAAATATTAAAGGGAAACTCAATTCTGAATTTTGGGTCAGATATTTTGAGCTTCAAAGATTTCACATTTCCCCCTTATTTAATCTCCTTGCTTACTGGGTTATAAGCCACTTGAGGGAATGCTGTCTTTTGTAGAATGACAAATACACACACCATTAGTTAATATTTCCTCCATTGATTTAACATATTATCAAGAATTATTATAACATTTTTGGAATGATGAACTATTAGACTGTAGGCTAGAACATGTCAAGATCATCCCAAAGGTGCTTTTTCAAGAGGCAAATGGACTGTCTTGTTGTTCTTTGAAGACATTTCACTTCTCATCCAAGAAGCTTCTTCAGCTCTGACAGCCATGATCTGGATGACTGAGAATCTCCATAGACAACACATCAAGATATTACCAGAAAATTCTTAAAGAGTTCCAAGATCTAAACAAATATTTCTGTACTTGCATGAGGTTCTTCATATTCCTTGACGCTAGGTATCACATTTCTAGCACTGCAACTCGACATATTATTTCAGTCGTCATGTGACTATTAATGCAAGTGAATAGAAATAAGTTGCTAACTCCTTTCCCTTCCATCACAACACCATCACAAGTTGAAAAATGAACATCTGCACGCGGGAGAGTTTCTTCATGTTTTTTAGTCCCCATTTTCCAAAGTTGAAATTCCACAAGGAGTTGAATCTTGGCTACCCTGGTAGTGAAGGTGGAAAGAAAATACAGAAGGTTGGGAAAGAAGCCAAGGCTGACTGGGCAACACATCATAAATTGTTCACATGCTAGTTCCAAGTTAAGCTAGAGGCAAAAAAAAACACCAAACGCTATCCAGTTTATACAATATTACTTGAAGATATGCACAAAATGTTGAAGGAGAACACCAGGAATCACTATGATGTGTGAATTTTATTGATAAGGAACCAGAGGAACTGTGGAATGAAATAAAAGAAGCAGTTAAGGATGACTGAGAAAAGAAACTGCCAAGACTGAGAAACGGAAGAAACCAAATTAGATGTCAGAAGTAGTGATGGAAATTGCCAAGAGGAGAAGAGAAGGCAAAGGAAGAAAAACAAATAACACAGAGAGGAACTTACATATATTTTTTTTCTTTTAGAGAGCTGCTAGATGAGGCACAAAACAGTGCTTCAAACACATTGGTGATGAAAGGGACATTTTCCAAAAGATCTTTGAACTCAAAAAGTTTCCAACCTTATATGTTAAAGGATATCAATCAACAGAAGTGACTTTCAAATTCTTGCCATCTTCCCCATTGAGTTTGCTTGTGGGAATCTGTTAGGGGGCACCTCCCTCCTTTCCCAATAGGCAGATAAATGGCTGTTGCTGGTGTGCGTGTGGGAGGGGGGGGGAGCAAGGGATTGCAAGACTGGCTGGGAAACTGTCATGGAACATTGAAAATGACAATCACACGACCTGTTACCCAGTTAAAAGTCATGATGAGAGTTTTAGCAGTATATAGATTCCTGAAAACACCATTAATAGTCAAAAAGCCAGAAAGAGCTCCTCTCCTTACTATGGATAGCCAAAAAAACAAGCAAATAGATCATAAAACAAAACAACTCCCCCTCCCCCCGCCAGAGTTCTAAACCGAATACAAATGACTGTGCTTAAATTATCCTACTCCAGCTCCATTGAGGAATCAATAATGCTGGGAAAGATGAAGGAAAAAGAAGAGACTAATAAGCAGTAAGGTGCATTGACTTAATTACAATGGAAATGGTACATTATTGGGTGACCTGATTATCCCAGAGAAGGATCACCATCACCTATGTGGTAGCTGAGAGTCAACCCTGACTTAATGGCTCATTATCAGCCCATCAGTCCAGGGAATTTCTATGCAAACCAAAGGGCAACAAAACTGGTTTCTATAGATTTTTCTGAATACTGAGGAATTTGGCTTGCTTGTTTGCTGGCTGACTGGCTGGCTTGTTTGTTTGTTTATATTTTGCTCTTCTTAACCACCTACCTGCCTTCAAGAGGAGCTCAATTTAATAAGTAAAATTAATTTATGGCATATATTTCAGAAAGACATGTATATCCTGCTACCAGCTCTAACATATGCCATTGAAACATGGACAATAATCTCACAGTCAGTGCAAAAGCTACAAGTGGTGCAAACAGCCATGGAAAAGTACACGCTCAGCATTACAAGATAGAAAGACCTGCACGTGGATTAGAAGTACAGACAAAATCATCAAGAGAATAAAATAATTGAAATGGAAATGGACTGGTCACATAACAAGAAGAACTGGTGGCAGTGGACTAAGGCAGTCAGAGAATGAATCTGACTTGATAAAAAGCATCCACGAAAGAGAAAGGTGGATCAACAACATCAGCAAGTATCGCGGGCTCAATTGGCAAAAGAAAGCTTGAGACTGTATTGGTTGGAGACATGCAGAAGAGGCTTTCATCCAGCAGTGATAGACAATGGCTAAAATGATGATGATGATGATGATGATGATGATGATGATGATGATGATGATGATAGTTTGCATGATCTATGTCAAGGCTATTGTCAACACGCGGAGCATTCCTGACCTGCTCTTGAGTTGCCATAGGCAGGGGGATGGGGAATTGAGCCTTGCAGTGGCATCGAGGAACTTGAATTTTAGTCAAAACAAAGCACATTCCAGCCGTTAACATCAAGGTCCTCTCCACAGAGATCCACAGAGGCGTGAGGGAGTGACTTCTACAACCCGCAAAATTTCTTCATTCGGGAATGTGACTGATGACACATCTTGGAGGGGAGGGGGAAACAGGGTCAGAGCCACATGAGGTCAGAGTTGGCTTCACTTGGTCCGTACCGATATGAAGCTTCTGATAAATAACTGGATTCTCTTGAAACTTGGCCTGAAGCTCATATTTAATTAGGGTATCGGTCAGAACCCTGACATCTATTACAGCATCATTTGACCAAGAAAGATTCTCACAGATCCAGTGTGAACAGGCTAACAATGCAAAGACAAATAGTTTAGGTTACATACTTTTGGAAAATGGTTAGCTATACCTTGACACACATTATTATTATTGCAATATATTAAGGCAGAGCTATTTCAAGTGAATCTTTATTGAATGGGGAAAATCCTAATTGTTTATTTTATACCACAAAAACATCATCTATTCTTGTTCTACAGTATTTTGGAATTCTATATTTCCATTCATCATCCAGGAATTGTATGACAAACTAAGTACAGGATTGGTGGCTGACTGGAAAATATGAATATGAATTTGTTTAAGGGATTTAAGAAGGTTCAGCAGCGGAAAGGTTAACCTCTCCCTTGATAATTTTCCTGGCAGGGATATATTTATTTTCAGATCAATTCTTGCTTTATTGCTTAAGATGGCCTAATCAATTGCTAATGTATTTTTAAACATGCTCATCATTATTGATTACATGCTGATTTATGCTCCCAACATCATGTGTTTTTCTTCTAATTATGGAAATAAGACCCCTCAAAATATTAAATATTACTAAAGCTATAATATATAGCCTAAGCTTCAGTAAGATTTTGGAACAAGCAATCCTTTTCAAATTCACAAATCACGGTTGACATTTCAAGCATTGTGATTAACATTAAACTTCACCCAATTTTAAAAAGATAACTCTTGAAGCCTCCATAACATGTTCATTTCTATTCATGGATGACAGGTTTACTTATGCATCATTTCAATGAACTCCTGTTGTGATATTTGTAAAGCCAGATACCAACAGGAAGTTAAAGCACAACAGTAGTTTTATTTAGTTCTACTGAGAAATGAAATCCATCCGGTGGATATGATGACACCACGTCCCTATCAAAAATCTCCCCTACAAATAGTCCTTGGCCTGCAACTATTTTAGAGCCAACCCATCATGACTGTACATCACGATGGTGACAAAGCAGATCATCCATGTGACTGACCTGATTTTTTTGAGGCAGTCATTAAGTGAACCCTGCAGTTATTAAAATGTGATCATGTCACTGTTCTGACCAAGGCTTCCTAAGACACCAACAAACACACGTAAAATCCAAACCCCTTTTATTTTAGTTCAATGGCTATCAATTATTATCATTCACAGCCTGGAATGAGTTTTAACTGGTTATAAATAGTCCCAGGAACATTTGCCAAAGTTCTTTGGACGAAATCTGATAAGAATACACATTATCTGATTTGAAGTGCTACCAAGTCCCAATTAGTCTTTTAAAACCAGAGAACAAATTCACTATGGAGCTTTCAGAGTCCAAACTAATCAGAGCAAATGACATTGCGTCCTGCAAAGGTTTTCCTACCTTTGCACTTCCTTTATACCTTAGGGGAGGGGCAATCACCCCCAAACCTTACTCCTGAGTCACCCCTTTTGTCTTAGCTGCTCTTGCCTTCCAGCAGCTCTGCGCATATGTGCACTGGGAACAGGCTCTCCTTGTTCCTCTGCCTTGCTGCTGCCAGATTCTGGAGGCTCTGGAGTCAGCATTTAACTCCCAGATGGTCCTGGCCCCATCTCTACATAGGATGCAGGACCCTCATCTGAGTCCTCTCCAGACTGGTCCCCGTTCTTCCCCAATGTACGATTCTGCTGCTGTCTGCACAGGCTGCCAGCGAACCATAACAGTAACAGTGGGATGTTGCAAGCATCTGTAAACATGAGCTGGTTGTGCCTTAGTAAGCCTTAGTAAGACCACACCTAGAATACTGCATCCAGTTTTGGACACCACACTATAAAAAAGATGTTGACACTCTAGAAATGTGCAGAGAAGAACAACCAGGATGATTAGGGGACTGGAGGCTAAAATATATGATGAACGGTTGCAGGAACTGGCTAGTATTTGAGGGGCTGCCACAGAGAGGAGGAGGGGGTCAAGCCATTACCTAAAGCCCCTGAAGGCCAGACAAGGAACAATGAATGGGAACTGAACAAGGAGAGATTTGACCTGAAAATAAGGAGACATTTTCTGACAGGGAGAACAATCACCCCATGGAACAGAAGTTGCCTTCAGAAGTTGTGGGAGCCTCATCACTACCCTGTTTCTCCAACAATACGGCCTCCCCCAATAGGAAGTCCCAGCATGTTTTATAGGCATGAAATGAAATTAAGCCCCTCCCCCCAAATTAAGGCCTATATTAAAACATGCAAAATTGGGGGGGGATGGTGAGGGGGGTTGCTGTTAGGAAGTACTTTTGTTGCACACCCGGATATAGTGCTGCCTGCGTTGACCCTGATACAAAGTGCCCCACCAACGCCGAGGTCAACATCCAAGCCTTTACCGCCTGCCCTAAGATGTAAGGGGGCGAATTAAGTCACCCCCGAAAAGATGGCCTAGCCATTTTTTCGGGGATCAAAAAAATAAATAAGACCCAGCCTTATTATATGAGAAACACGGTAGAAGCTTTCAAGAAGAGACTGGACTGCCATTTGTTAGAAATGGTATGGGGTCTCCTGCTTGGGGGTGTTGGTGGTGTTGGACTAGATGACCTACAAGGTCTCTTTCAACTCTGTTAATCCATACTGATATTCTATACTGATATTGCCTGACAGGTGAGCAGGAGATCAGCCATTAGAAGGTCTAGGTCATAAGCACCCTCAGAAGATCCATCACAACTTTTTAACAATTGCTAAGCAACCAGTCACAATAGGGGACTTTCTGTAATTCCTTTAGAACATGCTTTAGAACTTACTTTCCATATATACCCAGAATAAAACAAATGAATGAAAAATCAGTTATTCTTTGGAGTCTCTCAGTAGCCCATTTCTAGAAATGGAACTAGACAATCAGATAACATTAAGCGTCTCCTAGAAAAATTGATATTAGCCTTCTAACAATGATGCAAAGTGCTACATATCAAAGCAGCTACAGAAAACAGCTGGGTCTCAGGGACTTTAAAATATTAATTTACATTCCAATATCAAAAAAGGGAAATGCTAAGGTGTGTTCAAACTGCTCAAGCTAGTGTCACATATTCATAAAATAATGCTCACGTTTTTTTAAAAATCCAGACTTCAGTAACACTTACGATAACTGTATTAATACTAATAACTGCCAAAGGTATAAGATGGATTCAGAAGTCACAGAGAATCCAAAATCACCCTGCTAACACCTGAGGGGTAGTCAGGGGTGGGATTCAAATTTTTTAACAACCGGTTCTGTGGGCATGGGTAGGTGGGCAGAGCCATGTGACTGGGTGGCTGTGGCTTCTTCTTTTTTTGCACACCCCCCCCCCAATTTTTTCACCTCCTGGGCCTTAGGTAAGCCTCCTGGGGGGCGTTTTTGCTCCCAGAAAGCTTCCCTGGGGCCCACCCCATGTGCCCCTTTTTGCCTCCTGGGTGTCAGGGGAGCTTCCTGGGCGAAGCAGTAAGACAGCGATCCTGGCATAGCTGATCATCAGAACAGCTGATCATTGGGAGGGGGAAAACAAAGAAATACCTTAAGGAGTGACTGGGTGGGGGAGAACGCAGTCAGCGATGTCAGGCATGTGCGCGATGTCGCACATGTGTGATAAGGACTGACTGGGCAGGGAGGGGAGGGGTGGGTGGAGACGGGGGGCAGTCACGGGCACCATTTGCCAGTTCTCCGAGCTGTGCAGAACCATAATAACTGGTTCTATAGAACTGATCCGAACCGGTAGAATCCCATCCCTAGTGATAGTGGCTTAAAAGTTCGGGTGTTCCAAAACTATGGCTGTTTTTGCTCTTTTTCTAAATTCTATAAGGGTTTCTGATGATGTAGGCCTCATGTTGTGAATAGCCCACAAATCTTGGGGTGCTGGGCTACCTCATCATCCCATTAAAGGATCTGTTTGATGATCAAGAAGCAGTAATTAGAATGAGGAACAGTTAGAAAGAGACTTTGAACAACTAAATGTCTCGTTTTTAAGAAATCTGTGCTCTATTTTACTCTGTGTTATTTAACTTGCATGCAGAATATATCATAAAAAAGTTGGACTTGTGGAAGCAAACCAGAATTTTAAATATTTAACGTAAATATGTTGATGTCATCATTCTGATAGTTCAGAATAAGGCAAAAACTACATATCTCTTACTGGAGGTGAAAGAAGAATACAAAAGCCAAGCTGTTGCTCAATATCAAATATAAAAAATGAAAAAGTCTCAAGATTACGTCAACAGGTAATGCCAACCCAGTACAAATTAGTGAAGAAGTAACAGATTTCATCTTCCTAGGATCAGCATATCACATGATTGCTAACTGAAATAAAAAGAGTCCGCTACTTGGAAGAAAGACTATGACAGATCTAAACCAGTGATGGGATTCAATTTTTTTTACTACTGATTCTGTGGGCGTGGCTTGGTGGGCGTGGCAGGGAAAGGATACTGTAAAATCTCCAGTCAGAGGGGACAGTTGCCGGTTCTCCAAACTACTCAGAATTTCCGTTACCGGTTCTCCAGAACTGGTCAGAACCTGCTGAATACCACCTCTGATCTAGACCGAATATTAAAATGCAAAGACCTCCCGCTGACAACAAAGAGTTGTATTTTCAAGGCCATTGTTTTCTTTGCTGTAATATATTGTATGATATGAAAGCTAAATCAAGAAAAAAAGTGATGCTTTTGAATTGTGTTGGAGAAGATTGTTAAGAATACCTTAGCAGCAAGAAGAACAAATAATTCAATATTAGATGAAAGTAAATTGGACTGCTCACTAGAAGTCCTGAAAAATGAAGCCAGAGTTTCAATATTTGGACACATAATGTATAAAGAAGAGTAACTGGAAAAGACCATGGTGTTTGGGAAAACTGAAGACTCAAAACTAAGCACGCACGCCCCTAACTAGCTCTATTCCAACCACAACTAGCCTTAAATGCAAGCTACTCAATGCAAGAAGCCTTGTAAATAAAATTCCTGAATTTCTCCTCTTCCTAAATACAGCTAAATTCGACATCATATTTGTCTGTGAAACATGGGTCAATGCATCTCTCCCTGACTCTATTACTACAGTAATAGACTATCATGTTTACCGATCAGATTGTGAAAGGAGGTGGTATGAAAGGAGACCGTAGAGGAGGTGATGTTGCTATCTTCTATAAAAAGCCCCTACGTCTAAAAAAACATCCAAGTTACCCAGGAGCTTGCTCTTCCTGAGTCCATAGTCTGTGAACTGTCCTTAAATATCACATTTCGATTCTTACTATGTTACAGAGCCCCTGATTATGACATCGAACATGTAAACAAGTTAAATTCACTACTAACATAGGTAACATCCTGCCACATGCTTTTACCTTTCTTGGTGACCTCAATCTATCTCATATTAACTGGACCCTAAATGAATGTAAAACTGAACCCATACATGCACCCTTCTACAATGCTGTAACTAATCTGGGACTGGAACAACTAGTAACCAACAATACTAGACTTAACAACTGCCTCGATCTCATCTTCTGCAATAGTTTGAATTCAATTTATGGAATACAAATTAAAGAACCCTTTTCCAACAGTGACCACAGCATGATTGACTTTTGTCTCAACATGCGTCCACACAAAAATCATCATAATGACAGGATCCCCGATTATAACTTCAAAAAAGGCAACTATGATCTTATAGACAATGATCTCTCAAGTCTTGATTGGCAACTTCTATTCACTGGATGCAATACTGTTGAAGACCATTTCAGCATATTTTTACTTGAAGTCAAAAGAGTCATCAAACTATATGTACCAAAATCAACTCCCAAAACCAGAAAAAATAAATTACCCATAACAATAAGGAAGCTTCAATCCAAAAAGAAATCACTTTGGCAGAAAAACAAATCTAATCACGTTGCCAACTTCAAAAGTCGATACAAAAATTTATGCCACCAGATAAAGACTGAATGGACCAGTTATCATATTAAACAAGGGGAAAACCTTCTATGCACCAATCAGTAGAAGACAAGGGAACTAGATGATATTGCAGATGGCATAGCATGAGCCTATAAGAATTCAAAGATGTGGTTAGTGAGAGACCATCCTGGTGAGATTATATTCATTGGATTTAGAAGAGAATCAGGAGGAAATATTCCAAGAAGCAGACACTGTGTTCCACGCCCTAGGAATTACATTGGGCCAGCAACCAGTCTTACCAAAACCAAAGGAATTTTGAGGTGTGTTGATTCTGATCATGACAGGAGACCCTTCCAATCAGTCTTCAGGAAGAACTGTATCTTAAGAGAAAATATCTACTCAACTTTATAAGTGTTATGCTCAGGATATGATGATACTGTATGAATATTATTCTCCTATGTGCTTTCACGTAGAATTACCTAGGCAATCAGACATGCTAAACTGTAGGCATATTTGAACTGAAACATGCAGAGGCTCCTCTTCAGTGGTGACCAGGCAACTGGGTTGGGGACATGGCCAGCCAGAACTTACGACTGGTTCAGTGACCCATGCCAAATCCTTTCTACCGGTTCACCCAAACTAGCGCGAACCAGCTGAATACCACCACTGTTCCTCTTCATATAGTTCATTCCAAACTTGAATGGAGATATGGGAGGATGGGGAGGGGACAGAAAATATGTAGGATTTACCCAAAGGCTGGAACATAATTTTCAATCTTCTTCTTTAAAAGGACTGTGTGATAATTGCAATGAGACTCTGAAGGGCCACCCAGATTTTCAGGTAGACCAACCTACTTGACATCTAAGAATTGTTTTAACAGGAATAAACTGATTAAAGGTGACTTTGTGAGCAGTAGCACTATAAACGTTTAATTTTTTTGCTTCCATTTCTTAAATTGATGCATAGTACTTTTAAAAATCAATACCTATAGGATTATTTTGTATTTTTTAAGCCTAGGAAAACTGGCCAACATTGTGCAGAAGCCAAGAGACATAGTTACATTCCTCTCTAATTTTCCTTTTCAGTTGAATATATGGCTGCCCAACTCATACAGAGTGACTTTTGGTGGCTTACATAATTTTAAAAAAATAATAATTAATTAAATTAACATCTTTACAGTTTGTTTTAAAATGGTTCACAGATCAAATAAGGAGTGTCTCTCTTCAAAATAAATCAGTAAATAACTTTGAAAATAAATCAGATTTGGATTGAAGACCATATTTTTTCCCCCCACAATCACTAAAATGTGCAGATGTGTCTGGCTAAAATATAAATTAGCCAATTAAAAGCATTTGCACTTAAAAAGAAAAAGTATGTCTTGGCAGATGCGTATTAATATGTTTAAAAAGCCACTCTGCCTTTTTCCTAATAATGCAGAAAGCTGGAGGAAACGAACATTTAAGAGGACATCTGCTCTGTACTATCAGAAAGGGGTGATGGGAAATGGTTGATGATGGAAAATTGAGGAAGACAGATGGCTCCTTGGACTTTCTTTTTTAAACAAAAACAAAACTAAGCAGAATCAACAACCTCTGTTCTTTCATCTTTGGAGTTTGTGGGAAGGCAAAGTTCATCAGCTATTTATATTTTTCAAATATACTGTATGTGATTGTGCCTGGAACAGGTTTCTGTTTTTTAGTAACAGCAATTGATCTTAGCTTCAATTTCCCCTTTAGTAGACCAAGGAAGGAAAGAAGGAAGGAAGGAAGGAAGGAAGGAAGGGAGGGAGGGAGGGAGGGAGGGAGGAGAGAAAGAAGGAGGTAAGGAAGGAAATAAATGTAGATTTGCTTATTATTCAGTTTTATGCCCAGTAGGCATTATGGTCACACCTGGAAGACTTCTCCCAATGGTTATTTTGAACTTCTCACAATGAAAGTGACACCCATCCTGTTTAGAAAGTATATTTTCTAATAAATTTGATTGGTCTCTGAACTGGTGAATAATAAAGTCCAAACTTTATCAAGTCACTCTAAAGAATCAGTCTCTTTCATTCTTGATAAGCTGAGTTTATGTATGCTAAGAATATAAGTGGCATATTTATCCTACAAAGACCACAATAGTTCAAGCAATTTTATTCCCTGTGACACTCTATGAAACCAAAGTTGGATTTTTAAGAAACAATGTAGGAGGAGTATTGATGTTTTTGAATGTTGATGTTGGGGAAGACTCCTGAGAATATGAGGACAGCCAATAAAACAAAGTGATGGATCATCAAATATTTCAACACAGAATTCTCACTTGAGGCACATGTGACCAAACTCAAATTATCCTTTTTGGGGGATACATTATGTGATGACAGAGCTCTCTGAAGAATGCTTTATTGGTGGGAAAGATGGAAAGAAAGAAATGTACAGGACTACCAACAGCAAGATGGAAGGACTCCGTTACAGAGGTAATGAATGAGCCTTTGGAAGATTTGAAAAAAAAAAAAAAACAGATTGGGGACAGAGCATCATAAATAAAACTTATTCAGTTGCTAACAGTACCAACTTGATGGCTCATAACCAGAGGTGGTATTCAGCAGGTTCTGACCAGTTCTGGAGAACCGGTAGTGGAAATTTTGAGTAGTTCGGAGAACCAGCAAATACTGTCTCTGACTGGCCCTGCCCCCATCTATTCCCTGCTTCCTGAGGTCCAGCTGATTGGCTGGGTTTTCTATTGTTACCCTGAACAGGAGAATGGAGCTGTAAAGCAGGCTAGTGGGGTGGGGAGGGAATGGGGATTTTACAGGATCCTTCCCCTACCACGCCCCCCAAGCCATGTCCACAGAATTGGTAGTAAAAAAAAATTTGAATCCCACCACTACTCATAACCATTTGTTTAGCGAAATCTATGTTTTGTTTTAGTATAAATTGCAATTAAGTTTTTCTGATTAAGTGTTCCAAAGGAAAAAAAATCAGGCTTTACACCATGGGCCTAACTTGAGAATGTACAGTGTTACCCTAGGTCAGATGATTGATTGTTCAGGTTTGCCTAATTCTTAAGGAGACAAAAACTCCTGGGATATAGGCTGGTCATTCTGTAAAAATGCAATTCTTTGGCCTACTGTCATGATCCTGACTAATGAACCCAAGCAGATTAGAACTCTGAGGCTGAGATCTTCCTCTAAGAACTTCTTTATTGGGTACATTATATCAGCACGTTGAAATGAAAAACCAACTCTAAATATTTCCAGTGGTTTCAGTTATAATTAAAATAAGAAATAACTCCCTCTCTATAAAAAACAGGCCATATTGGCCAATTAGGTTAATTGGTGGGCTCCCCAGGCACTCCTCCCCATCTCTATCCACTACTACAGAGATGACCTTGGTTTCCCGAGAAAGTTCTGTGCTTTATCTAGCACTGCATTTCATCCTCCTTCCCCCTCCCCATTCTGTGTGGTAACTGCAGAATAGAAAAATGACTTCTGCCAGGTTCAATTCAAAGTTGACACCTACGTTCAGTCTGAATCCAGCTTATTCACTGCAGCTTATTTCAGTGGTAGCAAAATAGCTTTTTATTGTAGGCCACCCATCAGATTTTGTGAGATGCAGGGCTATGTAAACCTGATGGATTGATGGAATGGGATGGATAAATGGAGATGATAGATAGATAGATAGATAGATAGATAGATAGATAGATAGATAGATAGATAGATAGATAGATAGATAGATAGATAGATAGATGGCATAGTTATATATTGGGGATACTAGACAATCAGGCCCTTCACTAATAAAGGATTGGCCAATCTGTCCTATTCAGTTCCTTTTTCTTGAAAAAATTTTTTTTTAAATTTGCAGGGATGTTTGTGTTTATTTTGGTGCATGCTTCTCTAAGCATTAATATTTTTGTTTGCAATTACCTAAATATGGAAACATACACAAACAATTTCCCTGAATGTAACATGTTTTGTTATGCTCATAAATATATCTACTGTAATTTTGTGCAGGATTTTCCTAATACGTCTTTTTTCTTCTTCACAAATTGCAGTTGGTTGGGTAGATGAAATTTAGGCTTTATTAGATGATTTTCTTAACCTTCACACATGTCAAACTTTACCACCCCAGTAGCAAGTAAGTAAACAAATATTTTTTTTTTAAAAAAAGAGTGTTCATACATATTCATACTATCGTGATGAACAATTAACACTGAATTCCTTATGTGTTAAGAACAGGAATCAGATTTTACTTCTGCTGCCTTCAGCAGTGAAATGCATTGTCCACAAACATATTACATAGATCAGATTACTTATCTATTTGTCCATCTCAAAGATGTTTTTTTTTCCAAAAGGCAACTGTTTTGCTTCAGAACTAATCCTTCCATCCTTCCTCCACCTTTCAGCCAGAACTGATGAAGCTTCTTGGATGAGAAGCAAAATGCCTTCTTCCTCAAGGGAACAAATATAATCCAGTTGCCTTTTGAAAAACCACCTTTGAAACAACTATGACCAGGAGGACTGAGAATCTCCATAGATACTTGTCTGTCTATCTATCTATCTATCTATCTATCTATCTATCTATCTATCTATCTATCTATCTATCTATCTATCCTTCCACCATATATACTCCTATCAGGAACAGTCTATATATACTGTTTAGTTAAAAACAATCCAAACAAGAAGGGAGCAATAACTGGGGATTTAAATACCAAACAAACGCATCCTCTCATCAGATGAGACATGGAGCATGTCCACTCTAAATGATCTTGTCAGATGGACAGAAACAATGGGAGAATGTTAGTCTCTCACAAAGCCAAACCCAATGCCATGACTAGCAGTGATGTTACCTCGTTGGGTAATGAAATGTCTGCAAGAAAACACGCAAGCTCAGAGAATACCAAAGGCCCTTCATTTCAACCCTGACCTACAAACGTTCTCCTTTTTTGACACAGAGATTTAGAAGCACCTTGAACATCTCAAACCTCGTTAGGAACCAATGTATTTTATTAGATTTGGAGGCCACCTAGCTCCAGAACAACCTTGGCAGCTTACAATTAAAAATGGAAGAACAATAAAAATACGAAGTGTCTGGTCAACAATATCCACAAATATCTTACATTCCAGTCTGTGAGAAAACCACGTTTTTAATGTTCTTTGAAGTGTGATGCACACTTTGAAGTGTGGCACACCACTCAAAAGCCAAGTGTGTTCAAAAGTTCAAGTATCCACTTGAACCAAAATCCTTATTTGTTTCAATTTTACTTTGATTCATAAAGAAATCATGTTGTGAGATAGTAGAAAATGTGAAAGCAAGACCATATTTTGCTTAACTGCCTCTTATGAATTATAGAATCTACTTGGTGGATGTTTTGTTTAGAAAAGCTGATAAATCTAGTACTACAATCAAGTCGATTTGATCTACACCATGGATTTGTTTCATTTTTGATAGGCAGATTGTCTCAAAGTCCTCAATTGGCCAACTCATAAAATACAGTGTGACTCTAAATAGCAGTGAGAATATGTAGGAGGGGAAAATAGATAATATGTAGGAGGATTGGACAAGACTCTGCTAATTACATTTAGTTATTTGTACATAAAAAGTTATGTTTGGTTTTCTTGCCAAGTTTATTTAGTTTGTGACATAATTGTAGAGGATACCAGAAGTCTCTACACCCCTATAAGAGACCTAACTCCAGTTTCCCTTGAATCCATTGACTCTTATCTAGTGCCAGTTTGCCTTAACCATTAGTAGTTCAGATTCTTGTATATAGGTAAAATGTAATAAATTTGTAATACTTTTGAACTCTATCCTGGTCCCTAACGTCATGCCTCTGGCAATAACAGAAGTGGCAGACACTTGAAAAGTCAAATATCTTCCAACAAATTTGGGGTGCCTTTACTAGAAACAAAGATGTTTAAACATAGGCAAATATAAAAGTGAAGAAAGACCTATTTATGACTCAAAATGTAAATATCATTTGTTACTTTCTCTTCTCCCTTGTTTAGCTCTGAATTTATCTTGAAAATGAGCTGCAGGAAAAGTTGCAGCAAATGTGATGTCCTCATTTAAAGCAGAGATGGACCAACTTCACCCTCATGCTGCTTAAATTAACAACACATTTGTTACATTCTTCATACTCGCTGACAATATTCATGCATGAAATTAAGCCAAGCGTACATAAATTGTGGTTTGGGTTTAGCAAGTTGGATAAACCCAGCATTTGGGGTTTGTGAAACAACTTTTAAGGCTCAACACATTTACTTGTATGAACAAGTTTGGTCTTATGTGCATGCATTAATTGAAAGTCAGACAACTGACTTTTATTTATTCAATAAAACCACAACTGAATTAGGAAGGGGAGGTATCTGTTTGTTTGTTTATCCACTATTTTTCCAATGGATCTCCCATACAATTAACAATTCACTTTCTCTTTATTACTCCTAATTATTATGATCTCACAAAAACAGGCTTAAAGCAAATACTGTATGCATTATCCTTATATGCCATCACGAGTCAAAAAGAGGGCTGTGGAAATATCTACAGACCTCTCACATCCTGGACATAAATTGTTTCAACTTCTACCATCAAAATGACACTATAGAGCACTGCACACCAGAACAGCTAGACATAAGGACAGTTTTTTTCCCCAAACACCATCACTAATTCTTTTCTTTTCTTTTCTTTTCTTTTCTTTTCTGTTCTGTTCTAGTCTAGTCTAGTCTAGTCTAGTCTAGTCTAGTCTAGTCTAATCTTGTTCTATTCCTATTCCATTCTTATTCCATTCTTATTTTATTCTGTTCTGTTCTATTCCTCAGAGACTACCCAATCCAACCCCTTCTATCATCTGGTTATCAATGTCTTGGCACCCACATGTCACAATTGTTGCCCTACAGAATGATGGAAGTTTGACAAGCCTCAGAAATGTCAGTATTAATGCACAAGCGCTCTTTGAAAGTGGCGGCTTCCACCTTGGCAAAGGATCAGTTTAATCCCCATTACGCAGTTGGTGCTCTCCATCTGATAAGATTTGACACTGCCAAGTCAGCTGCAGGAACGTGGCTGTGTCTTTCCTGGAGGACAATCACTCTGTAATGAGTTTAGTGAAAAGTTCCTATGCTATACATCACTGCTGACAGCAGCTCAAGGGAGAACCTGAAACTTCAGAATGACGAACTAAGGGAAATTCAAGCTCATCCGTTTGAAGAAAGAAAACAGATTTCCTTCTATCATGCCAGCCATTTAAAAATGCACATAACTCAGCTAGGCTGAGAAAAGAAAAAAAGAAAAAAACAGGGGTGGGGAGGAGAAGTCAAGTAAACAAAACAAAATAAAAAGCAAATAGCAATAGCACTTAGACTTATATAACCCCTCACAGTGCTTTCACAGCCTTCTCTAAATGGTTTACAGAGTCAGCCTCTGGCCCCCAACAATTTGGGTCCTTCTTTTACTTGGAAGGATGGGAGGCTGAGTCAGCCTTGAGCCTGGTGAGATTTGAACTGCCAAATTTCAGGGAGCTGGCAGGCAGGCAGAAGTAGCCTCTTTTTCCCACGGTTTTGGTCCTTCTTCACAAAGAACCTTCTTCACTTCATTCCTAAGCACCAGGAATTCACCTGTCAGGGTTTCAAGTAACATACCCATAGCAAGCAAAACTCTGAGGGAGGCAAATTCCTCAAAGAATAGGTTTATTGGATATGTCAAATTGGCACAGGCTGGTGAAAACCGACACGAATTATTCCCGTGGTTTTCACCTACTTAGAAGTAAAAGTTTTTCACTTTCTCAAAACTATAAGTCACACGGTCCAATTCAGATACTGTCCAGTTTCTAGGTGACTTCAGCCCACTCCTTCTGAACACCTGCAGGAATGTCCTTGGTTCCCAAGAGAAAGTATTTTGTTTTGACTACAACTTCCCAACGATCTCTATTTCCTCCCTCCTTATCCCTCTTCTCCAGTGTCAAAGTGGCTCAAAGTGGCTTAAGAAGTCTCAAAGTGGCTTAAGACCAGCTTCAGGGTTGACATCACCTATGAGAAATGATGGGTTGTTCTTTTTGGTGCCTGCAGCACCCATAAATGAAATGTATAAATTCAGTAGCAGATTCTCTTTCTTATGTTAGAGGCAAAGAAGGAGTGAGATTGACTTTTGGGTCTCTCTCTGTTTTTTTTCAAAGCAGAAGGATCTTGGATTCCTAGTGGAATCCTTCACTTGGAATGCTAGTTTCAGCCATTCCATCTGTCTTATTCTAAGATTTGACTGCCTGAGATAGTATCAGGAAATAAGTCCGCCTTGTGTCCAATCTGTATAAAATTTAGCTTAGACCTCCACTATGCTTTTCTTTGCTTTCATATTTTTAAAGTTTTTATTCACACCCACTGTCCTATTATTTTTAAATATATCAATTTTGGTATTAAACAGTTCTAAATTCTCTCCCACTTCTATACTTGCTTACTTCAAGAAGTTTGGGACAAATCATCCCTGCTCAGAAGTAGAACATTAGAATGTTCTTATTTGGTTGTATTCCAATACAGAATACCCCAAATACAGGATCATATGTTGAACAAAACTCAAAACAATCCAAGAATTTCATCATAGAAAACAGCAACAAAGATATTTAATAAATGGATTTCCATGCAAACAACGGAAGCAATAGTTGATACCCTTCTTGTATATTAACAGAAACCCAACAAATATTAACATAGTATGGATTCAGTGCAGCTCATGATCATATAAATGAACTACACACACACACACACAAAAGCACCAGATAGCTACTAGAGCTAATGTGCAATCTTTGTAAGAATTCTAGAATTCAAAGTTTGGTGCAACATGCAAGGCCACCACAATAATAAGATTCTAACTCATGCCCTTTAGGACAGTTTACCACCTGACGTGAGATTGGCTCCCATCCTCCTGACCTTCCATAATAGCTTGAAGACCTGGCTCTACCAGCTGGCTTGGGTTCTAATGGGGAAGTGTCATGCCGAAGATGGTTGATGGACTAATAGCTGATTCCCACTCCCCATTATATCTTCTGTGCCCTCCTCCCTACCTTTTAATCATAATTCATATTTTTATTGTCTTTCATCAGTAAGTAAGTCTTTATCAACACAGTAACAACACTATTAATTGTGTTAGCATCCTCTCTTAATTCAGCAACCTTTCTCAGTTCTGGTTGTTTGGCTATAGAAGTAGACTACATGTTCCATTTGGCTTCACCTTCATGGATTTTATTTGGCTTATTTAATTTTTGAATGCTTGGACCTGGGCATTTGTTTTGGTCATTTATAACCAGGAGAAAACCTCAGTCAAGACCTGGCAGAATTGAAAACTCCTTCCCAAGGCATTGTGAAAGTCCAAAAGCACATGTCTTACCCTGTGTGTAAATAAGTTTCTAAAATTTGAGCAGGCTATAATGTGAAAGTTCATAAAACATTATTTTTACCAGTATAGCAACACATAGAGATAGTAATGAAAATACATCATCCCTCTAACTTTTCAAAACCTTGTAGAAATGGAAGAATTGAAATATGAGAGTTATTGCAAAGATTTCATTCATAAACATCTAAGCAACAAGGGCTGGGGAAAGATAATTTTCAGATATTGGGGCAAAAAGGAAAATATATAATGAAATGTTCAGAGGAATAGCAGTGCTTTTTAATACTTCAATTGAAATATGGCATTAATTTTTATAGTGATATTTGATTTCACCAAAGGCAGTTTGATCCACTGTGAACATCTAATTGACTTTCCAAATTAAATTTAACTGCTTCTGCATTTGGACAGAATTTTTTTTTCCAAAATAAAATTTTAATCTCAAATGAATTGACTCAATTGGTCAAACAACAACAGTATTTCAAGTTGGTGATTTGAATTAGATCAGTGCTGGCCTGCTCCTAACAATTCAGCTGTGAATTTTATGCTATTTTTATGATGGTTTTTAATATATGCTTTGATGTTGATGTTTTTGTCTGTAAAGTGTTGAATTGTTCTTTGTTTTGGAGTTTGTTTTAATTGTAAGCCACTCAGGGTCATATATATGAGATGGAGGCTACATACATTTGAATAATAAATTAAATAAACAAAAGTTGCCCTTACGCATTATAAATATATGATGCAGCATGTAACTATACACTTCAGCCATAAATAAATTATGGGGGGAAAAATACTGTCATTAAAAATTACTCAGAGCAATTTACAAAAGTTATAAAGTACTAGTTCATATGCATAAAACTCAATAACTAAGGTATAAAAATTGATAGAGAAAGAAAACATGATTTGTCCCAGTCATTTATTCAATAACCCAATAGATGAAAATTCACTCATGTCCATGGCTACAAGCAATTGTAGCGATATTTGCATTTAAATGTATCATTATACACACATATTTAAGCTACTGTCTCTCAATATTTCTTAAGACATGTTGAGTTTTATTTTTTCTTCAATTCAGGACTACTAAAGCCTGTGGAACATTAACTGAAATTAAATTAAGTACATTAGCTTGGAAAGCATTGATCAGATAAATATGAAATTCTCCCTATCAGCAAGAATATATGTATGTATATATGAATTTTAAGTAGATACTCCCAGCTATCTCTCAGAGTAATAAATAAGGATCAGAAGCTTCCATACCTAAGATATCAGGCAAAATAGACACATCTTTTCAAAATATTCTTTTTGTTGATTATGAATTATATCTGAATATGAATTATATCTAATATGGGCTTTAAAAATACACAAAAACCCAACATAAATTGATGAATTCTTGTTTCCTTCACATTCCTGGCATTTTTCCCCTATTACTCTTGACAAAAAGTTCCAGAGAACACATTCATACTTTGCGAGATAACTATAATTTACTTAGTTTATTTTATAACAATTCATATAATCCTCCCAAATCTATCCTGAAAACATTTTGTAAATATGATAAACAAAAAAACAAAAAAAATACATCTTTATATATTCATTATTTTCTAAAATTTTAGGTATTCTATTATTGTATTTTATTATCTAACCATTGATAGAAAAGGTCCCAAATTTTATAGAATTGTTTATCTTCTTGTTCTCTGATTTCAAATGTCCATCTACTCATTTCAGCACATTCAAGTATTTTCTTAATAATTTCCTCCTGTAATGGTATTTTCTATAGTGAAATGATTGTTTAATAGTGATGCTAGGGTATTCAATTTTTGATTGATAATATGAGTTATCATGCAATGTAACTGTAATTGAGACTATGAAATGGATGCACACAAAATTTGTAAACCAACTGACACACTGCTTGTACATCTATGAAAGAAAGCTGGATGTTTTTATGTTTTGTTTGTTTTTGTTTGTCTTTAAAAACCAATAAAACTTGTTTAAAAAAAAAGTTCCAGAGAACACACATGTTCACTTCTGTTCACTATCATAGCTGGTTATCAATATGTATGTACTGTATGTATGTATGTCAGGGGTGGGATTCAGGTTTTTTAACAACCGGTTCTGTGGGCATGGCTTGGGTGGTGGGTGTGGCTTGGTGGTCATGTGACTGGGTGGGCGTGGCCAACTCGACATCACTCATGTCAAGGGGCGCTTCTCCTCACCTGGCCTCTCATGACAGTGGGGATGCTGCAATGGTCATAAGTCACTTTTTTCAGTGCCATTGTAACTTTGAATGGTCACTAAATGAACTGTTGTAAGTCAAGGATTACCTGTACAAAAACACAAAAAGCTTCTTTGCTTGCCAAAAGCTGCCCTAAATACCAGTCATTAGATTAAAAATACCTTCAAGCCGGAGTTACAAATCAGGCAGGGTGCCGGAGCATCTTGAGGAATTAAAATAGTTAAAATGCAGTGATAACTATCAAGCAGTCATCTCTTGCTCATAAAGTGAAACCTTTTGCTCTCCAGAAAAAGCACACCCAAGAAAAGCTATCCTTAGATCCATTTCCATCACTTAAAGATACCAGCTGGTCTCACTCACCTCACCAGACATCCTAAGGAAGTCATCCAGATTTGAGGAAAGGTCACATGCCCCCCAGAAAGGCATTAAAAAAACTCAGTGTCAAGCTTGCATCCTGCCTCTTGGAAGTATACCCCAAAAGGACAGTGCCAGGTAGTACTAAAGCAGCGAAGATGACCCCCTCCCCAGATAGAAAAAGAAACCATGAGGCAGGAAAAAATTCAAACACAATACAAATAATTAAATCACAACAGTAGCTGTTGCTTGTTGAAGCTGAATAGGGAAAATTATCCCACCAATAAACACAGGATTAAACGTCACCAAGCACAGAATTAACCTTCACCAAAAACCAGTTTGAGACCAAAACTCAGAAAGATTATGTAAATTCACGTTTGAATGTCCATCCTTCTAGCTAGCCAAGAAACCTTGCTGAATGTCACTCATCTTAGTTCCCTGTCACTAAAAGCTTTGCTTCATTATTCAATGATTTCTTCAAAGTGCTGATGGTCCAGGAAATTATTTCCTCCCAACAGCAGTGTAAAAATCTTAAAACAACCCTTCCCCTTTAAGAAAGTCAAGCCCCAGAATCCCACCCCTGATGTATGTTTGTATGTATTTACATATGTATTTTTCCTATTTCTAAACCGTCCACCTTCCTCAGAGATTAGCAGTTTCCTTGCTGTGGTTTCTGGTAGTTTCTAAAGGTTGAGGGGGCAACAATTCCTGGATGTGTATGTCACACAGATTGTAATCAATGTAAACAAAGCAGGCAATCTGCTAACTGCACATATGATCAGCACCTGTTGTTAATTATACACTAGCGAAACATAAGTTGTTGATAATGCCCTTGAAAGCCCTAAAATGCTTAGAGCGGTGCTATCTTAGACTTTTGAAGACTGAGTACAATTCACTCCAATCAAGTGATTTCTTTTTTTATAGGGCAAATGAATAATCTAGCCCAAATTCTAGAAAAACAAAAAACAAATCAGAGATTATCCCTATCTTTGCTTGGAAATGATTTAAGCGCAATGTACACATAATCGGGGCTGGGCTGCTGGAGGTTCACAGGGGTTCAGGTGAGCCCCCTATTCTGTGCAGTTTGCAGAACCCCCAAATCCCACTCCTGGCTGGCCCTGACCACCCCTCCCAGGAGTCCCCACGTGGCCTGTTTTGGATGCAGGTAAGTGCAGGACAGAGGTGGTATTCTGCAGCTTCTGACCAGTTCTGGAGAACTGGTAGCAGAAATTTTGAGTAGTTCGGAGAACCGGCAAATTCCACCTCTGATTGGAGATTTTACAGTATCCTTCCCCTGCCACGCCCACCAAGCCACGCCCACAGAACCATTAGTAATTTTTTTTGAATCCCACCACTAGTGCAGGGCGCACGTGGAGGCTCAGGGAGGGCAAAAAACGGGCCTCCTGGAAGTTCAGGAAAGCCAGAAATGGGCCTGTTTATGGCTCCCAGAGAGCCTCTGGAACCTGGGGAAGCTGTTTTCACCCTCCTGGAGGCTCGAGGAAAACCTCCAGAGCTGGGGGAGGGCAACCCCCCCCCCCCAGTGGTCCAGGAAGCTGACTAGGCAACACCCACTATGGCCAAACCCATCCAGCAACCAGGTAGAGAACCTTTTGCTAAATTTTTGAAGCTCACCCCTGCACATAATATCCCTCCTGCAATTGTGATGTCATGAAGAAGACAGGATCCATTGAACCTAAACTGGTTAACCGTGTCCACTTTCATCCCCATTCTGACCGAAACAACAAACTTCTGCCTTTTTGTGTAGATTCTCCAGTTTAGATTCAGGGAAAGCAAGGGTTTAAGTTAATATGCCGCCGATAACCACTTTCTAATTATTCAGGAGGATAATTCTTTGAATAAGAGGCCTTTTTCTGTACATTCTCGGGATACCTTTGATTTATCTCTCTTTTGAGTGGAATTTATTGTTCTGAGGAACAGAAGAGGATGGTGTTCTTAGATGGTTGTTTTTCCTGTTCCGTATCTTTCCATCATTCTGCTTCCTCACCTGAAAAAGCCCCCAAGGTGGAGCTCTTCCAGATTGTTTCTTTAAGATTTAATGTGAGAAGCTAAGAGAGGTTGTAAGCAAGCAAAGAGATAGATTCATAAATATTTCTCGACCATCTCATATCTTACGATCATTGCGAGAAACCTAGCCAGGAGAATTTCACTAAAAATGTTCTCTTTAGAGAGAAATAAAAAAAATTATTTCCTATTAAAATAATTAGCATTTGTCAAAAGGAAATAGAAACTTTTGTCCCAATGCTATGTCACAAAAGAATCTAAACTTCAGACTTGACATAGAAAAGCAGGTACAAATAATTTGGAGTCTTCCTGAGGTTTGGGGTGACAACTTCTGTCCATTCCAATTGTTGACTCTGTTGGCTGAAGCATAGGAGAGCTATACTTTAAGACAAGGGTATTGAACTTTGGCAACTTTTAGACTTGGACACTTCAATTCCCAGTATGGCTGGCTAGCTGGGAAATTTTGGGAGCTGAAGTCCTAAAATCACCAAGATTGGACACTGCTACTCTTAAGATATCAGAAGACACCAGATTTGAATTTCTACCTTGTAAGGGGAAAGAAAGAAAAATAATGAAGGGATCCAAATACAGAATAAGATTTGGATGTGGATTAATGACAATTAAGTCAAAAGTAAGGAGGGCAATTGATTGTAGATGGAATATCCTATCAAAGAAGGAGAAGCTATGGGCAATTTTTCCCCTTTGTTTTGTTATGAATTGTTAATATTACTGAAACAAGACAAAGTTAAACAATTAGGACCCAGAGATGTTGCTTTGTTATATCTAAACACACACATATTCAAGATTTCCATGGGCCACTTATATAACTTACCCCAGCAGGACCATAATGGCAAAGGAGAAACAAAATTGTCCCATCTCAGCAAAATTGGAGATGTTTATAAACCACAAATCAGTTGCACAAACTCATTTCTTTCTATTGGCAAGCAAGGAACCAGCAGGTCAAAGCATTTTTGGCACTAAAATATCTCCCACAGGATTAAATGTGGGCGATACTAGCTATTGTTCCGTTGGTTTTTGCCATTGAGCACTAACTCACTTGTAGCTCTAAATATTGCATACATTTCCATGTCAATAGGTCAGCAAGGTTCCTTTCCTACAAGTTGTGCTGACTCCGCAAAGTTCAGGCACTCCATAAAAGCTTTTTTGTTGTTGTTATTGTTTGTTTCTACAGGTTGCAGAAATAGTCAATTTCATAGAAAGGGATAATTTTGTATTGACAGAGGTACCACTCAGCAGTCTCTGCACTGTTAGATTTTTAATGGATCATTTTTTTAAAAAAAAACAATGCTTTGCAAATTCATTAAGATTAATCTATATAGTTTATCCATATATGGAAGGCCAGTGTATAGAAATCCCCATATATCACATGAAATGGTCTCAGAATTAACTCAACGCCTGTTTGTACAATATAACAAATCCATAAATTATGTGAGTTCAGTTTACAAAGCACACACATACACATAAACATGCACACAAGAAATCCATCAAGCAAAGTTAGCATATTGCTTAAATTCAACCACTGGATTCTCGGGTGTCCCAATGTTCTTTTCAACAGGCAACTGGACTTTCTTGAGATGGGTGGCACATTAAACCAACAAATAAACAAATAATATCACCAGTGCTAGTTAAGGGAGTAGAGTTTGCTCTCATTTTATATATGTTGTTTACTGTTAGCTCAACAGCTCAGTCCAGGAACTACTAAGTCCATTCCCACCGACACGGATAGGGCAAGCCACTACAATGTACATAATGAAAATAAACCCCACTCCTACTAGCACTGATGATGTTCCTAATTTGGTGATGAAACATCTGCAAAAAAAAAATAACTAAGCTTAGAGAGCACCAAGGACCTCAGAGTGGAACCCTGAGCTTCAAATATTTTTTTTTCGATCACAAAAATATCAGCCCAGTTTTTTTCCCAGCATTTTTTGGGGGTGAGTGGGTGGGGAAGAATACTTGAGAAATGGGGCAATCTCAGACATCTCAAGATTATATCAAGAACCGTAGTGGCGCAGTGGTTAGAGTGCAGTACTGCAGGTTATTTCTGCTGACTGCCAGCTGCCTGCAATTCGGCAGTTAAAATCCCACCAGGCTCAAGGTTGACTCAGCCTTCCATCCTTCCAAGGTGGGTAAAATGAGCACCCAAATTGTTGGGGGCAATATGCTAATTCTATAAATCGCTTAGAGAGGGCCATAAAGCACTGTGAAGTGGTATGTAAGTCTAAGTGCTATTGCTATTACCTTTATATGGCTAGAGGTAGACTCAGCAACCTAATTTTTCCCTTCTTTCAATCTGAGGTTGTAGACAAGTGCTACAAATTGCAAATTTTTGAAGCATTTGAGGCAAAGACTGCTTGGAGATATACATATAAGGTTTATTCAGAGCTTCATATTCAATTTCCAAAAGATTGATGATTCTGTGACTTGGTTTGGAAACTGAACCCGGAACTCTGCACAAACCTACATGCATGATTCCATGGAATATGTGATTTCTGTCTTTGGGATCAAAAGCATTTTTCAGACAAAAATGAAATTGGAAAATGTACCTGCAAATCTGGGAAGGAATGATAGAACATGGACAAAATGTTTTGGTTATCAATTTTATGAACATATCAGGATGCTGTTTTTCCAAGTTCGATGATTGATTCACTGATCCATTAATCCAGTATTAATTACTCTGATATGAAATTTCTCTATAAGAACAATAAGCTTCATGTTTGTTATCTCTTTAACCAGCTATACCTAGAACTAGGAAGAACCTCAAGGCAGAGTCAAGAGAGGAATTAGCCTGGAGTCATTGCTTTCCCACAAATACTCTAAGTCCAATCTCTCTTGAATTCCCTTAACTATTTTCTAGTGCCAATTTGGTGCTGAGAGTTAGTTGATTAGATTATTGTGTATAGGCATGAGTAATAAATCAGTTTAACTGGAACTTAACATGTGGTGCTGATTTTTCATGCCTGACAAGTACCTCGTACATATAAAGCATGCAATTCACCTTCCTGAATTATGTCCTTATTATTAAACTACAGATATTCATATGTATTACAGATGTATTACAACATCTGTAAAAACACTACTTAACTTCAGAAAGCTCTCTCTCAGAAAATCTCTCAGAGCTTAATGGGCAGGCAGAATCATAACTGAATGTCAAATAATTGGAGTAACTACTGGAATCCTGACAAAGGCTTAAGTTAGAGCTGAAGAACTGAAGAAGCTTCTTGGGTGAGAAAAAAATGTCTTCAAAGAAAAACAAAAAGTCAAGTTGCTTCTTGAAAAAGCACTTTTGGGACAATCATGACCTGGATGACAGAGATTCTCTATAGACAATCAGGCCTAAGTCACTTAAAAAAAAAAAGTTAATATACAATCTTAAAACTATGGACTTAAAGCAAGTGATGATTAGCACAAAATTTTCAATGTCATATATTTGTCATCATAGCTAATTTGAACCAAATATATTTTTGTTGGTAGTGTGTATATATATTGATTGATTGATTATCCTATGGGCCATATCAACGTACAGGCACAAATACATATTACCAATAAAATTCCAAACAAACATTTTATTGGTAGTGGATGACAGCTAACAGAGTTTACATCTAAAATCCTTCCTCTTATGTTGTAGATTCCCTCCTAATTAAAATTCTTGAGGGAAATAGGATATCATCTAAACATTAATACATACTATAAGCAAAAATATGTTCCCTACATCTTCATTTTTCTTAGTTCTAAAATATTGCTTCCTGTTAAATCATTTATTTCCAGAATGCCATACAAAGGAAGATGTAATCTAGCTGCCTGCAGAACAAAATAAATATGACCTTTAGATTTGCTGCACAATTTTTTATGAAACATTAACATGTTTAGAAGATAGTAGAGAACTCTGCTAGTGTCATTCATTGCTGGACATGGTGATTATGAATATTTCCAAGGAAAGATGGATTGAAAATGGAACAATGTGGCCTAAGGAAAATTTCTCAAGATGATCAAGAACAAAAACAGAAGTGGTAAATGAACTGATAATCCCACACTTGTTAATTCTCTATTTTTTTTATTTTCTAAAGCACCTGAAGGCCAGACAAGGACAGATGGAAACTAAACAAGGAAATATTCAGCCTGGAAATAAGGAGAAACTTCTGACAGTGAGAACAATCAATCAATGGAACAGCTTGTCCTTGGAAGTTGTGGGAGCACCATCACTTGAGACTTTAACAGATAACAGATAATCAGAGTTGGAAGGGACCTTGTAGGTCATCTAGTCCAACCCCCTGCCCAAGTGGGAAACCCTACACCATTTCTGACAAATGGCAGTCCAATCTTTCTTGAAAGTCTCAAGTGATGGCACTCCCACAACTTCTGAGGGCAAGGTGTTCCATTGGTTGATTGTTCTCATGGTCAGAAAATTTCTCCTTATTTCCAGGTTAAATCTCTCCTTGTTCAGTTTCCATCCATTATTCCTTGTCTGGCCTACAGGCGCTTTAGAAAATAGCTTGACCCCCCCCGCTCCTCTCTGTGGCAGCCCCTCGAATATTGGAAGACTTCTATCATGTCTCCTCTGGTCCTCCTCTTCACTAGAGTAGCCAAGCCCAGTTCCTGTAGCTTTCAAGAAGAGATTGGACTCCCATCTGTCAGAATTGGTGTACGGTCTCCTGCGTGGGCAGAGGGTTGGACTAGATAACCTAGAAGGTCCCTTCCAACTCTGATTATCTGTCTGTTTAATTCCACATTTATATCCCCATTTTTAAAAATTGAATTTTCTTTTTTTCTGAAAGAACTTTCCTTAAATCACTAGCTGTTTTTATTTAAGCCTCGGTTACAAATTCCAGCTGCCCATAAACCCCAAACTCCTAGTCCAGTTGATATGAGATATCACTACTAAAAAGCTGTACGGGTAAATTCTCCACTTACAACCTTTTATTTAGTGACCCCATTCAAAGTTACAACCACACTGAAAAAAAGTGACTTATGAGCTTTTTTTTTCACATTTATGACTGTTGTCCCACGGTCATTTGACCCAAATTAGACGATTAGAACTGGCATGTATTTATGGTTGGTTGCAGTGTCCTGGGATAACCTTCTGACAAGCCAGATTGACTTGACAACTGTGGAAAAACAACTGCCTTGGTTAGGAAGGGAAATTTTGGGTTCAATTGCCCTCATATGTTGAGGACTACTATACTCAATGGGAGTAAGTAAAATTATGAGATACACAAAACTTTTTTTTAACATCGTGTATCGTCATGCCAACATAGCCAGTAGATTCTTCACTTGCCTTTCTGCAGTCAAGCTGGATGGCCTCTCTGGGAATGGGAATAGCCTATTGAACGAGATAGGATTTTGGTATAAACCAGCAGGGTTCTCGTGTTCTTATGTTAACCACTTTTTGCTAAAAAGAAAGATAAATCTTTTTGCTGCTCTTTAGCAAGGTTCACTTGTCCCAGTTGTTTAGGTTCACCGCGGGCAGTAAAACCCCTTTCAAAGCCTGATTAGATGAGAACCCTCAGAAACAGTGGGATTTGTGAGACTTAATTCTCTCCATGGTGTGTTCAAGCCTTAATAACAACACAAAAGCTAAGCCCCATTCTTGCTTTCTAGATAGACACCAATAGCATTTTAATATATTAGAAGGTACAAGTCACTTTGACATATTAAGGAACTCATGGGTTATAATGCATTGGTGACACAGAATGTTATCAAATGCAATCACCAACACAGTATGCAGTTGTGTGAATACATGTGAACTATGCACACACAATTTTATTGAGAGAGAGAAAATGCTGTGTGGACATAGAATGAAATTATTATCGCTGTATTTTCTTTTTATTTTACAGTGATCATGTCTTAGCATAATCGGTGAATTGTGCTTTAGACACTTGTAGTACTTAGGCTATTTCTGCTGACTGCCGGCTGACAGCAATTTGGCAGTTTGATCTGTCCGACTCAAGGTTGACTCAGCCTTCCATCCTTCCGAGGTGGGTAAAATGAGGACCCAGATTGTTGGGGGCAAGAGGCTGACTCTGTAAACTGCTTAGAGAGGGCTCTAAAGCACTACGAAGCAGTATATAAGTCTAAGCACTATGCTAATTGCTATTTATCACTCACATGTTTTCAGAATAGTTAAAATATCTAGACTAACGACGCATAAATTGTGTTTTTAAACTTACCCTCATTATGGCCTAAAGCATCATTATATTTGAGTTAATTTCATTTTCATAAAAAGAAATTCAAACACAATTTACCAGTCCTTTAATGTATCTCGTAATAAAGAGGAGGGGGTGGTGCTCAGGTGAAAACTTCTCTCATTAAACTGCCAATTTTGCACACTTCTAAGATATTAAGTATTGAGTATCTGCTGTGAAGTTCCCATGCCTTTCATCAGCTTCTAGTCAATCATACCTACATTCTGACAGACAATTACCTCCAGCATTCATCAAGCACATTTGAATCAAATCAGCTGTCAGAATAGGAAGTCAAAAATTAAGAGAGCAATGTGTATGCCACCGGACGAGTAAACTGAGACCATTTGGCTTTGCCAGATGACAGTCTGGATAAATTAGTTCAATCCGGTTCAATCCATCAACACTGGAAAAACTGGGTTGAGTTCAGACCTCACTTCTGAAGTACTTTCTTTCCATTCCAAAATAATAATTACTTTCTCCACCTTTGTGGCGGTGAGTGCACTGTTTTCTGAATAACTCACAAAATTCAGAAGGATGACTATCTTACATTGTCCCCTTTTTCTGTTGTTAAAAAGCTCTCCCCCACTCAGAACAAATTAAAAGTTTACTTCCTCCTTTCTTAGGACACAAAACTGCACAGTTGGGTCAGTGTAAAGGATGATAAACACCCCCCAAATTATTGCATTAGTTTCATATACATATGGTTTTCTCTCTCTTTGTTTTTAAAGATTGGGAGCTTGGAAAACTTGGAAAAGAGGGAGTACAGATCCTCTCTTCCATCAGGAATGGAGGTCCAGTCTAATTGCCCGACTGATAGTTGGTTCTTATTTTATTACTGTAATTTATATACAGGTAGTCCTTGACTTATGACTACAACTGAGCTCAAAATTTCTTTCTTTTTTTTTGTAAATTTTATTTGAGTTTTCACAAAGAGAAAAAAAATACAAATAAAACATCCTTTTTGAAAGCAGCATAATCCCGGGTTACATTTCTTCGTACAGACACCAGTTCAGGTTCATGCTCATTTTTATATTCTATTCCATATCTTATTACTATTTTACATTTTCTGCATAGCTTCTTCCCTCATTTAATTTTCTCAATTTTATTTTAAATATCTCATCTCAATTCACATCATTGTATTTATATTTTTTGTCTGTCCTGTTTCAATTATCTATTATCTTTTCTCATTAAACCAAATTTCACCTGTAGTTACTGATTGGAGTATGACGCCTTTATATCTTTTCCTTAAGGCTATAACATTCAATATAATACATAATTTCCATTCAGATTCTGCTTGGTACATTCTTAAAATACACACTGTATTCTTAAAAAAAAGAAAAAATTATAAATGTATATAATTAAAACAACATTCCATTTCAATTCAATTCTATTATTAATATTAATATTCATTAAAGTCTGAACATCTTTAACATTACTTTTCAATTAAATATCATACTTCTATGGGAACAATTATAAACTTTCCATAGTTATTTCCCCCCCACTTTCACCTATATTTTATAAAACATTGACTAATTAAAGTGTTCCCGTTCCTTCCTAATTCAATTTTCTCATTTATTTTATTTCACTTATTTTATTCACAAACATTTCACTAAATTACGCTAACTATTTTATCCCTCATTTTAATCATACGTTATTTCCAATTTTCTAAAGTTATTTCTATTACTAATATAACAATACAATCTTATGTACCTTTACAGAATCCCTTTTTCAGTTAGATTTTAACCCATTATCTCTAAATAGATCCTGTTTCTCTATATCTTGCTCCCGTCCTTTGTAACTTCTTTTCCTTTCCTTCTTCCCTCTCTTCTCTCTCCCCTTTTTACCCCCTTGTCTCTCTACCTCTATTTCTCTCTTCTGTATTCCCCTCTTCTGTTGCTTTCCAGTATTATACTTATTTTTCAAATTATTTTTCTTTTCTTTGGTTGTTTTTTTAAGTCTTAAATTCTCCATTCTCTTTCCCCCCTTTCCTTTTTCTTCCCCACATAGAATTACTTGTTCATTAAAGGTGGCTTCTTCTTTGTCCCAGTCTTCTTGTTTTGCAGTCTTTTTGTTATGTCCTGAGGACTCAAGGAGTTCTCACTCAGGTCCACTCACTTTGTGTGGGCGATATTCCCCCATTCCCATTGGTTGGTTCTCCCCAGCAGCCAGCTATAAAAGCAGGCTGCGGGGTCCAACTGGTTGCTGATTGCTGCGAGCCAGTTCCAGGCTTGGCAAGCACGGTCAGCCCTTTATTTGTAAAATAAAGTACTGTTGCACTCATGCTCTGGTTCAGCCTCTCATTGCTCAAACTTAACACTGGCGACGAGGATGGGATGGCTACCAGATGCACCTTGCAACCGCTGAGTCACTAGCCACCGATCCGCAGCCCAGAGAGAGCGATCGGCTGGCGATAAGGGAAACGCTGATCCGCAACCAGAGAGAGCGGTCAGCTAACAAAACGAGCGATCAAAAAGAGCAAACGCAGATCCGCAGCCAGAGAAAGCGGTCTGAGTCAAAAAGTTAGAAGCGTCTGTAGCCGCTTGTTAGCCCTGCTACGGGGAAAGTGAAGCGCTGCGAGCCGCAGCCGCTCTGCATTTGGCGTGAAATTCAAACGGGTGTCATTTGAATTTCGAGCCAGTAGGAATCACAGCACAGCGCTGTAGAGAGTCACTAACGCCCACTTTTTTTGGCGCGAATCAAGACACCTCCAACGGCTAGCAGCCAACGTGGTAACCCAGAGAGAGAAAGAGAGGGTAGCAAAAAACCTCTCCAGAGCTGATATCACTAGTAACTCACGAGCGCCGTAGTCCCAGAGAGATTTTTTTTCCGCAGGTAGCCCAGCCGTTCCAGCACCATGAGTTCCAACCCAGTCTTCCCAGCGTTTAAACCAGACGAAGAGAAGTGGGAATCGTATAAGAACCGTTTCAATCATTACATCGATGCGGTCGGCCTGGCGGATGCGGGAGAGCATCGGAAAAATCCTATTTCCTAATCTACTGCGGAGCCACCGTTTACGATACCGCCGCAGCACTCGTAGCGCCGAGAGAATTGAAAAACGTTCCGTGGTCCGGAGTTGCTTGAGATCCTCACCAACCACTACGCTCCCAGGCCTTCACAAATCGCCAGGAGGTTCACGTTCTGTATGAGGAAGCAATCAAGTAAGGAGACCATCAATCAATATATGGCCGCCCTCAGAACAGCAGCCCTGCACTGTGGGTTTGGAACATACCTGGAGGACATGCTCCTCGATCAATTAGTTTGTGGGGTCAAGGATCTCAACCTACAGAGGCGACTGCTAGCTAAAAAGACCTCAACCTCGCAGCAAGCGGTAGAGGAGGCCCTAGCAGCCGAGCTAGCAACGAACTCAGCCACCGAAATTCAGGGCCCAAGTGCCAAGCTAGCATCGTTCCCAGTCCATTCCGAAGAGGTGGAAGCGGAGGAAGCCCACAACGATGAGAACGATGTCCATCGCCTCACCAATGACAGACGGTCGCAGGTAGGGGCCAAACAAGAATACACCGATCCACCCAAGCACATCACACTGTGCCTAGCCTGTGGGGATCACATCAAAGGGCCACCTGCAAGTTTAAAGGAGCCGTTTGCAACAACTGCCATAAGAGGGGGCACATTGCGAGAGTCTGCCAAGCCCCCCAAAGCGCTGCACACAGACCTCCGTCCTCGCACTCGGGACCACAGAGGCAAGTATTAAACTGTCGCACGCACCGCCTTGCCAGGCGTACTTGCCACACTGTTAGTAAAATTTCTCTCTCCGTTTCCCTAGAAGGTAAACCGTGCCACATGGAGGTTGACACAGGGTCAGCGCTCTCAATAATCTCGTGGAACACCCTCAAGAGACTCCACCCCAGCCTATCTACTACCCGGCTTCAGAGATGCCAGTTCGGTCTGAAGGACTACCAGGGGAAGGCCATTCCCGTGATCGGCAGAGGCAAGTTCTTTGTCAGTTTTAGAGCTTTTAAAGGCCACCTACCTCTAGTGGTAGTTAACGGCAATCTACCCACCTTATTGGGGCTCGATTGGTTTCCCACCTCGGCCTAGGGTTAACAGGAGTCCATGCTGTCTCAACCTCAGACACTGACTCCTTATTCGCTGACTACGCAGATGTGTTCAGCGAGGAGCTGGGGTGTTATAATGGAACCCCATCTCGCTCACCGTTGACCCCCAGGCAGTCCCAATCAGATTAAAACCACGTAGAGTTCCATTTGCTATTCGACCAAAACTAGACGCTGAATTGGATAAACTACTAAAACAAGGGGTCATTGAGCCAACAGATTTCGCCAAGTGGGAGACGCCCATTGTCACACCCTCAAAAAGATGGTAGCCTGAGAATTTGCTCGGACTACAAGACAACAATCAATAAATATTTACAAGTTAGCGCCTACCCTGTGCCCGTCATTCAGCACTTATTGCACACATTCGAACCGGGCAGTATTTTTGCTAAATTGGACATGTCTCAAGCATATCAACAGTTCCCTATTGATAACCAAACAGCGGAACTTCAGACCATCGTCACTCACAGGGGTGCCTTCCGATGCAAGCGTCTCCAATTTGGCGTAAGTGTTGCCCCGGGTATTTTTCAGTCCCTCATGGAGCGGATTTTACAGGGCCTCCCTGGTGTAGTACCCTACTTCGACGACATCTTGGTCTCGGCCAGGGACAGACCCCAACTCTTCCAGAGAGTGCGAGCAGTGTTAGAGAGGTTCAGACAGCATGGCCTCAAGTTAAAAAAAAAGAAAAATGCGCCATTGCCACTAGACAGGTGGACTTTCTGGGTTATAAAATTGACGCCTCTGGCATTCACCCCCTGGAGTCCAAGGTTAGGGCGATCCACGAAGCTCCCACACCGACCTCCAAAACGGAGCTACAAGCTTTCTTGGGGCTCCTAAACTTTTATGCATCCTTCTTGCCCCATAAAGCCTCAGTAGCCGAACCCCTACACAGATTACTAGACAAAAAGTCACCGTGGCACTGGGGGCACAAAGAAGACCAGGCGTTTAACGCCGTCAAATCACTACTTACGTCAGAGGCAGTACTCATCCAATTCGACCCCAACCTTCCTTTAGTACTGGCAGCAGACGCATCCCCTTTTGGAATTGGGGCGGTCCTTAGTCACAGACTCCCCAATGGCGCCGAGGCCCCATCGCCTTTTTTCTCCAGGACGCTCTCGGCCACGGAGCGAAATTACAGCCAAATAGACAAGGAAGCCCTAGCAGCTGTTGCAGCCGTGAAAAAGTTTCACGAATTCCTTTTGGCCACTTCTTCGAACTGGTCACCGACCATAAGCCCCTCCTGGGCCTACTGGCCGGCGACAAACAGACACCTCAAGTCCTCTCCCCTAGGATGACAAGGTGGACACTTTTCCTAGCGGCCTACTCATACAAACTTATCCACCGCCCGGGCAAAACTCTATCCCACGCTGACGCGCTCAGTCGCTGCCCCTTACCCGCTCCGGCTGAAGACCCAGCTCCTGTCAATGCCATTTTCGAAATCACCCAGTTGGACCTGCCCATCACCGCCCTTGACATCGCCGCCAAAACCAAGGAAGACCAAACGCTCGCCCAGGTGCTCGACTGGGTGAGGAGGGGGTGGCCGGGAGGCAACGTTGATAACAAGTTCGCGCCCTTTAAGACTCGCATGCAGGAGCTGTCCAGTTTGCAGGGTTGTCTACTGTGGGGCACTCAAGTGGTCATTCCGACCTCGCTGCGTGCACCGAGTCCTGGAGGCGTTGCACGAGGACACCCGGCATTGTGAGAATGAAGGCATTAGCACGCAGCTACGTGTGGTGGCCGGGTCTAGACGAGGACATTGTCAATTGGGTAAGTTCCTGCAGCATTTGCCAGGAATCCCGTCCTGCTCCCCCATCGCCACCCCTACCAGATGGGAGAGCGCCAGCGCCCCTGGTCTAGAATCCATATCGATCTGGCCGGCCCGTGCATGGAAAGATGTTCCTAGTGGTCGTGGACGCTTATTCCAAATGGATAGACGTGGCACAGCTATCCACGACCACCACACTAGCAATCACCAACGTGTTAACGCGCCTGTTCGTTACACATGGACTACCCGACTCCTTGGTCTCCGATAATGGCCCACAGTTCGCATCAGTAGAATTCAGCCGTTTTGCAGCCAACCTAGGCATTCGCCACATTTTCACAGCCCCATTTCACCCTGCGAGTAATGGGTTGGCTGAAAGGGCCGTCAGGACCACCAAGGAGGCCCTTGCTAGGTTTGGCAGAGATGACTGGCACCACAAACTCTCACGGTTCCTGATGAGCCAGCACTCAACCCCCTGTGCAGTCACCAATAAGTCCCCAGTGGAACTTCTGATGGGCCGGCGCCTGAGGACTGTATTAGATAGACTGCACCCACAATACTGCCCTGACTCTCCCCTCGCTTCCACTTCGGGGGTTAGACATTTTATGTTACAGGAGCCGATATTCGCAAGGAATTTCGCTGGGGACCCACTTTGGATTCCGGGCGAGGTCATCGCCGTCACCGGGCCGAGATCGTATAGAGTCAGGCTGGAGGATGGTCGCGTCTGGAGGAGACACATAGACCAACTCAGAAGGCAACCTCGCAAACAAGAATCCAGAGTCTCCAGTCGAAGGGGAACCGTCTCATCTGCCGCCCAGCCACACCGCACCCAGCGACCAGTCTGCGCCAGCGATCGTTCCGGTCAGCCCAAACTCGGACAACAGCGCCCAGAGAGTTGACCAACCTGATCCAACCCACGAGAGCTCGACCCCAGTAACCAACCCGGTGGTTTCCGAGGATGCCCAGTCCAGAGAGAGTGTTGGCGACACTATGCCAGCTCAACCGTCACAGACTGATACCGAACAGACAGACAATGTTCCCGAGTTGCGCCGCTCCGGGCGCCAACACAAACCCCCCGTCTACCTCAAGGACTATGCGTGTTCGCATCTGGGGGGAAGGGGTGTTATGTCCTGAGGACTCAAGGAGTTCTCACTCAGGTCCACTCACTTTGTGTGGGCGATATTCCCCCATTCCCATTGGTTGGTTCTCCCCAGCAGCCAGCTATAAAAGCAGGCTGCGGGGTCCAACTGGTTGCTGATTGCTGCGAGCCAGTTCCAGGCTTGGCAAGCACGGTCAGCCCTTTATTTGTAAAATAAAGTACTGTTGCACTCATGCTCTGGTTCAGCCTCTCATTGCTCAAACTTAACACTTTTCTTGTTGTTTCTCATAGTTCCAAATCTCAATTTGTAAGACTTGAAAAACGAAGCCAAAAGAACCCTTCCCTTCTTGTGCAACTTCTTTGTACTTTTTAAGTTCCATTTTCAATTCATCCAGAGGTGGTATCATTGTATAAATTTTTAAACAACCACCCGATTGATTTTAGTCATTCAAATATAAAACTAAAAATCACCAAATAATCCAAATACACGCAAGCTGTTTCTTTTTTGCACCTTTTTTTTTTAAATCAAGCTGAATTGCAAACCTGTTACTTCAGGGGAAGTAAAACCTCATCTACAGTAATGGATGGAACATTTATGACCCCCAATAGAGTTTCTATCTTGCTAGGATGCAATCTACATTTGCATCAGTGGTGGTATTGTACTGGTTCAGCCTGGTTCTGGTGTACTGGTAGTACCGAAGATCTGCAGAGACTGAACCGGTTCTCTCTGAGTAGCTGCTGTTGGGTCCACCTGCCTGCCCAGGCTCCCATACCGGCCTTTATTCCCTGCTTTTGAAGCACAGCTGCTTTGCGCAGAACAGCAGATTGCTGCGCATCAGCTACTGAAGTGACAGGGAGAGTGCAGGATTGCAGGATGTGAGTCAGAAAGTCACTGTGCAGGGGTGAGATTCTACAGGTTCGCACCTATTCTCTAGGACCGGTTGTTAACATTCTAAGCAGTTCGGAGAACCGGTTGTTAGAAGAAATTACTGGCCTAATCCTGTAAGGAAGGCAGGAAGGAAACATTCTGGTGTTGCTTACAGAAACTGCCTCTCCATTAACGCTTTTTACATTCTTGGCAGGACTAGACTTCCTGTCTCAGGAACTTCTCTGGAGTTTTTTTTTCCCTCCTTTGCTGGTACTTTGTTTGTATAGAGTTACCATTCAAAGTTACAATGGCACTGGAAAAAGGGACTTATAACCATTTTTCACACTTATGACTATTGCAGCATCCCCACAGTCATGAGAGGCCAGGTGAAGAGATGTGTGCTCCGATGTGAGTGATGTTGAGTTGGCCATGCCCAGCCAGTCACATTACCACCCAGCCACACACCCCAACTAAGACATGCCCACAGAACTGGTTGTTTAAAAAATTGAATCCCACCCCTGTCTCTGCGCCTGTGCAAAGTGCACATTTGGCATGTGCACACAAAGTGCGCATGCAAAGCAGCATCCCACTGAACCAGTGGTAAACTATTTTGAAATGCACCACTGATTTGCATATATAAAGAAATGTATTAATAAGTCCCTGGTTTATGATACATATTGTTCAAATATTATACAGCAGCTTTCCATTTATAGTTCAATTTTACTCCTGAATTCTTTTGCTTTTGTAAAAGACCTTCTAATCTGCAAAGCCTCTATTGTAATGAAACCTTGATTTTGTTTGTCAACCTAGCAGTAACAAGTGTGCCTCAAGGCTGAAATGTGCTTTATGGTTAACGCTTTCATTAGCTGAAAAGCAAGATTCCCTATTATAGTGTAAAAGGCATTTGTTTTAAACAAGGTATAGAGAAGCTAGAGTAACAGTGTTGGTTTTGCACAACAATGGCATCAAATCACGATGTCAGATGAAGTTTTATTGGCAGGCACTGAATTACATGAGGGCAAGATACTATCTAGCAAATTATTGTTATGGCTGTACATATTTAAGTCCAGTTTTCATTATTGCAGATAACAACAAAAGCTTAATGAGAAGTCTTCCAAATGGGAGAAAAGGCACCAGAAAGATGTTAACAAAAACCAACTGTTGATATTCTTTTCCCAAGTTGACAAAGAACTTATGGAAAGATAGAAATCAAAACATGTTCGTCTCTTACCCTCTCCCTTGAGACAAACAATCTCAATTGTTTGTCAACAATCTGTTGCTATTGAAAAAAGTTGGGCCAATGGATCATGCACATCCATTAAGTATATCACACAAGATAAGAGTCCAGATTATATAATTTAAAGTATACCAAAAAACAAGAGAGATAAACACTTTAATTAAGGAATAGGGTATTTCCAAATGGGAGAGTGTAGGGCTAGGTATGTGTGTGTGTGTGTGTGTGTGTGTGTGTGTGTGTGTGTGTGTGTGTGCACAGAGAGACACACAGACACAGACACACACTCACAAAATTAAATTCCATACATTCCTTAAGGTAAGCTTATAAATAAGAAGCATTCCTTTGTTACTTATGGTCCCAGATCAATCAAAATGGGAGGAAACTTCCAGTAGATATTAACAGAGGATAGAATCGAGATTATGTGAAGTACTGATTTTCAATGCCTTGGTAAGACCAAACCTGGAATACTGCATCCAGTTTTGGTCACCACAATGTACACACACACACACACAAAAGATGTTGAGAGTCTAGAAAGAGTGCACAGAAGAAAACCAGGATGATTAGAGGTCTGGAGGCTAAAACTTATAAAAAACACTTGCAGGAATGGGGTATTCTAGTTGAATGAAAAGAAGGCCTGGGGGAGACATGAAAGCAGTATTCCCATATCTCAGGAGCTGCCACAAAGAAGAGGGAGTCAAGCTATTCTCCAGAGCGCTGAAGGCAGGACAAGAGGCAATGGATGAAAAACTAATCAAGGAGAGAAACAAGCTGAGATTAAGGAGAAACTCCGTGACGGTGAGAATAATTAACCAGTGGAACAGCTTGCCTTCAGAAGTTGTGGGTGTTTTGTTACTGAAAGTTTTAAAAAAGAAATTGAACAGCCATTTGTTCAAAATTGTATAGGTTCTCCTGTTTCTGCAGCAGTGGTGGGATTCAAATTTTTTTACTACCGGTTCTGTGGTCGTGGCTCGGTTGGCATGGTGTGGCTTGGTAGGCATGGCTTGGTGGGTGTGGCAGGGGAAGGTTACTGCAAAATCCCACTCCCTCCCTACACCACTAACCTGGTTTCCAGCTCCTGTGCAGGGCAACCAAAGAAGACCCAGCCGATCACTGGGACTCCCTCCCTTCAAATTATAAGAATGAACTTCTGAAAACTGGTTACTTCAAAAGGAATTCTTTATTGAAAAGGAAGTTATCCAGACACTAGGCAAAGCAGGGTCTGATATCCTTCCAAGCATGCAGCTTAGATAAAGGGAGTTAGAATCCCTCCCCTTAGTCCGGTGTGGATTTCATCAATACAAAGAAGCAACATGTGAATTCCCCTACCCCCTGTTTTCTGGGAATGTAATTGAGAAGAGCTTCCCAGGAAGTTTCTTTTGGAGCTGGAATTTTTATGGCTCCTTCTCCTCTTGCTTTCTCTCCAAGAGGTGACAAGTTTCCAGGCACCTGGGCTTCAGTCCCCAGTTGTATATCATGTGCAAGTTATACAGATTCAGTACAAGAATTAAGACATTCAGGTTACATCAAAAAGGAGTACTTGTACCAACTCCCCCCCTTTTCTTCTTCCATTAAAGAATGGCAGATACACGGATCTGACACTACCCTTTTAAGCATTCAAACTCCTGGCAGGTAAGAACTACACGATCCCCCACATCAACAACTTAAAATTTAAACAAAGAAACAAATAAGGTACCGTAGAATATATTAATTCACACAAATCATACCTGCCTTGGCTTATCTTTCATCCCAGCTGAAGACCTCTGAAAATAGCAAGTCTTCACAGCTATCCAGAAGTCCAAGAAGGCAGGGCCTTCTGTAACTCGGCGCGGAGGCTATTTCAAACAGTAAGCACCACAACAGAGCCAGTATTATGTCATCATTTAAACCTAAATGGGGGTAGAGTTTTTAACAATGCGGTATTTTAGGGTCCCATGAGTATGAGATCAATGAGAATTAAAAAAGTAAGAACTCCCTTGGGGTGAGCCTAATGCTTGCCCATATAGTTTTACAAGAAATAATATGGAAATGTTTCTTATCATCTTCTTCTAGGATGTTTCCTCTCTCCAACTTTCCAGTTTAATCTGCAACCATGGGATGTGCCAGTAGTTTTCAAGTACTAATCAGATTGTTGTGGCCAATGGAATTATTTTTAAATAAAAGATTCAGAAGTGTCACTGATTGTATCCAAGCAGTAACCTGGCATAACAGGATGTTCACGGATTTTTCCTTTTTTAGCTACATTGTTTTCAAGAAATAATTGACTGGGTATATATAATTTGATGAATTGTTAACCATGTTTAAGCCACAGTGACGAAGCTAAAGCGAGATACTAAGTCCTACTCATAGAAATCTATCAACGACATCCATATATGTTGACACAAGGATGAGGCAGAGAGGGAAATTGTTGCAACAGCTATTAAAAAGTGAATATGTTTGATACCTTATTGCCATATGGATGAATGCACAAAATTGTGTGTTATAAGAAGCAGGATTTCCAGCTGCAGAGAAGAATCAAACACAAAGATTGAATTTTGATTGATTCCCATATGAACCTAGGTTCTTGATTGCAACCTTCTGCCAATGTGTGAATGTTCTCCATTTCTTTGAAACACTTTCCCACATATACCACTACCAAAAGTAAAATTAGAAGACAAGAAAAAAAAGAAACCAAAGTAGCTATGAAACAAAATTGCAGAGCAAGAAAACCTCTCTGGGGAACACAAGACTTATATAATCTCTTCTTTCACAAAATGCCCGAGCTGACATTATTTCCAGTCAATTCCTACATCGCTAAAACTTTTCCTGTCCTTTGATACTTTATGTTTTCCACAGCTGTTCAATGTTGGAATTATAAAATCTATAATTGAACATTATGCATTTGAGAATGCAGCCCTATACAGCCTCATACTATTTAATTGTTAATTTTAAAAGCTAAAAAGAACATGATTATGTGGGAGAGAAACAGAAAACGGGGAAAATAAGATAGAGTTAATCAGAGAGAGATTGAGTAGAAAAATAATTTTAGAAACAGTGACATGGCTTTTTACACTTTAATATGGTAGGCATTGTAACAGCCGTACTGTTAGCTGTCCAATAGTTAAGTGTGATGACCGGGGGCATGGCACAAAGACAACACAGTCAAATAAGCAAGAAGAGTCCCTTTATTATTTCCAACTTTGCCCCCAATGTCCAGGTTGCCTTCAGCTGGAGAAAAAACTCTCCCAAGTTTTTCCACCGTCTTTAAGGGGAAGAAATTCAGTCCAAAAACAAAGTACATACAAAGTGTAAATAAAAATCCCCACAAACCACGCTGCAGTAATTAACTTGACAAAGCAGGAGAAGGAATTGCAGACTTGAAAGCCTAGGAAGAACACACAGTTCGGAAGATGCCAGGAACCCAGATAAGCCTCGACGATACCAGATAATTCACAATTTGCTTCCAACAACTTTGCTGTGGGCAGCTTCCCCTTTTAAACAGTGTGTTCCCAGCTGCAGCTAATGAAGGGAATCAAGGCCCTTTCCTCCCCCATAAGCCACGCAACTCACGTTGTTCCCTTCTCCTTTCCTCCCTCTGTGCCCTAGGATGAAGAGGGGGGGTCTTCCTCTGAATTCTCTCTCCCTTGCTCTACCTCTCCCCTGCTCTCCCCACCCGGCCTTTGCCCTTCCCCAGTTTCTTCCACAGCCAACGGAACCACACTCTCACTCCCTGTCAGCTGCTCAGCCTCCCCATCCAAATCAGATTCCGACAGGGGCATGACAGTTAAGTAGCATGCATAAAGACTTTGTTCAACAAATTAAACTAAACATAATTTATTTATTTGTATCCCACCTTTATTTATTTTTTACAAATAACTCAAAATGGTGAATATATTCAACCCACCTTCCTCTTCCTATTTGCCCCACAAGGGGTATCAAACTCATGTCATCACGGCGTCATCACATGATGTATTGGGACTTTTTTCCCTTCAATAAACTGGGTGTGGGTGTGGCTAGTGCATGACACATCTGGCCCGTAGGCCGGGAGTTTGACAGCTCTGCCTCGCAACAACCATTCTGTAAGGTAAGTTGGGTTGAGAGAGAATGACTGGCCCAAACTCAGCAGCTCACTTTCATAGTTAAGGCAGAACTAGAACTCACCATTTCCTGATGATTGGCCTAAAGTCACCCAGCCAGCTTTCATGGCTAAGGTAGGACTAGAACTCAGAATCTCCCAATTTTTAGCCTGGTACCTTAACCATTAGACTAAACTGGTTTGCTGAAAAAGTCATAATTAATTGGGACCAATAAGCCATGGATTTTAAGAGTACGTCATGGGCACTTTCAAAATGATTTCATCACAAAACTCTATTATGAGAAGATATACTAAAGAGTTACCTCCTCCCTTAAACTCCTAGGATGTTGACTATTTCCACAGCTTGTTTTGACCTTTGTTTTCTCACTAAGAAAAGTTTTTTTTTTAATGTTTATCACAATGTTTTAGAGATCTCCTTTACATCCCTAGACATTAGTTTATACTTAAGACTGATACTGGCTTCCTGATTGCAATTGGATCATATCAGATACTAAATATCTTACTGTGAAAATCCGCTTTAAAAATTTATTGGGATGAAAAGGTATCTATTGCTCAGGAAAGCCCACGGAAACAGAAGGCTGTAAATTGTGAGAAATATTGACACAAATGATATTCTCATTTACAGGATAATGTCATGATATAAATAATGCAAAGGATGTAAACCAGAGTGGAAATTTAATCTGCAACATGCAATGTATGCCTCACTGAGGTCTGGTAAAATCAAAGGTTTACAGTTCATAAGAGAAATATTTGCACAACAACCTAATCATGAATTTTATTCCCCCCTTGGACTCACACAATATTTTAAATCATTAACTAATCAGCCTACTTTACAAAGCATTCTAAGCTTACATGCAAAGATACCCAGAATTAAAACTACTACACATAGGATGTTACACAGATGCAATGCGAACTCTTTCACTATCATGATTAACTATTAACTGTTAGACAAATGCAGCTAAGAAAATAATTGTATTGTTGTAATATTATTCTCTATTGACCAGAGAAATTCCTAGGAGCCAAATACAGATAGTCTTCCGCTTATGACCACAATGGATCCCAAAATGTATGTTGCTAAATGAGAAATGAGTGAGTCTTGTCCCTTTTTACAACTTTTCTTGCCATTTGTTAAGTGAATCACTGCCATTATTAAATTAGTAATCCAGTTGTTAAGTGGATCTTATGACCCCAGGACACTGCAATTGTCATAAACAGGAGGCAGTAGCCAGGTGTCTGAAGTTTGACCATGTGGCCCTGGGGATGCTGCAGCAACCTTAATTGTGAAAAACAACCATAAAGTACCTTTTCTCAATGCTGTTGTAACTTTCAGATGGTCACTAAATGAAGCATTGTAAGTCAAGGACTACGTGTATAAAAACTTAGCTGAATCTGCCAAAAATACATTATGCATTCTGATGCTACCCTATAGCAACTACTCTGTAGTTTCCAAAGGAAAACATAGATAAGGTGAGATAAATCATCATTTACCCCTTTTCTATCTCCCTTGAAAACAGATGCAGTAGAGAACATTCAGTGGACAAATTCCTTGTGTGTCTAATCATACTTGCCAAATAATGTTCAATTCAATTGCCATATTCCCTGTTTAAGCGATTTGTATGAACTGCAGTGATTTGGAATTGCTGAGCATGCCTACAGAGATCCCACTCCATCCAACAAAATAATAGTTAACACAACCAGGCAATGTATGATATGTTGCATTAATTTGAGCTCCTTTGGTGCAGTGTAAATATATCAGAGGAGTAACTGAAAAATAATGGAAGATATACACTCAGTATTCACCATAACCTACCAGATATTGACAGATGATTCACTTCCAGTAAGAAGGAATTCATTGAAACAACCAAAGCTTGTTCTCCCAGAAGACTTTTAGCTTGACACATTTACACCAAAGTATCATTCAGTCCTCCCAAGTAATTAATGTAATAGTATATAATTAGCAAATGGAACCCTACTTTATCAAATTAACCCAGGGTTCTATACTCAACAATACATTAAATTACAAACAAATCACATCAGCAAGAGTGGAAGAATATGTTATGATAAAATGTAATTAGTAGGTGGTTCAGTCTGCTGATGAATATATTTCTGAGAAAAAATGTAGGAAGTGAAGAATGGAAGGCAGATTTCCATCTTCAGAGGAAATGACCTTGAGATGATTCACATGCTATGCTAAAAAGAAGAAAAAAACCTACTGAGTTCATATACAATGCAATATCAAAACCAATTGCTATTTAGGTTCTCAGGTTCTATTCCCTGGAACAGTAAGAAGGTTACAAGAAAAGTATAGACTGTCCAATAATATACAGGGGAGGGTGTGTTCCTGGGCCTTGACATGAACTATATGTCAAACTTCAAAATGTGCCCTGTTGTCGCAGCCAGTTTTTCCTTTCTCAGCTTATAATAGAATAGAATTACAGAGTTGGAAGGGAGTCTAATCCCTTGCTTAGGCAGGAAACTCTACACCACTTCAGACAAATGGTTATCCAATCTCTTCTTAAAAACCTCCAGTGCTTGAGCATTCACAACTTCTGGAGGCAAGTTGTTCCACTGATTAATTGTTCTAACTGTCAGGAAATTTCTCCTTAGTTCTAAGTTGTTTCTCTCCTTTTTCAGTTTTCATCCGTTGCTTCTTGTCCTGCCCTCAGGTGCTTTGGAGAATAGCTTGACGCCCTCCTCTTTGTGGCAGTCTCTGCGATATTGGAACACTGCTATCATGTCTCCCCTAGTCCTTCTTTTTACTAGACTAGACATACCCAGTTCCTGCAACCCAAATTGGAACTTGTATATGTCTACAAACTAGACATATCCAAGTTCCAGCTTGCCACAGATTATGAGGGGAGGGAAAGGTTTGGAATGCTAGCCCCAGAAAACAACAAGAAATCATCCCATGGGAACCAAGTGTTGTGGTCCGCCAGCAGCCTGTGGAGACAGCAGCAGAGTCAGACAGTGGGGAAGAACATGGGTCAGTCTGGGAGTCTGGAGAGGACTTGGACAATGGTCCTGCATCTGATACAGAGATGGGGCCAGGGCCTCCTGGGAGTTACGTGCTGACTTTGGAGCCTTCGGAATGTGACAGCAGTGAGGCAGAGGAACAAGGGGAACCTTTTCCCAGTGTGTGTGTGTGCAGAACTGCCAGAAGGCAAGAACAGTTAAGACAAAATTTGGGAGTAAGGCTTGAAGGTGATTGCCCCTCCCATAAGATATAAAGGAGGACCAAAGGGACAGGAACCTTTGCAGGAAGCAACGTTGTTCGCTCTGTTCAGATTAAACCTTGAAGTTCTGTGTGGACTTTGTACTTTATTAGGCTTTTTTCAGTTACTTTGGCACTTTAGTTGTTGGCAGCAATTCAAAGGAGATAAAGGTGGATGCTTATTTCAAGAGACTGTTTAGGACTCATTACGGGCTGGGAATGAATGTAATTCCCGGCCGTTGAAATAAAACAAGAGTTATTTTAACTAAGCATGTGCTTGATTATGGTCTCAGGAAGCCTTGGTCAGAACATCAAGGTTATCTCAACAGATGTTTGGCAAGGGCTTGAAGGAGTTGCCATAGTGATACCTGAACACCTAATTGGACAATGTGTTCAATGTCGAAGGAGGGGAGAAAAGAATTCATTTCTTAATTAGGCGAAACCTGTGGGAACTACTTAGAGTTGGTTTTGCTTCATGAGTGCCAAAATTATGTATTCAATAAAGTTATGTTTAAAGAGATCCGATTGTCTCAATTTGCTGGCTTGGTTGGGTTCAGTCAGAACTTTGACACTATAATTCCGATTGTTTCCAATCAATATTGCCTAATGCAGAAGGCTGTTTAGAGTTACTCAGCTGACTTTAATTAAACCATCAATTGTTAGTGGTTAAGGCTTCAGGCTAGAAACTAGGACATGGTGAGTTCTAGCTGTGCCTTAGGCATTAAAGCCAACTGGGTGGCTTTGGGTTGAGAGTCCTTGTTTCTCAGAGCGACTCCTCTGAGAGGGTTGCTGTTGTGGGGAAAATACAGTGCATAATCCCCACCCACACCATCTCCTTACCTGCACTGCACCTCACAGCTGATTTTTGGCTGGTTTGAGGCCTTTTTCGGCCTCCCAAAGGCTTGAGGAAGGCTTCTGCAGGCTTCTGCAGGCATTGCAGGCTAAAAACTAGCCCCATTTCATCACTTCTGGTATTTTTGGAAAAAATATGCCCAGTGAGGTAAGTTTGCCTGCAGCTCGGCACAAATGGCTCTGCGTGCCACGTGTGGCATGCGCGCCATAGGTTCGCCATCATGGGCATAGGGCCTCCTGCTTATTCAGGGGGTTGGATAGAGGATCTCCAAGGTCCCTTCCAACTCTGTTTTTCTGTTATTGCTCCAGAATGCTTTAGAGCTCTTTCTAACCTATTTACAGAGTCAGCCTGTTACCCGCAACAATCTGGGTCCTTATTTTACTGATCTCAGAAGGATGGAAAGCTGAGTCAACCTTGAGCCCTGTCGGGATCGAACTCCAGGCTGTGGGCAGTATTAGCCTTCAGTATTGCATCCTAAACACTGGGCCACCATGGCTCCTGGTAGGATAATAAATGCAATAAATAAAAGAACGATCTGCAAAGAAGGCTTACATTTATGGAAGGAGAGGTATTTTCCTTAAAAAGAATATTCTTGGCATGATATCAATGTTCAACTGATACCCAGTTAACCAGAAAAGTTGGGGAGCCTCAGGTTAATAAAATGAATGATGATTTCAAGTGGGAAAAGAACAAGCATTACTAAACCATTTCTTTTCTTTTTTTTTCTGGAGAGGAATACACTTGGGAAAAGAAAAAACTTAATGGACAGGATGGCATAGCCTCACCTAATTATCTCCTGGAATGTGTTTTTCCATGGGCAAGTCATCATGAAAATGTCACCAGGACTGATCAATAGCTTTTCTGAAGTGCCTAGCCAGCTTTTGTTCTGGTGCTTGTCTTCATATTTTACAAAGTCTTCCTTTCGGGAGGTGGCTTTTGATTACATTGGCAGCATCTTGGGAACGAAAAGGAAAGGTCAGGTGGTTCCTTGGTGCAACGCTCTTTTCAAAGTGTGTTCAACCTTTTCTTCCTTTTGTGAATTTTTCCCTTCAAAATGTCATTCCAACCATCCCCCCTCCTTCCTTCCTTCCTTCCTTCCTTCCTTCCTTCCTTCCTTCCTTCCTTCCTTCCTTTCTTTCTCTCTCTCCCTTCCTCTTTCTTTCTTTCTTTCTTTCTTTCTTTCTTTCTTTCTTTCTTTCTTTCTTTCTTTCTTTCTTTCTTTCTTTCTTTCTTTCTTTCTTTCTTTCTTTCCCAAAGCTGGTCTGATGTTGCAAATGAGAAGTGGAAGAAGATGGGGAATGCAAAACACTGTCAATCTCTTATCGGTCGTGTTATGGAGCACAGCGGTGAAACTGTGTGATGAATTAGGATTTGCCCAGTTTGGCATTTGATAATTTGTGTAAATATCAAATGCGTGTGAACTTCTAGGATTGCGTTAACAGGAAAGCTGTGTATGAACAGTGTTTTTCCTATAAGACCTTTCTTGATTGGAAAAAAAGGAAAAAAAAGGTCTGTTGGGCTGAATTGTAACCCAATGTGATTGTTATATTGAAATATGGAAATAAGCTCTTTTAAAATAACTGTTGGGAATACATCACAGCAATTGCTTGTTCACTCTTGTTCACTCTGAAGAATAAATGATTTGCACATTAGTTCAATACAGAGGATGCTAACTCAGTTAAAGACACAGGAGCTACATTCACACAGCACAGTAACCTTGATTAGTTTTCTTTTTTTAATTGTGCCTTGGTGTATTCTGTGAACCTAGATCATTAGTTTGGGTCTTGCTTTAATATATGAATCCAGAATAATCAGTACAGTAGTAACATGCACAGATGCAGTACAGATACTGGCAATGACTGGCTTTGCAAAACTCTCAAAAGTCACAAAATGACTGCCTTCTCGAGGCCTTCTTGATTTTTGCAGCCCAGATATGGAACCTTTAGGCCAGTGGTCACCAACCAGGGGGCCGGGGACCAATGATGGTCTGTGAGAAAATTTTGGTGATCTGCAGAGAAATGTCACCCCCAAAGCACCCCCTAAAGCAATGCCACCCACATGGCCTGCAGGAACACAAGACTTGCATCGCTTGCATTACGAACAAGGTATCATGAGGTAGTGAGGGGAGTGGGGAAAGGGTGGAGGAGGGAACTTGCCCCACTCACCCCATATGCCTGGCCTGGTCACTGGGCTGTTTCTTTCCGCTTCTTTCTTCTTCTGCTTTTGGCTAGACACAAGGAAAGCAGCAAAAGTCTTTCTTTCTCCCCCCCACAACTCTGCCAGAAATGAGTCTTTGTGACCCTGTAAGGCATCCTGCTCCAAAAGGCTATGCTGGTAAAGACTCATTCCTGGTGGAGTTTTGGGGAGAGAAAGAAAGACTTCTGCTGCTTCTGCTGCTTTCCTTTCGCGAAGCCAAAAGTCTCTCTCTCTCCCTCTCACTCTCCCTTTCCCTCTCCCCCCCCCCCTCTCTCTCTTTCTCCCCCTGAAAATGGAGCTGGAGATGGTATCCTGTGATCCCAAATAAAGAATGATCGTTCAGTAGGAAAACGAGGTGGGGAAATTTCCTGCAGACTTTTGTGGGAGTTTTCCCAGGGTCTCTGGTCTGCGGGATTTAAAATTATGAGTTTGGTGGTCTCTGAGGTCCAAAAGGTTGGCGACCTTTGCTTTAAGCTGTTTCAAAGGTGCTTTTCAAAAGGCAACTGGACTTTGGTTTGGTTTGGCTCAGTTTGGAAATCTAATGATAGAATGAATGAAAAATGAAGGAATGAATGAATAGCTTGGGGACCTAATGATAGAATAAACAAACAAATAAATAAATAAATAAAAAATTCAACTTTTTTTTGCCCCCCTTCCCACCCAAGCTAAGCAGGACTTCAGCCAGCATCTTTACATCCCAGTTTTCATAAAGCTGACATTCCCACTAAATCGAGAAGAAATATTATTTTGAATATAGTCAATTCAATATAATATAATTCAATATAGTCGATTCAGTCTTCAGTCAAATCAGTTTTGAACATGATCAGTTCAGCATCACTAGATTGCTCAGAATAGTCCCAAAGGTGGTTTTTGAAGAGGCGACTGGACTTCCTTTGTTTTTCCTTGAAGACATTTCGCTTCTCATCCAAGATGCATCTTCAGTTCTGAAGAAAGCATTTTGGATGAGAAGCGAAATGTCTTAAGAAACAACAAAGGAAGTCCAGTTGCCCCATCAAAAACCACTTTTGGAACAGTCATGACCTGGATGACTAAGAAACTCATTGATCACAGAACGTTTTTGGTTAGTTACATGTTTGTTTTATTCAATAAATATGACGTAGTCATGGGTTAACCTCACAGCCATGTTTTAAAAACACAGATGTTTACATTCCTTAGAATTGTATATCAGTATACTGGTAAGTAGAAGAGATGGTGGAAATTGAGACTTTATAATGAGAGAAAAAAGCTCACCAACAACACAGCCGGTTGTCAGAAAGGTGGAATTATTGCATTTTCTTTGTATGCAAATCTGCCTGTTGGTGGGGGCAGCTTCATCACTGCTGATTTTGAGCTCTTCTTTAGAGGCTACAACAGATTAATTTCCCAGATCTGCTTTAAGAACTGGCTTTCTCCGTTTTATGAAATTCCGTCTGTCTGCTTTTTGTTCTGCTTTGCTTAAAGCCAACTCACATCCATCGACATCTTAGCATAAGCTCTTGCCATTAACTCAAGGAGAAAATTATTAGCATCACGAAGTCTGAAATTTCAGGATTTGTGGCTTCTGACCTTAATTCCCCCGTGTGAATTCCAACACTAATAGGGAGACTAAGGGCTATAGATAGGTTGACAGATTATTATTTTTTCGCAGTGCATGTGTTGTGTGCAAAATCAAAGCATTTCTATTATTATTTCATTTTTTTCCCTTCAAATTGAAGGAAAAAAAATATACCCGGTGTATGGAACTGCTGAAGACAAAATCATTTGGCTTTATCTCAGCAAGGAAGACTTTGAAAAAGGAAAGAGAAGAAGGAAGCAGTTTTGCTTCAGAGGTTCCAAAAGGACGACATATCACTCAGCCACCTGCCAGTTGCTGATGAAAGACAAATGAATAGTCATAAAGTTTGAACAGTTGGAGATTTCGTCTTAATCTTGTAGCACATAGAGGGTCCTTGACATCTAAACTGTGCAAGGAAGTGCTTCATTAATTGAGAGAGATGTGTGGGCAGCTTAGCTATCATGTTCATGTACATCAGATGTCATTTTATAAGATTCCTTGCACAACATTTGTGTCACTGTCTGCCTGATAATGTGTGAAACAAAAACTGATAGGAGTTTTACCCTGTTGCATCCTTTCCTTTGGCCAATGTGTCAAGAAGATTAAATAACCAAATAGACCTATTCAGCACAGGTGGACAACCTGAGACCTAAATTCTCTTTTCCCCTGCAGTCCTTATAACCCTTCCTGACTCCTACCATGGAAACCAGTTGGTGGTTTATGTTTTCCCTTTCTGAAGAAGGAAGTGTACAGAAATATATATGGAACACAGAGGATGGACACCATCAAAGATGATACCAGTCAGAGCATAGAACAACTCAAAGAAGTAATGCAAGATTGGAAGATGTGGAGAGAACTTGACCCATAGAATAATAATAATAATAATAATAATAATAATAATAATAATAATAATAATAATAATAATTCTTTCTTCTTCTTCTTCTTCTTCTTCTTCTTCTTCTTCTTCTTCTTCTTCTTCTTCTTCTTCTTCTTCTTCTTCTTCTTCTTCTTCTTCTTCTTCTCTCTCCCTCTCCCTCTCCTTCTCCTTCTCCTTCTCCTTCTCCTTCTCCTTCTTCCTCTCCCTCTCCCTCTCCCTCTCCCTCTCCCTCTCCCTCTCCCTCTCCCTTCTCCTTCTCCTTCTCCTTCTCCTTCTCCTTCTCCTTCTCCTTCTCCTTCTCCTTCTCCTTCTTCTTCTTCTTCTTCTTCTTCTTCTTCTTCTTCTTCTTCTTCTTCTTCTTCTTCTTCTTCTTCTTCTGATCCTCCTCCTCCTGCTTCTCCATCATCATCATCATCATCATCATCATCATCATCATCATCAAACTTACTTATAAAATGGACTTGAGCAACTTATCTACTGTGACTCTGAGTTCTGAAAAAATTCTTATCTGGTCTCCAGCCATCAAAAGGCAGTCAACAGATCGAGAAGGTAAAAAAATGTATGGGATGAGGTATTATTATTCTTCCCTTTTTCTTATTGAAGTAACTGGTATAAGAGAAAGGTAAGCAGCCTCACAGGGAGATACTCTAATCTGCTGCTTTAAAGATAACACAGCAAAAATAAAAATAAAAATTCAGGGGCTAGTAGATTATGGTGATTGGCCTGTCATTTGACTTTGGATGGAGGCAACATTTCTCTTTTAACAGCTGAAGCAGAGGAGGAGGAGGAGGTGTCAGAGTCAACATCAGCATCAGGGCAACCTGAGAGCTCGGGGGGCGGTGGGGAGAAGGAATGGAGCTGTTGGAATGAGAGACAGAGGGAGAGCATGGGCCGTCTGTAAGCTCTCAGATGGAGAGGGAACAACCCCCAGGTCTGGAGGTGGCTGATGAGGAAGAGGAGGAACAGCTGGGTCCAGTGCCTGATGCCTGGATGTGCAGAATGCAGAGGAGAGGAGAGCAGTGGAAATCTATGAGCCAAACTTTGGGAAGGAAGATCCACCACTGCTAGCGAAGCCCCCCCCCCCCCAGCTCTGGGGATAAAAGGCAGGGGATGGAGATGAATAGATTTGACAGACAGCTATTCATCTCCCTGCTGGACAGACTTGTTAGCCTGCGGTGAGAGAGAAACTTTTTGCTCCAAATAAAGAAACCATTGATTTAAACACAGAGGGTTTGTCATGTTTAGGGAGCTGGGTCAGAAGAAGGGGTCTGCTCACAGCTCCTGCTTGACAAGCAGGGGTCAGCTGTGACCAGAAAAGCCTTTGTACAACTTCATCTGGTTATACTAGTTATGTGCTTTTCTAGATAAAGGACCCTTATGCCCTAATTATCTCCTGACTACTGCAGTGTGCTTCATATGAGGCTGCCTTTGAACACTACCCAGAAGCTTCAACTGTTCTAGAATGTGGTGGAGGAGCAAATAGCAACAAGCATACCCTGGTATTCCATGTAGCTTCTTTGCTTTGCGAGCTGCATTGGTTGCTAGTTTGCTTTTGGGTGAAATTCCAGGAGCCTGTTAATAACTATTAAATCGGGGGTTCCCAACCTTTTCTATACCCCACACCCCTAGAATGCTTCTGATATTTTCTCGCACCCCTTACAAAAGTAAATAATTATATACATATAATTATGCATATACTCTATAATTTTGAAATTTCTAAACCCAAGTTTTCATACCCCCTGGAAAATCATCTCACAGCCTGGTTGAGAACCCCTAATTAAGCCCTACATGCCTGATTATTTGAAGGACTGCCTTTCCCCCATAACATCTACATAGCCAGTTTGAGCCTGCACAGCATGCTTCAATTAAATAATATCATCTGTTTCATTCTTCAGCAATGGATCTCTTTTGTAGCAATTCCTGTCTCTGGAATCAACAACTGTTGATAAGAAAGACAAAAAAAGCTTGGATCGTGGGTGTTATAATACTGGAGACAACAGAGGAGAAGAGAAAGAATTGGAGAAAAATCACAAAATACAAAGACCTGCAAATAGAAGTAGAACAACTGTGGAGAAAGAAAGCAAAGATAGTACCAATAATAATAGGCACCTTGGATCAAAGGCACCTCAAAACATCTGGAGCATCACTTGAATATCATCAACATTGATATAATTACCACCAGTCAATTGCAAAAGGCAGCCTTACTTGGAATAGCTTACATCCTGCTACAATATCTTTAATACCATCAAACATCAACATCTTTCCATGTCCATGGAAATGATTTTATAGGTGGATAAACATGCCAAATCCAGTCCAAATATCTGGCTGACTGTGCAACCAATCATAATAATAATCATAATATCTCAAAATAATTCCTTTATCACAGGCCCCTTCTAAAAACCCTCACACAAATAAAGAAAGCAACATCTTACAACCATATCAGGCATTTATTTACATATGTTGTATTAAAAAAATTGAAAAGATAAGGACTAGTTTATGTTATCTTTCTTGGAAAACAGCAAGTATAAGATAAACAGTATGAACTCCAGGAATCACACTCCTACTTGGGGCTCTGAAGGAAATTTATCATAGATACTCTGGGGAACATATTGTAGGAGGTGACCAGGCTGAGCCCAAGGGAGGAGTCAAACACGTCATCAGTCTTGATTCCTCTTGTGCTCATAAGAGATCTAAGTCTATCCTACCTTAAGTGCCTTCTTAATTCCCACTCCTTCCTCTTGACAATAATTCAGATTCTTATAGAGAGCTTTAGCACATAATAAACCTACATATTCATCTGAACTGCCTGGAATCCCGATTCCTTGTGCTTGAGCCATATATAAGAATTCCACCCCTGACAAATGTTTGTAGTAGGATAGACATGAGAATCCAGTCACGGAACATTGTCCAGATCAGAGGTGGTATTCAGCAGATTCTGACCAGTTCTGGAGAACCGGGAGTAGAAATGTAGATCGGAGAACTGGCAAATGCCACCTCTGACTGGCCCCGCCTCCATCTATTCTCCACCTCCCATCGAGTCCCAGCTGATTGGCTGGGTCTTCTTTTGTTGCCCTCCATAGGAGAACGGAGCTGGAAAGCAGGTTAGTGGGGTGGGGAGGGAATGGGGATTTTGCAGTAACCTTCTCCCTGGAATGGGGAAGGAATCAAAATTTTACAGTATCCATCCCCTGCCATGCCTACCAAGCCACACCCACCAAGCCACATCCACCAAACTATGCCATACCCACAGAACCAGTAGTAAAAAAATTTGAATCCCACCACTGGTCCATATGCTGTCACATAGATGGGCATTATTTGTGGTATTTATGTTACAAAAAGGTGTTTGTTTACTCAAATAGCATAAAAATAAATACATTCTGATAAATATAAACAATTAATACAAAAGTTATGCATCTGGAGCTAGGTTGGGTTTTTTTTAAAAAGTTGTGTCTGAATTAGATCATAATAGATAATCATAATGGATAATTAATTTAAGAAGTGTTCACCTGGACTGGATTTAAAATCAGTCAAGCATTCCAAACGTTTCTCTCTCTCCTTGCTAATTCTTACTTCTAAGTAGAGTTTGGGGAAAACTTGTAGCTTATTCAACAATCAAATTAGCCAATATTAGCTAACTAACAGCCAAACCTCATCTTATCTTGAAAGGAAGTCCTGCTAAATCCTTTTTCTCTGCAGGAAGTATTTTATTTTATTTTATTTTTTACTTTTATGGAGTAAGATTTGCTTTGGGGCTCTAGGACTGTTAATTTCCAAGCATTCTTCCCTAATAAAACATGACCTTGATAAATGCCTTCCATTTAAATTTCATAGCAGTTTGATCCCATATTTTATTCTTGAATTTAGGATCTGACGACAACTTTTCATGATCTAGTTTTTTGTCTTCTTATAACAATTTATATCTGCAAAATAAATTATAACATTATTCTCCAAGTTACCTGGGTACATTTTTCCGAGGCAAAGGATGACAACTACACTATTTTATAAATAAATAAAATATTAGTCTTACCCTCTACCGTAAGGATAAGGTCAGCCAGATGTATGCACTTCTTGCTATCCCAAATCAAATTAAATATTGGATAATCCAGATCAGACCTCTCTCTCTGATTTAATCAGGAAAAAAAATCCTTTGGGATGATACAGTTGAATGTACTCTACAAATTTTGTGATTAATGAAGAGATGCAATAATTATTACCTGCACTCTTGAGAAATAGGTACAAAGCGAAGGTAGAATACATCGTATTTCTGATATCTGTCTGTTTCAAAGCTACATACAGTGAGAGAAAACAGAAATGAAAATTAACTATAAATAAGCTATAGAATAGAACAGAACAGAACAGAACAGAACAGAACAGAACAGAACAGAATAGAATAGAATAGAATAGAATAGAATAGAATAGAATAGAATAGAATAGAATTCTTTATTGGCCAAGAGTGATTGGACACGCAAGGAATTTGTCTTGGTACTAATGCTCTCAGTGTACATAAAAGAAAAGATAAATAACCTATAAACAACTCCTACTTTAATAAAAAATATGTTGCCATCAAAAGATAGCAAAGGACATATTTTAAATCATTTGTTTTAAAAATGCATACATAACTTTTTTTTAAAATGCTTATTGGAGAAAGATAATAAAGTGGGGATCTTCTCAACACTACATTTGAGTTTCTAGCATAATGTATTATTTTAACAGCTACAATATTCTAGTTGTGTTTAGTAACACTGATTGCAATGTATTAGAACTTACGAGTGTGTAAATTGTTTTTACTGATTATCATGCGCAGATGAGAAAACAGGAAGGGAAAATGATAAATGCCACAAACAGATTTCAGTTATTTGAATCAAACTTATCAGACCGATTCCCAGAAAAATAAATTTAACATAATACTTGAATTATGTTATAAAATAACCTTTTACTGTATATTTATATATTCAAGAAAGGAATGGGTGTCTTGAACAAGGAAGCAACCATTTAAATCTAGCCAGATGTGACTGTATATATTATAAATCATAATAATGTCCCAATGCTAAGATAGGAAATAATGGTTTCTTGATTTATTTACACGCATGTTCCACCGCCGAACATATGGCAACAGAATAACATGAGCAACATACATATAGGATTCTTTTCTTTCAAAAAGTCCATTCTAGGTTTTGTTCCTGTTCTTTATTAATTTTTTGCATTTGCACAGTTACAATGGCATCCCTAGAAATGGATTTGTCCTGTGCAATCACTGCTGCATGTTTTAATTTTAAAAAAGTTTTATTTGTTTTATTAATATAATATATAAAAATTGTTCTCACTGTCAGGGCATTTCTCTTTAGCTCTAGGTTGCTTCTGTCTTTGGTTAGTTTCCATCCATTGTTTCTTATAGTTTGGTGCTTTGGAAAATAGTTTGACCCCTTTGTCTTTGTAGGAGCTCCTCAAATATTGAAACAGTGCTATTATGTCTCCCCTAGTCCTTTTTCTAATTAGACTAGACATACCCAATTCCTGTAAACCTTCTTCGTATGTGTTATCCTCCAGCCTCCTAATCTTGTTGCTCTTCTCTGTAGAATCCTGGCATATTTTTTTTTTTTAATATTGGGGCGACCAGAACTGCCTGTAGTATTTCAAGTATGGTCTTGTTTGAGGCATTGAGTAAAATGCTTAAACTAAAATAAATTTATCCACCACACCTGCATCTCAGAAGAAATGTGTGGCCTATGAAAACAAATACAATATATGTTGTTTGAATTCAGAAAACCCCAACTCCTTCATCTTGAAGTTAGCTAAATGTGTTCAGAAAACTCTCCAAGATCACGAGATCTCAAGCGGTCAATTTCCAATTCTTCTGGGAAGCTGGGAAGACCCCAACAAAAGGTTATTGAAGGCAAGGCAAGACTGAGAATGACCTTCAGAGATGCATAAATTGTAGACTTCCAAATGTTGCCGAATTATTACCTTCCTGCACTCCCAGCTGACAATGACCAAGGATGCTGAGACCTTTGACTAAGCAACATGTAGCTGGTCATAGTTTTGCTTTATTAGCTTTGCTATTTCTGGGCTAAAGGCTGGATCTAAATGGTGCACCATGAACCAAATATAAATCAATGCAAATTTGATTTCATATTAAAATCAATCCCCCTAATATGATTACAGTATGCAGCAGTCGTGTATGGAATAAGGTTTTCCCTCCAGTCACCACTGAAATGCACAATTTTTGATCCCTTTTGAAAGTTTCTAGGTCACATCAACAGTTATCTAATAGAAGTCACCTCAGAATGATGTCAAACACCTGAAAATGTAGTCATGGAAGTATTATGAGTTTGTACTCAAGTCACCTTGCATTTTGATGCAGAATGAAACCTGATGATGTCATGATGCATGCAACTTGCCCTCGTCTCCCAGAAGATACTTAAAACTTTCAGAAGAAGAATGAAGTTCTGAGACATCATTTCTTTCCCCAGAGAGATATTAAACTGGCCATCCCAAGGTATTTTTGGGACCTTATGTCTATAGTCCAGTCTGACATCAGATCATCTTGCTGGTACAGCCCACTACAAGAGAAGAGAACTCATTAGAACATCCCTCAAACCTGGATGTGGTCTAGTGAATTTCATCTGAATGTAATATTCATCTGTTATGGAATAATCAGCTGCGGGGTTCATTTTGTATAAAGCTTATTGAACACTGGAATTTTTTCCTATAAATAATGGTTGTTGGGATTGGGTACGCCTAGTTTGATGAAAAGAAGGACTGGGGTGATAGCATGAATATGATGATAGCAGTCTTCCAATATTTCAGAGAAGATATTTCAAAGAAGAGGGAGTCAAGCAGAGGTGGGATTCAACAGGTTCTGACCAGTTCTGGAGAAGTGGTAGCAGAAATTTTGAGTAATTGGGAGACTGGCAAATACCACCTCTGACTGGAGATTTACAGTATCCTTCCCCTGCCACGCCCACCAAGCCTTGTAGTAAAAAAATTTGAATCCCGCTACTGGAGTCAAGTTATTCTACAAAGCACTGGAGGGTAGGGCAAGAAGCAATGGGTGGAAACTAATCAAGGAGAGAAGCAAACTGGAATTAAGGAGAAATTTCCTGACAGTGAGAACAAATAATCAGTGATACGACTTGCCTGCAGAAGTTGTGAATTCTCCAACACTGAAAGTTCTTAAGAAGAGACTGGACAACCATTTGTCTGGAGTGGTGTGGGGCTTCCTGCCTAAGCAGGAAATAGAAGGGTTGGAATAGAAGACCTCCAAGGTCCATTCCAGTTATTCTATTCTGACTCCGACACTGAGTTCTATTCTATTCTATTCTATTCTATTCTATTCTATTCTATTCTATTCTATTCTATTCTATTCTATTCTATTCTCTCTTCTCTTGTCTTCTTACTCCTATTCTAGTCTATTCTTTCTTCTCTTGTCTTCTTACTCCTATTCTCTTCTCTTCTCTTCTCTTCTCTTCTCTTCTCTTCTCTTCTCTTCTCTTCTCTTCTCTTCTCTTCTCTGTTCTTCTTACTTCTATTCTATTCTATTCTATTCTATTCTATTCTATTCTATTCTATTCTATTCTATTCTATTCTATTCCATTCCATTCCATTCCATTCCATTGCATTCCTTAAGACCTATGTGGAAAAATAACAAAAGAAAGGATCAAGAAGGAATGGAAGCTGCACGCAGAAGTAACAGAATAACAGAGAGTTAGAAGGGAACTTGGGGGGTCTTTTGGTCCAACCTCCAACTCAGACAGGAGATCCTATACCATTCTAGACAAATGGCTGTCCAATCCCTTCTTAAAAACCTCCAGTGATGGAGCATTCACAACTTCTGGAGGCAAGCCTCATTAATTACACATGATGTCACCAAGTAAGTTATTGCTGTAGAAAAATGAAAAAAAACATTAAAAAGTATAGTGAATGGGGATGGTATAAACTAGATTCAGTTTACCGTCTTCTGTTTCTTTTGCTTAGGACTTTCTGCTCCTCTCAGCCTCATAGTTTGTACAATGTGGCTTACCCACAAAGCAAAGAAGCATGATATATATGTATACATGCAACTGAACACATCCAGTTCTCTTAACAGCTATGAAAAAAATAATTTATGACATCATGAATTTTAGCAGGGACTATAACAGAATCACTGGAGATACTTAGCCAGAGAAATCTGCATTGTTGCTTTGGTGTTGACATTTCAATGTTTTGTTTCTTCTGCTCTTCTAGGTGCCTTTCAAATCTTCTCCTATTATTTACCCAGGGCGAGTATCTCATCTGAAGAGCTCGTAATGGAAATCATGACCTTTTGATTTACAAATCACTGTTTTAAATATTAGATTGAGTGAAAAAGATTGCATTCGCTTATAGAGCTGAGTTTAGCACTCTCTCTTGCTTTGTTATTATTCTAGATGCATAATTTAAATGAGAGGCCCTGCTATTGAAATGGCCTGAAAACTGTACCAATCAAGCCTTGGAAACCAAGAGTTTTTAATAAGGTTCATATCTGAGTATAGAATTTCTACTCATACATTCAGATTGGGTGCTTTTTTTCTGCCTCTGACTGGCTTTCTGTTATATTCAAATGAAGAGTTGAATGAAGGGTTATGCAATTTATATTTGGCAGCAAATTGAATGGCTCTTGTACAATAATAGCTGTTTATGGAGCTGGAAATTTATGTTGCTACCTATCCCAAACAGAGTATAGAATATTTTCAGAATAGGTCAGCCTGGGAGAAAATGAGGAATTCTTTAACTTTCCAGAGCTCAAAAAAGCAAATTGGAAATGGGGCAAAGAGAATGAAAGCAAAAAGTAAAAGCAACAATTTCAAGTCAGAGCATTCTATTTCAAAATAAATATTTTAGGTCCAAAAAATGCTGGGAATACAACTATTGTATAAAAGAATTTTGCTAAGGTCAGACGTGTTAATGTGATTATGTTATTTAAGAAGATAGCAGAGTTCCAGCATTATTATAATGTCCTAGGCATCACCAAATTATGCTAATTCTAATTTATCTATCATTTTATGGATGGGAGAAATCATGCAATGAATAATTTTTCATTCTTTAATTATTGAAAAGAAAAAGAATTCTATCACAAATTCCCTTTGGAACAGAAAGCAGGGCAATGGATAGAAAACAAATGAAGTTTGCCTAGTATTTGTTGCCTTTTGCAAAATTAAATTAAAGTAAAATCTGATCCAATTCACGGTAGTTCTAATCGTTGTAAAAATTGTTATTAAATTTATATTATGCTTGCATCCCAGTGATTCTTTCACAAAATAAAATTCGCAAGATAAATCAATAGGAAGGTTTGTTTAATTTTTAAAGTAGATAACAAGTAATTGTCAGAGCCACTGATTAGACTAGTCCAGGAAACCAATTCTCTAGCAGGGCTAAAACTACATTTGTTGAGACTAGCTCTAATAGCAGAATTTTGCAAGTCTGATTCTACTGTAGCGTCTCCTCCTTCTTATACTTCTGTAAATTAAGGAAGTAGGTTTTTGGCACAATGGTTAGAATGTAGTACTGCAGGCTAACTCTGGCCACAGCCTGGAGTTCGATCCTGATGGCTCTTTAAGGTTGACTTCAGTCTTCCATCCTTCTGAGGACAATAAAATGAGGACCTAGACCAGAGGTCTCATTCTCACGGCCCGCAGGCCAATTGCGGCCCAAAGGATGATATCCTGTGGCCCCCACCATGATATGAAAGTATAATATTATTGTATAATATAAATTTAAAGTATAATATTATGCGGCCCAGCCTCACCCAGACTCTGCCTCCAGCGGCGCCCAGGTAAATTGTGTTTGAGACCCCTGACCTAGATCGTTGAGGGCAATATGCAAATAATGCTTCTATATTGTAAACTGCTCAGAGGACGCTATAAAACATTATGGGGTAGTATATAAGCTAAATGCTATAGCTATTCATCATCATCATCATCATCATCATCATCATCTTTTAATGACCCCCATAGTCCCTGGAAGGGTGGACTCTGGGCAACTGAATGGAGCTAGCAGAGTGTTTTAATGGCCAGATGCCCTTCCTGTTGCCAATGCGGAGTTTTATCCAGCAGATATACTCTCAGTGTGCCCAGAGAAAGAAATATCTGCCTCTGCCTAGGAGGGAATCCACAGCCTCCTGATTGTGAGGTGAGGGCTCCACCTCTAGGCCACTGCACCCCTTCTAAATGCTGTAGCTATTGCTTGAATCATTTCCAAGTGTTCTCTCATTCTGGATTTCAGCCCCTTTTGCCTTGGTAAATGTACATATCTCTGTCAAGGTCACCTTCCTTATTTTCTATAGCAATAAAAGTAAAGCTTTCCGTGAGTTAAGTTTATGTTTGATTGAATGATTTAATATTAGCAACAGCCTACATAATTGTAAATATTTTACAGTATCTTATATTGAAACATGCTTTCTGAAACTTACCCCCTAAAACATACACTTACCCGCACCCTAGTCCGATTTTATGCTAGCATATAAAAAATGTGCTACTTAGCAGGTACTATTCAGCTAATCTCCTGCGTTTATTAGTTCCACTTTTTTATGTAAGTCATTAATTTTGTAAAAACATTCAGCCTGGAGATCCCAAAGTATGTTTCATTAAATGAAGTACTATCAGATAATGTCCTCTGGAAATCTCATCTTAATAGATATTTTTAATTGAATTCTAACTGCTGAGAAAAATGCAAAAAAAACCCCACCAAACACCCTACCACCCTTTGACTGATCGAAAGATACATGCTGTGAAATAATCTCTCTTTATTTAGCATATGGGGAATGCAGTATTTTATAAGATTAGCCTTATTAATATTTGTCTTAGCCCGTTCCATTAATAATGATTTTTAATAGACTTTTTTGATTGTAGGAAAAATATGTCATTCTGTACCCTTGAAATAACTGCAGCAGTTGTTAATAAATTATATGTTGTTAAGGGGGCATTTTCTTAAATATTTATTTGTAATAGAAAGATAAATTAAATTAAATACATTATAATTTTTGATGCGATCCATTAAAAATCCAAATATTTTTGTATGTATTTTCTAATATGTGTCTTATTTTTGCAGTAAATTATCCCTAATACTCTGTGTAGCAGGTTTTAGTTAGTGTTCTGGAATATGTAATTGAGAAAATGGAATTTTATTTCAATAGATAGGTATTTTATGTAGCATTAAAGTTAAAAAAAAAAAACCCTTTACATAATTAGATAGATAGATAGATAGATAGATAGATAGATAGATAGATAGATATAGATAGATATATACTCACAGACGAACACAACACAGAAGCCTGATGATGGCAGATGAGATTCTACCGAAGTGTTGCTACAACTTTAAAAGCACAACTATAATGACGTGGGAAAATACCCGAACAAAGCTGAATACCATATATGAAAGTACCCGCGAAAACTTAAGAAAACAAATATATATGTGTGTGTGTGTGTGTGTGTGTGTGTGTGTGTGTTTGTGTGTGTGTGTGTTTTCTGAGGTTTTCACGGGTATTTGTATGTGGATCTTTGGTTATTCGGGTTTTCTCCCACGTAAAATTGGAAGTATCTAGGCGACGTTTCGATGAAGTCTCATTCATCATCTTCAGGCTTGTGTCTTCGGCTTTGTGCTTCTTGGAGTATATATATATATATATATATATATATATATATATATATATATAAGAGAGAGAGAGAGAGAGAGAGAGAGAGAGAGAGGGAGAGTACACACACACACACACCTGGAGACCATGCCGTCAGTTCATCTTGAAGGGAGTTTTGTAAGAATCTTGTTCAACAATGTTTTTGTCTTTGTGGTGTTGGTCAAGTGGAGGTCATTATTAATTATGTCTTCCAGTGCCCTCTTTGCAATGAGATTAGAGCTACACTATTGATGATAGGTGACCTCAAGGACTCAGACCTTGAATGGTTGAACTATCTTCTTGCCAACATGTTTCCAACTATTAGCAAGCAGGTTGCTACTTTTGCTCTGCAAAACTTAGAAATAAATACTTATGTTTTTGGTTGTCACGCTGTCTTTAACTTCTTTTAAGCTTCTTATATCTAATACTCTTTTTATTTCATTTTGCAAATCTTACTATGGTACCCTTGTTTTCTTGTATTTTTATTGTAATTATATGCTACGACTTAGAATTGCAATAATAGACCTACTCACTAGACCCATCCCAGTTCTAAAATCCCAATGAAATTTTAGTTTAATGCATCATTTCAGAATTTACCCAGATTACAAGCGGCCTGCTAAAACAACCATGCTAAAAGGAGGAAACTTAAGAATAAGAAACCAAAATGTCTCCCCTCCTCTTGAACAAGTTCCAGGGTTTAAGAGATTGAGTCATTTGTCATCAACTCAGAAGCTCTTCTGGTGATGAAATAACAAGTCCTCTTGGCAGAGGAATCAGTAGGGAAGGAGGCAGAAAGTGACATCTTGGTGCAAACTTTACCCCTTTGCGTAAATGTCACAAGATATGTACAATAGTGGCTCATTGATTTCAACTCTGCAAGAAGAAAGCAGAGTTTGATAAGACAGATTTTTGTAGGCTTTCTAGTTTCTTATGGTGCCTCAACAATGCAAGATGTATTCTAAAGATGATGGGAAGTTTCCCAATCTCAATCCTTAAATAACCTCTTGGGGAAGCCCAAGATCTTCCTTATACAGTTTTATTGAATTATTTCCAGTTGGTCAATAGACTTCTCATCCCACCCCTAGATTTCAATCCATTCAGTATCTGGATAATCACCTTGCCCAAGGATGGATCTACTAGATTAAAGGTATTCTTCCCATCTTCGCTGATAGAAATTTATCTTATATTCTTCCATTCATCCCATATTGTTGCTTCAACACAAGCCAATGCATAGCTCCATTTAAACTTTTGGTTAAGCAGTACTGCTAACACATTTTGGTTGAGACGGATTTTTTTAAAGGTTAATGCCTCACACATCTAGAAAAAGGAAATATCAAACAGTCAAAAATCTTTGTAAAATGTTTAATAACTAGTAAGTTTAATTTTGATTAAACTCTCAACAGAAATCCGATATAAAAAGCAACCTGGATATAAAACACAGCCTATTTTTAAGGCATTAGCTCCTTCTTCCAAAGATCAATAACTTAGGTTCAACTGAAATATTATGCCTTAATAATTGCTGTTCCGTGTAACAGTTTTAACATTAAATGTGAAGAAGAATGCTAGAGACCTTCTAAGCTTTATTAATGATGGTGTGAATAACAAGGCTGGATTAATGCAGTTATGCAACAATGAGCAAGGGGGGCTTCTCCATTATCATTTCTGCATGGCACTGGTTTTAATCAATCAGCGTTATCAATTGTTTTCGAAACTAAGAAAAATGCTGAGTGATACACATCTCTTAGGTGTTATAACATATTTTGAATTGTTGTGGTTGAGGAGGAGGAAGAGGAAAAAGAAAAAGAAAAAGAAGGGGATGGGGAAGAGGAAGAGGAGGAAGAAGAAGAAGAGAAGGAAGAGGAGGAGGGGGAGGAGTTTAAACAGTTTTAACAAGATAATGGTATCTTAATGACATAACCACTGCAGTGATTTGTTCATGGCAAGGAAGGTCATAAAATCAAGCCTGACTCACTTTTAACAATTAACAATTGCCTTGCTTGTTAATGGAAATTCTTGCCCCAATTCTGGTCATAAGACAAGGACCACCTGTAGATGCATTCTGCAATGCCGAGAAAAACATAATATCTTTATGTGGGATGTTCCTTTGACATGTGTTTCATTATTCCCATTGTTGAAAATCTAACCTCAAAGCTGTCATCTTAGAAAGGTTGAAATCTATGCCTGCACTAATACTTAACAAGAGTATTGTCAGGCTGAAGTTTTGAAATAGCTGCGACTTCAAATAACTGAAAAAATTAGATTGCTTACAATAAAAAGAGTCCCTCAGTTCCAATGCTATCATTTTCCCCTTCCTTTGCTAGATTACTAATAATTTCTCACCCTTCACTATGCTGTTTACAAAGAACATGTGTGGTACATGAAGTTAGAGCAACTTAGGGTTGCTTGCAACAAAGGCAATGGATCCAATATTAGCAAGGAACAACAAACAGTGGCTCAAATATTGATTTCCTTTGTAGTAGCACACTAGAAATGCTTTCACAATAAATTACACACTCTTATTGAAGGCTGCTAGAAAGCCTCTATTCTTTGAAGTCTGTTTTTCAAGAAGTAAGGCAACTAATAATGGCCAATTCACCATCCAAAAAATATGGCAAGGATGACAAAAGCAATCATTATGGTCTTTTTGTTTTTTTATTTTTGAAGCATTAAAAAAACAGTTTTTCTGATCTAATATTTTGGAAGATACTCCAGACAGCAGGACCCAGGTGACCTTGCCTGACCTTGAAAAAGAAAGTAGGGTCAGACCAATGGACAAATTGAATAGGAGAATTGCAGGAAAACTCACGGAATAACTAGACAAGGATTTTTTTTTTTTAAAAAAAATTGCACCCCTTCTAGAAAGAAGCAATTACAAGCCACCTCTGCATTATTGCCAAGAAAACAATGCAGATAGGTTCATATTGTCACTGTGGACTGAATGTATTGCAGTCAATTTGGTCTGGTGGTTAAGGCATCAGGCTGGAAAGTGAGAGATTGGAAGTTCTAGCCCCGTCTCAACCCATAAATGCCAGATTGGTGACTTTACAGTCTCTCTCTCTCTCTCTCTCTCTCTCTCCCCCTCCATCCCTCCCCCTCTCCCTTAATTCTTTATTGGCCAAGTGTGATTAGACCTACAAGGAATTTGTCTGGGTGCATATGCTCTCAGTGTACATAAAAAGAAAAGATACATTCGTCAAGAATCATAAGGTACAACACAATGATAATCATAGGGTACAATTAATATCGCTGTATGTCTCAAAAGATATTAACACATCTCCATCAGAAGAAATGATTATTGAAAAAATCTCAAAATGTGCAGAAATGGATAAATTAACTTTGGTGCTAAAAAACAAAGACACCACTATACTACGATAGCTGGAATTGTTGGTATAATTGGATTGATCAAAGATAAATTATATATCATAAGGCATGAAAGAAAAGTATCAACCTATAATAACAAGGTAGCGCTATAAGTTAAAAACAGGTGTGGTTATATGACACAAGTTAAGGTTATGAAAACGAAAGAAGATCTTGCAAACTGTTAAAATAAGAATACTTTTTACTTTGTAACCTCTTTCTTTCTTTCTTCCCCCTTTCTTTTTCTTTCTTTTCTCAAAATTCTTTCCCCCTCTTCCTCTCCTTTCCTCTTTCTTTTTTTTCTTTTGCTTATTTGTGTATGTATTGTGATTGGTTTTAATTGTAAAAATTAATAAACTATATTTTTTAAAAAAGATATTAACACATCAATCCCTTTCTTTCTCCCTTCTTCCCTCTCCTCCCTCTCTTCCAAACCCACCTCATAGGATTGGCATGGTGGGGAGAAAAGAAGGAGGAAGGAGTGTTGGATATGTTTGCTGCCTTAAGTTATTTGTAAAAATAATAAATATTACGGCAAATAAATAAAACGGAATGAAACTCCAACAAGAGGTTACTTTTAATATTGTGGGGAAATTTAAGAGAATATTATTATAGAAAACAATACCTACTTAAACAACATCTTTAGGTAACCTTTATGCATTAGTTCAATTTAAAAAAATTCCAGCTACCCTTTCCTCTTCTTCTTTATTTTATTTCATGTATTTTATTATAAAATGGCATTGAGCAGAAAATGGAAACTACATATTTTTACTGAAGTTAGATTTTCATCAAATTTCTTTTTCTGCATAGTTCTTGATTTAAAATTATGGTGGTTGCTCATGCAAATTCTTTCTTAATGAACACCCTTGACCTTCCTCTGCTTTCACAAATAAGTTTAAATAGTTCTAACTGCATTGAACATGAACGGGGAAGACAAAATACTTCTCTTTTTTTGGTGCAAAAGCTCATATTCTTGTAATTAATCTTTCTCTGCAGTTCATTGCTGCTAACAGTGTATAATGACGGTGCTTAATTGTGAAGAGGTGATAGATAAATGCATTTTAGATGAAATCACGGTTGTTGTTAGTCTAAATAGGAATTCAGAATTCTTTGTGTAAGTATAAGCAATATCAATGATGAAGTACTGTAGATCAAAGTGACCTCACAATGCTTGTAGAAAACCTTTACATAACGTTTCCTAGAAGGATTGTTTGTTCACTGGGAGGAACAGGACTCGATGGATCTTTGATCTATTCCAACATGATTCTTCTTATATACTTCAGGTGGACTATAAATGATTTGCAGATTTCCTAGTCATCTTGAAAATTGGTCCTGAGTCCACCCCTGTATTCTGCTATTCTAATAAGAGCAATTGGCCTATCATCGCCAACCAGTTTCCCCAACCACCCTGCGTTAAACTGGAAAGTTGGTAGAGGATTATGGTTAAACAGAATTGAAAGTCTCTCTGAAAAACCAAGAGTTCTGCTTTACCTATCATCCTGATTACAAGGAAACACAAGTAGAACCTTGTAAACATGTCACATCCAACACAACAGATGATGGTAGCACTAGTGCACACAACCGCTCCTGTCTTTTTTCTTAGTGTGAATGTTTCTTGTGCTGACATAAAACACCATAAAGTTTACTTTAGGTGTTCCTTAGGTGAGATTTATGTCAGCCTTACAAGGTAGACCATACATGAAACACCACCAGATGAGCTAATTCTACTTTATTGTAAAGCTACATTAAGTGAATCTTGCAAATCTGAAAGTATATTTCTCCCTCTGCCTTCTTCACAGCTCAAGAAACTATGGAGAGTCGGTTCTAAGTCTCTTGCCCACCCACATTCCTGCTCCAGGCTCATCTGCCTTTTATCCAACTGTTCCCTACACTGTGTTTCTTCTGTCTGTAGGTCAGTCCTACATACTATTACACAAAATTTATAAAGCATTATATTCTAAACAAAGTAACCCATAGCAAGCAAAGCTCTGAGGCAGATAGATTCCTCAAAGAATAGCTTTATTGGATATATCCTACTGGCACAGATCTGGTGAAAACTGACTCTGAAGTTTCCCATGATTTTCACCTAATTAAGAGTAAAAGTTTGTCACTTTTTCAAAACAATCAATCACATGATCCAATCATGGCGTTGTCTGGTTGCCTGGTGACATCACTCCACCTTCCTTTGACCAGGGGTGAGAATGTCCTTGGTTCCCAGGAGAAAGTATTTTGTTTGGGCTACAAAATCCCAGCTATCGAAAATCCCCCCCTCCCTATCCCTCAGCTCCAGTGTGGCAACACTGAAGCTGTCAAGATGGCTTCAGTTAGGTCAGCTTCAGGGCTGACAGAGAATGTTACTGTATTCCATGTTGACAAATGATCTCACCCAGTGGTTTCAGGGAGATGTTAAATAGCAGTAACATGAGAGGCACTTCCTGAGACACCTGTCAAGCACCCAGGAAATCAGGAGATTCAGCCAGCTCTGACTTACAGCTCTTGTGGGCATGAAGGGATTCATGACTTATGACATGTTTGACCCTTCTTTCAGGCTCAGTCTGGTCATCTCCTACAACATCTTGCATAAACATAACCTAGAACTAGATTATTCCATGCAGTCCTTGGTGTTCTCTTGAGCTTGGTTGTTTGCTTGTAGACTTTTCATTACCCAACTAGGTAACACCATCAATGTTAGTGAGTGTGGGCCATGCTCCCTATTTAAGTAAAGGACATTGTATATAAACAAGGTTTTCTTCTTGGACACTGTTTTCTGCTTGAATTTTTTTTAATCAGGCATTAATCCTTGCTTGGGATGTTGGATGCTAGAGAGGATGTGTTCTAGTCTTTTTGTTTCCTTCCTAGCTTTTTTATTTTCACTTCTGACTGATAAATATATTCACACTGTTGATATTACCTAGCTAGGTAATGAAACGTCTTGTGATGACCCAAAGGGGCATAGCACAAAGGCAACACAGTCAGATAATCAGTAGGAGTCCCTTTATTAGTTCCAACTTTGCCCCCAATATCTTGGTTAGCTTCTGGCTGGAGAAAAACTCTCCCAGGAACAGCCTTTGGCTGCAGAGAATCAAGTCCAAAACATGGTTAACAAAAACTGTAACTATAAGTCCAATCAAGGCAAAAGGAGGCAGGGCAGGAGCAAGAATTCCAGACATGAAGGCATGGCAATAACTCAACACAGTTGGGAAGATGCCAGGAACACAGATAAGCAAAGTCAACACAAGATAAACTCACACTTGCTCCCAGCAGCTGCTGCACTCAGCATGCATCTCTTTTAAACTCTCTTCCCAGGTGTGGCTAATGAAGGGAATCAGGGCCCTTTTCTCTCCTGTAAGCCATGCAACCCACGTTGCTCTCTTCTCCATTCCTCCCTGCATGCCCTAGGATGAAGAGGGCCTGGGTCTTCTTCTGAACTCCCTCTCCCTTGCTCTACCTCTTCCCTGCTCTGCCCAGCCAGACTTTGCCCTTCCCCAGTTTCTTCCACAGCCAACAGAGCCACACTCCCACTCCCTGTCAGCTGTTCATCTTCCTCCTCGGATTCAGACTACGACACGGGCATGACACATCTGCAAGCAAACAAACCAAGCTTGGAGAACACCAAGGACTCCACTTTTCAATCCTGAACTAAATAAATTCTCTTCTGGATTACTCCATGTCTTAATCTCATTTTCAAGTAAGAACACCTGGAAAATATACATGATTGCATGGTGATTGGAGCTGATTGAAGCTGTCAACTTTATGTAGATCTTAGAACTTCTACATCTATAACAGGAATCATTTTATAAATATAGTCTCAAAAGGAAAGTGTGACAGGGGCTTCTTAAGAGCAACTATGCAGGAACAACACAGCCTTGGGGAAGCATGTCAAATGTTGGAACATCTGCCTGGATATTGTCCGCTCAATTTTTGTAGTGTCTTAACGAGGCACAGACTAAGCAAAAGCACATAATTTTATCTCTTTTAATTTTCAAAAGTACAAGCCCCCTTCCCCGTGGTCTCTTGGCAGACGGAAGCTTCCCATGGCAAGTGGCAATTCTTACTTGGAGCTGGTGCTGCCAATCATGTTTTATCTTTTAGCTCTTGGCAAGAAGGGAAAGCAGTGCAGATGAGCAAGGAGGCTGGAAATAGCAGGCGGAAGAATGATAACACGCCACAGCAAGGGCTGCAGTGGCTTTTCAGTTCTGACTACTTTATTTAATATGCAGAACACTTGTGTCATATTTCCATAGGCATGGATGAGACAGTGAGATGACTGAATTGAAAGAATATTCCCCCTTGTGTGCGAGGAGGAATTTTAAATGAGTTCACTGGATCGTTAGGAAGCAAAACCAGTAACGTTATATGCTGTAATTGTCTGTTTGTCTGTCTGTCTATCTATCTATCTATCTATCTATCTATCTATCTATCTATCTATCTATCTATCTATCTATCTATCTATCTATCTATCTATCCATCTATCCATCTATCCATCTATCCATCTATCATTATCTATCTATCTTCCATCCATCTATCCACCCACCCATCCATCTACCTATCCATCTATCATTATCTATCTATCTATCATCCATCCATCCATCCATCCATCCATCCATCTAATCTAGTTAGCTAGCTAGCCATCTTTCTAGTTATTTAGCTATCTAGACATCTGTTCTGACCCAAAGCTTGTTCCAAGGAAACAGACACGAAACAGAGGTAACAGCAAAATCTTTTAATGATTCTTTACGAATTCCATTCCTTCATAGCTAAAAAGGCTGTTTCAAACTAATTGTCTCTGAGAAGAACAAGCCTTGCCAAGATTGTGCAAGGCTGCCAAGAACACTAGATAAAGTTTCTAAGAAATATTTCAGTCTCCAAACTCCAACCAAGATAATTGGTTGCAATTGAATGCACAAACTTCTTTGCTTCCTGCAAAGAAATGTGGTTTCTCAGCTGGCTTTTATCTCCTCAGGGAGGGGCCATTACCTTGCAGCCCTACTCCCGAATCACCAGTCCTGTTGCAGCTGCTCTTTCCTTCGAGCAGCCCTGCATGCACGCACACTGGGCACAGGTTCCTCAGGGACCTCTTCATCACTGCTGCCAGCCTCCACAATCTCCAAAGGCATCATTCCACTCCCTGATGGTCCTGGCCCCATCCCTGCCTCACACGCAGGCCCCTCATCTGAGTCCTCACTCTCCGAGACCTCAGTTGTTTACATCTGCTGCTGGTGAACCACAACAATATCTTCCCATCCATCCATCCCTCAATCATCTTTATCATCTGTCCATCCATCTGTCTGTCTGCCAACTTGCCTCCTTCCCTGTCTGCCTGCCTACCTACCTACCTACTCATCCATCCATCCATCCATCCTTCTTTCCATCCATCCATCCACCCACCCATCCATCCATCCATCCATCCATCCATCCATCCATCCATCCATCCATCTAATCTAACTATCTAGCTAGCCATCTTTCTAATTATTTAGCTATCTAGCTAGCTATATCTTCCCATCCATCCATCCCTCAATCATCTTTATCATCTGTCCATCCATCTGTCTGTCTGCCAACTTGCCTCCTTCCCTGCCTGCCTGCCTACCTACCTACCTACTCATCCATCCATCCATCCATCCTTCCATCCATCCACCCATCCATCCATCCATCCATCCATCCATCCATCCATCCATCCATCCATCTAATCTAACTATCTAGCTAGCCATCTTTCTAATTATTTAGCTATCTAGCTAGCTATATCTTCCCATCCATCCATCCATCCATCTATCATCTCTATCATTTGTCTGTCTGTCCATCCATCTGCCTGCCTGCCTGCCTTACCTACCTACCTACCTACCTACCTACCTACCCATCTATCTAGTTATTTAGCTAGCTAGCTAGGTATATCTTCTCATCCATCCATCCATTCATCCATCCTTCTATCTACCTACCTATCATCTCCCCATAAGTTAGGGTTTATATGTCTCTTTGTCTGCAGACTGGATGGAATATATTTTATTTCCTCTTTGGGTCAGCCAAGCCCACCTTCTACTTCATGTTTCACTATTAATAAGGAAATCTCTCTCTTTTTCTATACTCACAGACACAAACTCCCACACATGGACCCCTATCTTACTACACATTGACCAAGAACTAAACTAAGAATCAGTCTACTCTGGTAAGGCAAGCACCAAATGACTAAGAGCAGAATATGAAGCAGCTCCTGTTGTATGATACAGCCATGGGCAAGAAGCAGGCTGAGACTAACCCAATTTAGAATTAGGTTAATAAAGGCAGGTTATTTCCTCTTTTTTTCTTTATAATCACATTTTCATTGACTGAATCATACCAGGGTGGACAAACCATAGTTCTATGAGCTTAGGTAAGGTTTTAGTCCCATGATTTCTAGAATGTACACCTTCAAGATTGCGGTGTTCTTTTTTAATACATCAAAATATCAAGTTTCCAGTATTTCACTTGCACTCTACCTCTTCCAAATTGAAATGAAGGACTATGGTTTGATGATTTCTTGTGGTCAAACCAAGCCATAAATTATTTACAAATCACAACAGATGGAAATGCATATCACATTTATTCAATTATACACAAACCACACTCTGGCTTAGTTTGGCACATGACCCACATCAGTAACTTAGCTTGTAAGTGGGTGCAAATAATTCATTTCTGTAAGCAATGCACAAAAAAAAAAAACACCTGTGAAATCTTGGATAGGATTTATTCCCAATTCATTATCATTATTATAATTCTGCTTACTGGTCCATGTTACTTGCTGTCTCTTAGACTACACCAATTGTCAAGTTTTGTCAAATAGCAGCATCTTAACTGATCTGGGTCAAGATAGGAACATTCTTGGATAGGTGACTACCAGGATAATTCCAGATCTAAAGATTAGATAAAAAACTTCAAAGAAGCATGAAAGCAGTCACGAGGAGCAAAGCTTTGCTTAAATGCACCTTGACCTTTTTATGGCAATACTTGTCTTTGCTTCATATTTATTGTCACTAAAGCACTGAGCAACATTTTCATAGCATACTTTAAACTGTTAATCAGTTCCAGAGTTGATGGGCATACATTACCAAAAGGAAAATGAATTAGAAGAGTAATGTGGTTAAGGTTCCAGGCTAGAAAACAGATTATGATTTCTCAAACTAACTTAGGCACAAAAGCCACCTGGGTGACTTTAAAACAATCAACAGGAGACTGGGAGTTTTAGTTTCACCTTAGGCATGAAAGCTGGCTGGGTAATTTTTGGGTCAATCTCCAGGAGATGGTGAATTCTAGTCCTGCCTTAGGCATGAAGCCAACTGGGTGATCAGCCCAACTCGCCTCACAAGGTTGTTGTTGTGTCGAAAGTAGGAGGAGGGAGGAGTATTGGGTGTACTTGCCTCCTTGAGGTATGTATAAAAAATAATAAAGACTAAAATGAATAAATAAATGACAATTTGTTCATTAGAAAAACTAAAACACTAAATGGATGAATTCTGGGGGGCCCAAAAAGTTAAGGTCATGACAGAAGGAATATCTAGATATTTTTTTTCTGAGGTATTTTAAAATGCATTTCTTTCTTTAAACCTTTCAAGGCCTTTAAGATTCCTTGAAAATCTACTATTAGAAAAGCTTGGAAGATTTATGGCTATTCAGCTCTTTTATGACAATATAAGCAAAATTCTTCAAATAACCAAGGGCTTAAAGTAACAAGGAATGAATCAAAAGATAATAAATAGTAGCTTTTTAGCATCCACAATTGGAACTATTCTTGAAAGCTTGGCTCAAAATAATTTCCAGGAAAACATCTATTGCCTGATTACTTTGTGATTCTTAGATTACTAAAATGCGGCAACCTTATTAAGTGTGAAGGATTTCTTTGACACAAGGTGGCATATTAGCTTTTGTTGAGCTATTTATCATTTACAGTACTTTATCTCTCTCTCTCTCTCTTTTTTTAATAATAGTATAATCGTTCATGCCACTCTATATGTTTTAAACATTTTTTCCAGAAGACATAGAGTGGCATGGATGCTGTAGAAAAAAGAGACCTTGAAACTTAAACCTAAAGAAAAGAAGAATTAGGAGTGACATGATAGCAGTATTCCAGTATTTGAGGGGCTACCGCAAAGAAAGGGGGCTCAAATTATTTTCCAAAGCACCAGAGGGCAGGACAAGAAACAATGGATGGAAACTAATCAAGGAGAGAAGCAACCTGGGATTAAGGAGAAACATCCAAACAGTGAGGACAATTAACCAGTGGAGCATCTGGTCTTCAATGCAAGCCCTCCTCAGCATCTCATTTCAGCTAGAACTTCAGAACCAGGGTAAGCAATACATTGAACTTTTCTCATGTGCTGCCCTCCAAAGATTTGGGTGATAGCACCCATAATCTACCACCAAACCAAAGAACACAGGTAATCCTCAATGTGCAACAACAGTTCATTTCGTGGCCAGTCAAAGTTACAATGACACTGAAAAAAGTGACTTACGATCATGTTTCACACTCAACAATGGTTGCAAGCATCCCCATAGTCACATGATCAACAATTCAGATGCTTGGCGACTGACTCATATTTATGACAGTTGCAATGCCCTGGGGTCATGTAATCCCCTTTTGCGATCTTCTGACAAGTCCACGGGGAAGCCAGATTTATTTAACAACCATGTTACTATTTTTAAAAACTGCAGTGATTCACTTAACAATGGTGGCAAGGAAGGCTGTAAGATGGGCTAAAACTCACTGGATAAATGTCTTGCTTTGCAACAGAAATTTGGGGCTCAATTTTGATCATAAGTCGAGGACTATCTGTATTGGCTATTGCTTGTAGGGGTGATGAAGGGTTGCAACCAACCCATTAGAAATTTTGGGTTGTGAGATGGCAAAAACTGCATGAGGTATGTGCTATTGGAAGTTTTGGGGGGAGTTGGATATCAATTAAAAGTCAGTGATTCTTTTGTTGGCTTTAACATCCCCTTCCCCATATTCCTCTCCAGACAATGCGGTACCAAGGAATGAGAGATCATGTTTGAGAGTGGCTTAAAATAAATATTTCATGGCTTGTAGTTCTGAAGGATTCAGTGAGGGTTTAGGCCAGTGGTTGCCAACCAGTGGGCCAGGGACCACTGGTGGTCCATGAGAACATTTTGTTGGTCCACAGAGAAATGTCACCCCCAAAGGAATTAATCCAGGCTGCGCGGGAACACAAAGCTTGCATTGCTTGCATTGTGAACAACATGAGGTAGTGAGGGGAAGGGGGAAAGGGCAGAGGGGGGAACTTGCCCCACTCATCTCATGTGCCTCGCCTGGCCATCCGGCTGCTTCTTTCCACTTCTTTCTTCTTCTGCTTTTGGTTACACGCAAGGAAAACAACAAAAGCCTTTCTTTCTTTCCCCCAAACTCCACCAGAAATGAGTCTTTGGGACCCTGCAAGGCATCCTGCTCCAAGAGGCTGCGCCGGCGCAACAAGTCTCACAAAGACTCATTTCTGGCAGAGTTTGGGGGAGAGAAAGAAAGACTTCTGCTGCTTCTGCTGCTTTCCTTGCATGAAGCCAAAAGTTTAGCCCTTCCCCCTCTGAGAACGGAACTGGAGATGGTATCCTGCAATCCCAAATAAAGAGTGATCGATCGGTAGGAAAATGGAGTGGGGAATTTTCCTGCAGACTTTTTGGGGGGATTTTCCCAGGGTCTCTGGCCTGCGGGATTAAAATTATGAGTTTGGTGATCCCTGAGGTCCAAAAGGTTGGTGACTCCTGGTCTAGGCAAAAAATGCAATTTAGGGTCACAGATGTTAGATGGGCACCTACATAAATGAAATGCAGACATACCTGTGGTCTACTAGATATAACTCAAGTACAACTCATAGCATCCCTTGGAAGAATTGCCAATATCAGGCAATGCTTTGTGTTGCCCTACCACAACATCTGCAGAGGCATAAGTTGGCCATTGCTGTTTTAAAGCATGCCCACTGTGTGTTTTGTGAAAGCATCTGATAGAAAAATATAGAAGTAAGCTTAGTGGGTTGTGTGAATGCAATCTCCGCACAATGGCTGTAAGAGTTGGACCATAAGGAAGTCTGAGTGCTGAAGAATTGATGCTTTTGAATTATGGCGCCGGAGAAGAAGATTCTTGAGAGTTCCTTGGACTGCAAGGAGATCCAATCAGTCAATCCTAAAGGAAATCAACTGTGACTGTTCTTTGGAAGGACAGATCCTGAAGCTGAAGCTCAAATACTTTGGCCACCTAAGGAGAAGAGAGGACTCACTGGAGAAGACAATGACGCTGGGAAAGACTGAAGGCAAAAGGAGAGGATGAGATGCTTAGATAGGGTCATTGAGACAATGAATAAAAATTTGAGCAAAATCCTGGAAACAATGGAGGAAGGCAGGGTGCTGGGGTGCTGTGGTCTATGCAGTTGTAAAGATTCAGCCACAACTTAGCAACTGAACAACAACAACAACAACAACAACAACAACAACAACAACAACCTCACCACATTGTGTTTAAGAAAAGTTATCATTTAGATTTGGATTTTTTTCCAATGGTTTAGAGCTTGCTTCGGAACTTATTTCGTGCATGTGCACGCACTTCGCAGGCGCTCACACCAATTGCATGTTTTGCATGCGCACATGCAGTAATCAAACAAGGGAAAAAAACCTGCCTCTGCCTCCCAGCAATTTGTCTCCTTGCAGCAAACAGCCTGTTTCAGTTTCGGCTTCAGCACAGCCTGATTAGGACAAGCAGCTGATTGTTGGTCATTGGCCTCCGACCATCAGCTGTTTCAGGCTGCAAAGATTGCCATAGCCTATTGCTGCCTCTGTGTGCCCCATTTTCAGCCTCTGAATCCTGTTTTGAGCCTCCGCACAACAACAACAACAACAACAACAACAACCTCTCCACATTGTGTTTAGGGAAAGTTATCATTTAGATTTGGAATGTGGCCTAAATGCATTCCTCTTATTTTTTGCCCACTGAAAATGGCAACTGAACTGAAATTACAGTTTAGAGCAATTCACATCTGTACTGGCAAAGAACAGCATTAATGGAGGTTTGTTTGTTTGGTTTTTTTTTTCCTTTGGATAAACAGCTTGGGCAAAAGGATAAGGCCACTGCCTTAAATTTACTCAGAAAATGACAGCGTCTAGTTAAAAGCCCCTGCAACTGTATGACGGCCGATCGTGCTTTTCTAAAAAGGTTCATATTTATGCCTGTTTGAAGGGCAGAATTATTTCACCTTAACAACGATCGGTTTCTGTTTCTTTTTATTTGTACATCCTGTGTTCTGTGTGAGCCTTTATGGAAAACACAATAACAAGCAAGTAAACAAAAAGACAGTACAAAAACATTTCCAAGAAATATCAGAGCCTCCTCTTACCTATTAGGAGTGGTTGGATATTTATTTGTTTTGGAGGTGGTTTGAACAAACTGTGCTCAGTATTTTTAGATCCTGACACCTTCATTATCCTCACCATCAACCTTCTTTATGTTAACATATTCTGAAACAGGATCAGAAGGAATTCAGAACTGCTGAGTTCAAAAATAAAAAAAATAGATTCACTTTTGAAGGAATTGGGTTTGACTAGTCAGGAGAAAAGAAGGACTAGTGATGACACTAGTCAAAATAGCATAATAGACATAATGGCAGTATTCCAATATTTGAGGGGCTGCCACAAACAAGAGGAAGTCTACTTACTTGCCAAAGCACCAGAAGGCAGAACAAGAAACAATGGATGGAAACTAATCAAGGAGAGAAGCAACCTGGAATGAAGTAAAAACTTCCTAAGGGTGAGGACAATTAAGTAGTGGAACAACTTGCCCTCCAGAAGTTGTGGAGGCTCCATTACTGGAGGTTTTGAAGAAGCCACTTGTCTAAAATTGTGTATGGACTAAAATTGTGTATGAGCAGAGAGTTGAATTAGAAAACCTCAAAGGTTCCTTCCTATTCTGACTGATTGATTGTGTCATAGAAATGGTGACTGACTACTAATAAAAATACCGGATTCCCTGAAGTATGTTCTAAAAAGTGTGCTGTGGAAATTCCCCTGAGGAGTGATGAGGCCTTGAATAGATAATGTGTTTTTTTTTAAAAAAAAACTTTTTAAGTTCAATTTCTGAGATAATATCCAGTTCACAAAAATATGTAAGGGTTGTTTTTTTAACAAACGCATAGATCCTCTTTCCTCTCATTTTAAAAACACAGCAAAAGTAAATATTCTAGGCATGTTTCATATGATGCCCTTAACAGAACTAATGGATGGAAACTGAACAAGGAGAGATTCAACCTGGAAATAAGGAAAAAATTGTGACAATGAGAACAATCAACCGATGGAACAGAAGTTGCCTTCAGAAGTTGTGGGAGCTTCATCACTGGAAGCCTTCAAGAAGAGACTGGACTGCCATCTGTCAGCAATAGTGTAGGGTCTTCTGCTTGGGTGGAGGGTTGGACTGGATGACTTAAAAGTTTCCTTCCAACTCTGTTAATCTGTAATCTTCTTCCCATTTCAGCTTGCTACCATGTGTGCATTTAGCCACTCTGGTTGTAAACTATGATTTATGAAATTATGGGTTGCTCAAGCAGTAGTGGGTCAAAAAGCCAAGATGGTGGTCATGCATTAGGATCAAAACTGCCTTCCTTTTAGATATGCTTCCATGTTGCACTCATGTGCATTGGATGAGGCCTCAGTCATGCTGCCATGACTGCAGTCTTCATTATTTTGACTCTCCTTCTTAGGTGGGCATCACTGGAGCCATGTTCTAAAATCAGTGGATGCTTCGAAGTAGTCTTGAAGATAACTAAACAAAATGGCTGCTAAATGCAGAGGTCTTGTGGTCTTCAAACTAAAGTGCATTACATATGCCACAGTCTGTTTGGATTTCCATCTTGTGATGAGCCCAGTCATTGGCTAATACAATTGTTGGCTTATTTTAACATTAAAAAAAAATTAAAAAGGGTTTCATTTTGACCCCTAATGTGAGGTCAGCCCTAACCCCCTCCTTTCATCAGGGCTTTAAAGAGGTGGCTTTGCCAGTTGGCTTGGGGACCCAATGATGGAACTGGTTGATTGTGTAACAACAGATCCCATCTCCCTTAGATTTTAAAGTTTGGCTTTATTTTATTTATGTTTTCATGCATATGCATAGATACATTTTTATGAATGTAAGCCACCCAGAGTTACCCTATAGTTAGAGGGGTGGTCAATTAATTGATTAAATAATTAAAATTATTAAATTAGATTAAATTAATAAAGTAACATTAAAATAAAATAAATCCGTTCAATTACATTTCAGTAGCTAGGATAGAAGCCGTGTTTCTTATTAATAGCAGGGAGCAGCAGGGAACTGATCATGTTTGGTCTTGTTACCAATTCTAAGCAGACTCAAGGTGGCCACCTCTGGGTTGAGCATCACGCGTCAGCTCCTTGAGCCAAGTCTAGTAGGAAAACAGACTCTGCATGAGCACTGGAGCTCTACTTCAATGAAATAGGTGGAAATGGAACTGCAGAATACTGTACTGATTTTTTTTTCTCTATTGTCCTTCTTCCTCTTTCAGTGGAGTGATACATGGTGCAATTAATATTCTTGGCATATATGATTCTTTTAATAGATTAACAGAGTTGGAAGGGACCTTGTAGTCCATCTAGTCCAACCCCCTGCCTCCAAGCAAGAGCCCTTACACTAGTGGTCTGCTTCAAAAATGTTTCCAATGGTTCGGAGCTTGCTTTGGAGCTTACTTGCTTCCTTGAAGCAAACAGCCTGTTTCACTTTCAGCTTCAGCACAGCCTGATTAGCACAAGCAGCTGATTGTCAGTCGGATCAGCCTCCGACCATCAGCTGTTTCAGACTGCAAAGATTGCCATAGCCTATTGCTGCCTCTGTGTCAAGTCCGAAATACTGTATAAAGCCCAATGAAATGCATAAGCTTCTTCTTCCCATACAGCCCACCTTCTTTCAGTGTCTGTGAGTTGTTTGGACATATATGCGTAGGGTTGCAGATCTCCATTATCATTTTTCTGGAGTAGAACTGCTGCCACTGCTCATTGCTAGTGCCTGCTTGCACTATAAAAAGCAAAGGTGAGTGCCTCATTTCAGTCTCCGAATCCTGGTTTCAGCCTCCGCACGCCCTGTTTTCAGCCTCCGCGCAACCCATTTTCACGCAGCGGGGATGGGAGCGGCCCAAAAATCGGGTGCGCGGAGGCCAAAAATGGGATGCAATGGGGGCGCAGAGGTGGCAATAGGCAATCCCAGCAGCTCGAAGCAGCTGATCATCGGGAGGCTGATCCAACTGACAAGCAGCTGCTTGTGCTAATCAGGCTGTGCTGAAGTTGAAGCTGAAACTGGCTGTTTGCTACAAGGAGGCAAATTTCTGGGAGGCAGAGGCCAAAGGATGGGGGCCGGCGGGTGGGAGGGGCCAATTAAAATTTTCCCTAGCGGTTCTCCAAACCAAAGTCAAAATTTTCCCTACCAGTCCACAAGGACCAGTCAGAACCAGCTCAATACCATCCCTGCCCTGCACCATTTCTGACAAATGGCAGTTCAGTCTCTTCTTAAAAGCCTCCAGTGATGAAGCTCCCATAACTTCTGAAAGCAACTTCTGTTCCGTTTTCTCCCTGATTACTCCATCACCTACCCACCCGCTTTTAAAAAAATAGATGCTTGGCTTATTTATTGGCTGACATAGACCAGAATCCAGAAAATGGAAGCTGTGGATTCGTAGTACTGTATAAAGACTGCTCCCCACCCCCACCCAGAGATAATGTAACACAGGGATCATTGTTGCCAGCAATGTATAGATTCCAACATAAACTAGTTGAAGGAAAATCAGAAAAAAGAAAGTTTCCATGCTATCGTCTCCAGCTCATGTCATATCTGGGAATTCACAAAATAGGGCAAAGGACAGAGCAAATAGTCTAAAAACCAACCAAGAGTACAGACAATAAACTAATGCACAGTCAATGTCCCACGGGATTACGATGGACTCAATTTAAGTTTGTGACTTTCATTGCCTGGGTTTAAAACCCATTTCCATTTCAATGCACCTTCCAGGGCTGTTTGTCAAAAAGCAGCCAGGTATACACTAATACAGAGAACAGTGAAATTTGGAGGAGGAGGGAAAGCATGGATTGTTAGGGCATAATTTAATTGGCCACTGGGAAATGAGAATTGGTGATCTAAAGCTACCTGAATAGCCATTAAAATCAAACTATTTACAGGTGGCTCACGGCTAGAATTTTATAGCTTAATGCCTGGTGGTGAGTAGCATACCCGCCACATGGACATTCGCATAACCTCTGGTGTGTACCTGATGTTCAGGTTTATAAGTTCTAATCAATCAAGCTGATTTTAATTAATCCTAATTGTCCCATTAGATGTTCTAGCTAACAATATCACAGCAAAGAAAGGTCCCCAAACAGCTTAAATGACTTAATCAGTTTCTTCGCAATTCTTCCCCGGTTTCAGGTCTGAATAAGACCGGGATATTGGAACAAGTGCAGGAGCCAGGTTTCTTCAAAATTCTTAGAATCCTCTTTGTCCACTTAATAGTCAAAATTCCCATTTACATAAGGATATGCAATACAGTGAAGACGTTTTGTATCAAACAGAAAAGCATTTGAAGAATTCTACATTAACTTTTAAAAGAGAAATCAGCTGGCAAGAAAAAATAAAGCCACACTATTTAAAATCTGGTTAAAAAGTAATGCCCTGTTTTAAGGCCCAACTAAGAATGTAACACTGCAAATTTAGTAATGAATAGAGTACTTGATTGACTTTGAAAAACAAAACCTCAGACATAAAGATGCCAAGTCGACCAGGCACACAACATTCTTCAAATGCAATATTAATTATGTTTCATTTCCTCTTTTTAAAAATCTGCATAGAATTAATTAAAAATTTAAAAAACTAGCCAAGAGTTATCAAATGGTGTCAAATAATTATGGATTATTCTACTCTCCCTCCCTTACTATTTGTATCTAACACTGCATATTTTAAAATAGAAAATGTAGTTTAAAAAAGGAAAAACATGGGAGAATTCTCCTAGTAGTAAGTATAATAGCCAATATTAATGCAAGTAAGGCTGGTGTTTGGGAATATATTGATGTCAGATTTGAAGAATTCTTCAAGAATAATATATTGATCTGTTTACAGAACATTTTTATTCATATCTATGCAGGAGGAATAGCTTTGTTGAATTCAGTGAGGATTACTCTCCTTTTACCTAATCCAAACTTCTCAAACTACCATGTGAAATTCAGTCATATATTTATAAATGTGATAGTGCAGTTCCTACAGTAGTCTGCATTCGCAAACAACACTGTATAAGAGGGAAAGGATTAATGGATTTAAAATATCCATCACTTTTCCCCTGGTTGTTCAATGATTTTAGGCAGGGCTTGGCACCAAGCTGAGTGGTGGAACTGGGATTCTTGGATAACATTTATGGTAATGGAAGGATCAGGTCCCAAGAAACAGTAAAGACTTGTGGAATTACTGCAGAGTATAGTTTCCATCCATAGACAGAAACCTTGCCAAGCTAAAGCAACTATTTGCATCACTATAGCGATACTTTGAGAATTGCTTGGGAGAAAACTTGGTTAGCTCTCTTCCTCCCACCAAACTATCTCATCTTCTTTGCCCTCTTAAACAAAGCCCCTCCCTCTGGCATCCAGACTATATTCCAAGAAGGATACCAAGCTTTCTACTGTGCAGTTAACAGAATAACAGTTGGAAGGGACCTTGGAGGTCTTCTAGTCCAACCCTCTGTTCAAGCAGGAAACCCTATACCATTTCAGACAAATGGCTATCCAATCTCTTCTTAAAAGCCTCCAGTGATGGAGCACCTACAACTTCCAAAGGCAACTTCTGTTCCTTCATTTGATTGTTCTCACAGCCAGAAAAATCCTCCTTATTTCTAGGTTGAATAGCTCTCCTTGTTCAGTTTCCATCCATTATTCCTTGTTTGGCCTTCAGATGCTCTGGAAAATAGCTTGACCCCTTCCTCCTCTCTATGGCAGCCCCTCAAATACTGGAAGACTGCTATCCTGCCCCCCTCTAGTCCTTCTTTTCCCTAGACTAGCCATGCCCTGTTCCTGCAACCGTTCACTGTATGTTTTAGCCTTCAGTCCCCTAATCATCTTTGTTGCTGTTCTCTGCACTCTTTCTAGGGTCTCAACATTTTTTAAAATACTTTTTTATATCATGGTGACCAAGACTGGATGCAAGAGGACAGCTGAATGGGATACAGCACACAAAAAAATGTCCCTCGGTGGACCTGTACATTGCAATGTTTTATTCCGTATCTCCACCTATTATCTGAATACTACTGGCAGTGTTGTAAAGGGTCATTCTAACCATCCTGCAACCAAATGGCTGTTAAATGGAAATGAATTCTCCAAACCTTGAATGAATTTTAATAGATTCACTTTATATGAATAACTTGCAAAAATCAAGTGTGAAATTGTAGTTGAGATGAAAGTATTGCAACTCAATTGGCATTTTGCCATATTGGAGAAGGTCAAATGGGTAGATGACTATCATTAGCTATAGTTCCATGATCACTTAAAGGTTATAAAAATATAAAATGACCACTAATCAACCATAGAAAAAGAAGGGGGCATTTTTGTCTTTAGAAATCTTTTGCAAGACTATTTCTTAATATCCTTTGACTAATATATAGTCATAATCACCCAGTCTGTGATATTTGAAAGAGCAGGCTACTTTTCCCTACTTTTGAAATACCTTCCAAATTAAGTGAATTGAACCTATTTCAGGCCTTTAAAGCATGGCTTTAAAAAAATTCCCCCAAAAAGCATATTTTGAGGATTGTCCCCAGCCAGATTTTCAATGGGATTTCTCTGCGTGCTTCATTTCAGGTATAGCTGCAGGCCAAAGCATGCAGAGAACATATTTATTTTATTGATCACATATTTATTACATGATTTTATATCGGATTCATTTCTGAACAACCTAAGGTAGTTCATAAAATGCAAAACTGTATATAATAAAAAAGGAGCCACAAACAACTAACATTTTATTTAAAAGCCAACTTTCAGCCATTAAACTGCAAATACTCAGCGGCTCAACCAGGGTTTAAGCGATTTATGAACGGCAAGGAGTCTCAATGTATTTTGTATCTTGTAAAGTTCCTCTGCAGCCCGAGGGCAACTGCAGAGAAGTGATTATCACTATTCTCTTTACTTCATAAGGGGCAGAGAAAGACCCTTAGAAAACCCCACCTTTCAGGAATTAAATGAAGTGGGTTTCCCTTCTTTAAAAAAAGAAATGAATCTTATTACAGGTTTTACAAAGAATACGTAAACTACAAAGAACAAAAGAAAACAAATATGGGATTAAAAAAAGAAAAGAAACGAATAGCAAAAGGAACGAATAGCAAAAGGAAAAAAAGCACAGAAAATAGCAAAAGGAAAAAAAGCACAGAAAAAAGAACAAAGACAGATAATTTTGGAGTGTCATCTGATTTATCAAATAAAAAAATATATTTTCATTCATTGTGGTGTGGCTTAAAAGGGGGTGCTAATGGATTCATCAGAAGTGATGTAGCCCAGGGGCCAACCATATTCAAAGTCCATTTCATGATCTCACTGAGTTCCTGTCATTGGGAATGTGGTATGAACCCTCTTACATAAAGCCTTTTCATTGATAAATTGATACTCCCTGGTGCTCTCTGAGCTTGCATTGTATTTTTGCAGATGTCAGATCTGCCATCAAACCACTTCAGCGCTGCTTTGAAAGCATCTGTTTCCATCACTTTGTAGATGCGATTTATGCGCTCATTTTCTCATATTCAGAATTCTTTTGTTGCTACCACTTGGTTTCCAGTAAAAGATACCTTTTCTCTAATTAATGGAGTCTAAGCATTTCTTTCTTGGATTTTGAATGGAGCACCAGGTGACAGCATCTAGAGTTCAAGAGAAGCAACCCAGAACCAAGGAGAAATTTCCTGACCGTGAGAACAATTAACAAGTCAATTGCCTTGCTATTTTAGTCTTATTGGTGTTCAAAAGGGTGGCCTTTGTCTTTTAAATGCATATGGATTGCTGAATCTTGTCCTGATGGGTTTGTTCTCCTATGTTGTGACCTGGATGACTGCGAATCTCCATAGACACGCCGAGTGGAAATTAAGTAAGTCCAATTGTCTGGACTCCAGTAGAATAATGTCTTATCAGAATCATGGTGAGTTCACTGAAGAAAAAGAACAAGGCAATTGACTTGTTATAAAAAATTGCTCATTCAGGACATCGTATTGGCCAACTGAAGGCTTAAGAAAGCTGTCAGGGCCAATGTCATCCCTTCTACTTTACTCTGATAGTATCTGTCTTAAACAGAGGCAAACACCAGGATATACAGTTCAGCAAACAAAGCAAATGAAAAAGGAAGAAATATCGTTTATACGGACTTCATTCCAAAATGTAGTTCTCAATGCTTTTCAAGGGAAAGTCTCTAGTCGCATTAGGATTTCAGTCCTGGAATGAAGTATATGAAGTATATAGTATTATGTGTTTCTTTTTTCCATCTGATGCCTAAATAGTACTTGGTTCCTGCATGGCTGGGAAATTGCAGATAATAAGTGTCATCTGATTTATCAAATAAAAATATATATTTTCATTCATTCTGGTGTGGCTTAAAAGGGGGTGCTAATGGATTCATCAGAAGTGATGTAGCCCAGGGGCCAACCATATTCAAAGTCCATTTCATGATCTCACTGAGTTCCTGTCATTGGGAATGTGGTATGAACCCTCTTACATAAAGCCTTTTCATTGATAAATTGATACTCCCTGGTGCTCTCTGAGCTCGCATTGTATTTTTGCAGATGTCAGATCTGCCATCAAACCACTTCAGCGCTGCTTTGAAAGCATCTGTTTCCATCACTTTGTAGATGCGATTTATGCGCTCATTTTCTCAGATTCAGAATTCTTTTGTTGCTACCACTTGATTTCCAGTAAAAGATACCTTTTCTCTAATTAATGGAGTCTAAGCATTTCTTTCTTGGGTTTTAAATGGAGCACCAGCTGACAGCATCTAGAGTTCGAGAGAAGCAACCCAGAACCAAGGAGAAATTTCTTGACCGTGAGAACAATTAATCAGTGGAACAACTTGCCTCCAGAAGCTGTGGGTGCTCCATCACGGTAGGTTTTTAAGAAGAGATTGGGGAGTCACTTGGTCTGAAATGGTATAGTTTTTCCTGCCTAAGCAGAGGGTTGGACTAGAAGACCTCCAAAGTGCCTTCCAACTCTGTTATTCTATATTCTTTACATATGTGGATATAACATTCATCAGCAATGCTGAACAAAGACTTGTTTAGCTTTTAGAAGCAGAAGAATACCAACTCTGACACCCTAAACCAGGTGTCAGCAACCCGTGGCTCTGGAGCCTCATGAGGCTCTTTAGGTCCTCTGTTATCACTCCCTGTTGGTTGGTCCTACCACTGGCTGGCCAAGCTCCTCGCCCTCCCCTCCCAATCACTCCTCACTTGGCCTGAGAACCTAAAACACAAAAAACAAATGAGAGGTTGCAGACCCCTGTCCTGAACTCTGCTGAAGATGTTCAGAAACCAACCCACAAGCTCAAAGAATGAACCTTCACCCTCATCCTACACCCGAGATACAGATATACACTGTTGCAAACTTGCTTATCTATTTGTATCCCACCTTTATTACTTTTACAAATAACTCAAAGTAGTGAGCCTATCCAGTACACACCTTCCTTCTCCTATTGTTCCCACACAAAAACTCTTCGATGTGGGTTGGGATGAGAGCGAGCGACGTGGGTTGGGGTGAGTTGGCTTTGCATGGCTATGGCAGGACTGCATCTCGTGGTTTTCTACTTTGTGAAATGGGAGGATGAAAAAAGGAGGAAAGAAAAAAGAGAAGTCAAACTTCTCCAAACTTCTTGAGGCTATCTATGGCAAAAATTTGTCTCAAAAGCAGGAGATTTATTTCAACCAATGTAGCTACCATCATTTTTTGAAATCCCATAAAGTTGAAAGAAAAGCAAAATAAACCTTATTTTTAAAACAAGACATCAACCCTATTACAAACGATGGCCCCGGCCATTTATCCAGGTTTTTTTTATTAGCACACCTTTCATTATTAGGTTACAATAGATCAAGATTTATGTTCACACTAATATTGCCTTCATTTCCATTTATATTAAGCCGTATTTGTTTGAAACATTTTCTTTGTTTTGTTCTCTCTTTTTATAACCAACCCACGTGTGAACAAAAACTTGCCTAATCTATGTTTGCTCAGCTTGTAACATGCACAATAAACACATCCAATCCAATCATTCAAAGCTTGTGGGCTATTATGGAACTTTCGTGAAATTCATAGAAGTTTGTATCTGCCCTGATTATATTATATTATAAATCAGGTTAACCAGCAGGAGTTTTGCTTGGGCTAATAAATTGCTCACAACTGTTTGGTTTGAAATCTCTTCTGCCCATTCCATTACTAAATGGGAACATATTCCTTCATCGTGACTCAAGCAAATGCTGCCTGCTTGGACAAACACTTATGCATATCAATGATTTCGAACCTCTCTTGTATGTAGGACAATTTGTCACTCTAAGAATCAGAGGGACCGATAAGCAGAATAGTCGATTGACAGCAAAACCCTGAAATGGCACCTCTGGTGCAACTCTTTTAACTGGAAATGGAAGATTGGGACCTACGATGTGCAAGGTGGATTTCAGTTATAGACAATCCCCCAATTTAATTGAATTTAAAAGTATCAAGAATACATCTATTCCAGAGACAAGTGTCTATGGAGGTTCTCAATCATCCAGTTCATGATTATCCCAAATGTGTTATCCCGCCCCACCCCACCCCCGCTTCTCATCCAAGAAGCTTCTAGTGAAATGTTTTCAAAGAAAACACCCAAAAAGTTCAGTTGCCTTTTGGAAAAATAATTTTAAAAAACAGACATAAATAACTCAATGTTCCAGATCCACATGCAGCTCTTGAATCCTAAGACGTCACCTTGAAAGAATTTCAGAGTTGGTTATCAGTTTGTGTAATGGGCTGTAGCTGGTTGCAGAATAATCATGCCAATTTCTTTTAATTACACTTAATTAAGCATCACTTCCTACTTTCCCTGTTTTAATTACACTTAAGCATCACTTCCTACTTTCCCTGTTTCTAATTCGACTTTCAGCACCAGTGGTGGGATTCAAATTTTTTTACTACCAGTTCTGTGGGCATGGCTTGGTGGGTGTGGCTTGGTGGGTGTGGCTTGGTGGGCGTGGCAGGGGAAGGATAATGTAAAATCTCCATTCCCACCCCACCCCACTAGCCTGCTTTCCAGCTCCGTTCTCCTGTGCAGGGCAACCAAAGAAGACCCAGCCGATCAGCTGGGATCAATGGGAAGCAGAGAATAGATGTGGGTGGGGCCAGTCAGAGGTGGGATTGGCCGGTTCTCCAGAACTGGTCAGAACCTGCTTAACGCCACCTCTGGAACATATGCCCACCATCTCATTTTAGCTTCCATTCAGTAGATTTAACAGGAGGATGAATGGGCTTTTCAATACACCCCTCCACACAAGCCATAGATAGGTGCAAATTATCAAAAATCCCATTTATGGCAGGTTTTTTTGAAGACATAATGACAACAATTAATCTGGTCAGAGCCTGCCGAATGCCACCTCTGCTTAGCACCCCAAGACTTCAAGTGTGTCTTTCAACCAATGAAAATGTTGCACATCTTGAATCACTCGGTATTTCTGGCAGTCATGCAGCAAATACACTTAGTAATAATAACAATAACAACAACGATATACTATTATTAATATAGGATAGACCTCTTTCATCAGTGGTTTCATCAATGGCTGAAATAGCTCCATTATATCTGGAAGCATTTTCATTCCTACAGGTCTCCAGCATTTGCTTCTATAACATTTTTGTTCTTATATTTCTTCAAATATGTTGGTTTGGGGTTGGATGAACTGTTTGGACCAGTAAACTGTTTCAGCACTGTAAAATATTCGCTAATGAACACTTTCGCTATGATTGACTTTTTACTAAACTGCCCAGTAGATTGTTTTTCAGTAGTCATTAGTGGTTAAAAAGTTGATCTTATATTTTATTAAGAGTATGCATGTAGCAGCATATTTAATCTGCATTCTATTGTTTCCAGTGAACTCCAAGGAACTGACCATCCATTTTATTTTTTTTAAAAAGAAACTAGAATAGCTCTGTCTGGAAGATACTAATGAAACATTATATTGAGCCATTAATCGGTTAAGTACTATAATGCATGTGGAAACAAGTGATTACACTTTGCAAACTATGGCTTATAGCCTAACAGGTGCATGGGTCCCTGCAGTTGTGATGCACTCAAAAATGTGAGAGGTAAGCAAACCATGGCTTAATATGATGGGTAAATTAGGTAACTGAGAAAGTCATGACTGGCTAATGCATAAATATAATTATGTTAATGGAGTGTAAGAATAACCTCGAGGAATAGGAAGTAGAGCCACAATTAAGACAATTGTCAGATAAATTAAATCTCAGCCTAGAGCAAAAATGAAATTAGTATTCATAAATTTGGTTTACTAGTCTGTTCTACCTTGAAGGGGTGACAATGATTTTGAAATATATTGAATACATTTCCTAGATTTTGAAAGGAGTGGTGCTGTGGCCTAGAGGTGGAGCTCTTGCCTCACAACCAGGAGGCTGTGAGTTTGATCCTAGGTAGAGGCAGATATTTCTCTCTCTGGGCACACTGGGTACAATATATCTGCTGAACAAAACTCTGCATTGGTGACAGGAAGGGCATCTGGCCATTAAAACACTCTGCTAGCTCTATTCAGTTGCCCAGACTCCATCCCGCAAGGGATTATGGGATCATTAAATGACCAGGATGGATTTTGAAGATCAATAAATGTAAGTCATTTACGTTGAACCCGATTTCCATCAACTTGAATAATCATAACCTTATAGCACTATAATACTCATGCTTATTTAAAAGTAAGTTCCATTTTACATCCTAGTGTCTGGTCAAAGAAGGTATTATTTTATGTAATATAAAAGGGGGAGATATATGTTGTTTTACCCAAGATTAACTTTCCAGCAAGAGGCTTCTAACTGTCATTTGCATGAGGTATCTGTGAGGAATTTTAATATTTTTATCAGACAATTAGCAGCAGAGTGCTTTTAAAATGGTTAGAGTATATAACTTGAAAAAATATTCTAAATATCAGTCTCCTAAAGAGAGGGAGTATTAGCCAAATAAAATACATTTGCTTGATTGCTTGCTGCTCTAAAATATCCTTTACATGGGAAACTATGTTTAAATATAGCTTTCAATTAATAATAAAGCAATTAGCAGTTCTAACTCACTCTAGCCTACAATATTGTGATTCCTGAGAAGGTATCTTAGAGCTCTCCAATATGTCGGTATGTCTAGTTTAATGAAAAGTTAGGACTAGGGTTGACATGATAGCAGTCTTCCAATATCTGATGGGTTGCCACAAAGAAGAGGGAGTCAATCTATTCTCCAAAGGCCGGACAAGAAGCAATTGATAGAAACTAATTAAAGAGAGAAGCAATCTAGAACTAAGGAGAAATTTCTTGACAGTGAAAACAATCAAGCAATGGAACAAATTGCCTCCAGGAATTATGGCTGCTCCAACATTGGAAGTTTTTAAGAAGAGATAGGACAAGCATTTGTCGGATATGGTATAGGTTTCCTGCTTGAGTGAGGGGTTGGAATAGAATTTCCAGGGTCCCTTCCAACTCTCCTCTCCTCTCCCCTCCCCTAAGCTATGCTATGCTACGCTATTGCAAGAGAAGTCCAAGTTCAGAAAACAATCTCATTCTTCTGAGGTCAATTCTTTGCCCATGAGGCATGGGAAGAGGGAAAAAAGAAATGGTCAAGCTGGAACAAGTAATCTCTTGACCCTTCCTCGTCAGCAGTAAGCCAGCTATGGCAGTGGGATACTGTAGTTTTATTTCCTCCCGATAGGTCCAATGGATAAGATGCATTGAAAATGAATGCAGAGAAATGCAGTAGCGGTCTTCAACACTTACATCCAACTGGCGGTAGCTCAGTAGAAGTTTGGTTAAGGACTCCTTGATTCCTAGCCTTTCCTCATGGTTCTTCCATAATCGAGTGCTTGAATGTGGTTGTTTTAAGCATTCAGTCATGTCCAACTCTTGGCAACTTAATAGGTAAGTGTTCTCCATGCTACCCTGTCAAGCACAGCTTCCTTCTGTGGTTGGATGTGCACCATTGTATCAGTTTTGATGATGTCAAGCCAGCGTGTTCTTTGCTTGCCCCTTCTTCTTGTTCTACTAACCATTCCTTTTCCAATGAATTTGCACAGGGGACATGGCCAAAGTAAATCCAAGTTGTCAGGGTTCCAAGTAAGAGATCTATTGCAAGCAAAAAACTCCGAGGCAGGTAGGTTCCTCAAAGAATAACTTCATTGGAAATAAAGCTGGTGAAATATCTGGTGAAAACCAACTTGGAAGGGTCCCTCAGTTTTCACCTGATTAAAAGTGAAAGTTCCCTCCCCCCCAATCCCAAACAGTCAATCACATGGCCCAATCAAGACAGCATCCACTGGTCTGATGACATCACTCCTCCTTCCTCTGGTCAGGTGTGAGAACGTCCTTGGTTCTCAAGAGAAAGTATTTTGTTTTGACTACAGAGCCCCAGCTATCTCTAATCCCCCCCTCCCTATCCCTCAGCACTGAAGCTCCAAGATGGCTTCAGGCTTGACAGTAGTTTTATGATTTTGGCTTCTAGTGATATATCTGGTTTTACATGATTTTCTTCGTTGGTTACTCTGACTGTCCATGATATATGCAAAAATTTACACCAGGACCAGAGTTCAAAGGCATCCATTCTTCTTCAAATAAAATATTATGTGCTTGAATACTATGAATTTGAAATGAATTATTTTACCAGGAAGTTGATGATATTACACCTATGTCTTATGTTTCTTGGAATCTTACAGGCAGGGGTGTCTGCAAGGAGGTGCCAAAAAAGTCAAGATGGCAAGACCCATGACTTTCTTGACTCCTCGTGTAGACACTCCAGCTCATAAGTGAAATGTAAGTGTACTAGAAGCTACTAGCTCACATTTTTAAGGAACTGATATTTAAAGATCTCTGTGATTGTGACAATGAAATATATCTGCCATGACTAGTTGTCATTTATAGCTTTATCATCTATGAATCTGTAGCCCCCTTTAAAGCCCACTAGGCAAACACAAATCTCATAGTTGAACTATGCTTTGTGTAAGGAGGAAATTCAACTTTATTGGCTAAATTCCAGATTAATAATATGGAAGATGAGAAAATACTTAACTGCTTTAGCTATGTACATAATTATATATTTTAAACATGCTCTTCCCATATATTCTCTCTCGCCCTTAACTGAAAATAGCTCAGATATTCTAGGATTCTTTCTTTCTTTCTTTCTTTCTTTCTTTCTTTCTTTCTTTCTTTCTTTCTTTCTTTCTTTCTTTCTTTCTTTCTTTTTTTCTTTCTTTCTTTCTCTTCCTTCCTTCCTTCCTTCCTTCCTTCCTTCCTTCCTTCCTTCCTTCCTTCCTTCCTTCCTTCCTTTCTCTCTCTCTCTCTCTCTCTTTCTTCTTTCTTCTTTCAACACAGCCTGATCTTTCAGTAAGACAGGAGTATTTATCATTATTTCAAAGACTGACAGGAAGATTAGAGCGGTGTGATTTCTCTCTTAGAGCAATTTGGTTATACTTTAACCTCAGGACAAAGTAGGAAAAGTAGCTGATGATTCCCCCCTCCTGACATGCAATTCTTCAGTAGAGTTTATTGAGTATTCAAACCAAATGAATATTTTAAATTGTTCAGCATCCATGAAAAATAGCTGTGCTGTTTTATCTTGCATACTTGGGGGGCCCCTTAAATTAGTAAATACCCATTTCAAATGAATGGATGCAATATCCTGATTAATGGGTGTGTGATTCTAGATAGTATAGAATCTCCCTTGTGTTGTTTTTGTGACTCTTCCCAGTGTTTGTCAGTATTTTTATAACACCCATAGGGCACCAATTTCCATAGCGCTCTCTAAGGTTCTTACTGTGTTGCACTTATTGTGGATAAATTGACAAGACCACAACAACAGTTAATCAAAATTTATTCCCGTAGATAGACAACTTCATGAGCCTGGTGTTCTCCCGATCCCTTTAGACTCCAGTTTCCAAATTTCTTATGGACCAAGCTGAGAACACATTTTTGAATGTGTTTATCAAAGAGTGAAATTGTAGTCATTTCGGAGTCGGGACATCCGTACAGAACAGATGTTCCTTGTTTTTATTCATTATAAATGAGTAACTTCTGACTTTGTACAGCCTAGAACAACTGTTCTATTGGCAGTACAATTTGTCAGACTTCTCTGAATGGGAGGCTGCATTCCAAATTTGCCAGTATTTTCAGGAACTTGATGTCTCTGCATTGTGTTGTACCCTCCCCTCTAATGTATTTCATTTTATTTGGGTAGACATTTCTAACATAATCATTGTGCTTCTCCCCCCTTCAGAGCACAATGATAGATCAAAAAGTTGCTCCGTTGCTTAGACAACTTAGAAATGTTTCTGTATGCTATGTGCAGAGCTGCAACCAGGAAACTTCCAATTCAGAGGTGGAATTCAGCTGGTTCTGACCAGTTCTGGAGAACCGGTAGCGGAAATTTTGAGTAGTTCTGAGAACTGGCAAATACCACCTCTGACCGGAGTTCTAACAGTATCCTTCCCCTGCCACACCCACCAAGCCACATCCACAGAACCGGTAGTAAAAAAAAAATTGAATCCCACCACTGTTCCGGTTCTAAAAACAGGCTATAAAAATCATGACATGTTGTGATCTGGGAGTCAGATGAGGGGGAAGTTGTGGGAGAGCCTGGGCCAACTTGGGAGCCTTTGGAATGGTGGTGGGATTCAAATTTTTCTACTTGCATTTTTTTTTTAACATGCTTTTGAACTGCTAGGTTGGCAGAAGCTGGGACAAGTAACAGGAACTCACTCTGTTATGTGGTGCTAGGGATTTGAACTGCCAAATTGCTGATCTTTCTGATCGACAGGCTCAATGGCTAAGACGCCGAGCCTGTCAATCAGAAAGATCAGCAGTTCAGCAGTTCACCACATCCCTTCGACTGCTTAGGGAAAGCTTAGACATGAGAGAGAATAACTCACAGCTGCATAGTGGGTGGAGCAAGAGGATCAGGAAGTACTGTTCCTAGATTTTGAGGCTGTAATGGTGATGACTGAATTATATTTTCAGAAGCGCAAGATTCTGTTAATGGAGATTTACAATAGAATTAGCCCATTGGTTACCTTTCCTGTATGATCTACCTGGGAAGGTTAACACATAATGGTCTCACTGTTAAAAGATTTTTACCAGGTTGTGCAGATCTTCACTAGGCTGATTGTATTCCCCAATACATTGACTGAATCATCCTTGAGATATATTATGAAGCAAGAAATTCAGCAAATTGTCTTTTGAGAACTGTGCAGAAATGTTTTGCATGTGAGCAGAATAACTCGCAGGGCTTTGGTAAATGGAATAAAAATGGTTTCATTTAGGCTATGCAGATTTATCAGATCAGGGCACCCAACTGGGTGTCTTCAGTGTGGCAATCAAAGTAATTTGATTTTCTGTAATAAATTGATAAAAATCAATAAATTGATTGCTTATTGTACCCTATGACTATCATTAAGTGTTGTACCTGATGATTCTTGACTCTTGACGAATGTATCTTTTCTTTTATGTATACTGAGAGCATTTGCACCCAGACAAATTCCTTGTGTGTCCAATCACACTTGGCCAATAAAGAATTCTATTCTATTCTATTCTATTCTATTCTATTCTATTCTATTCTATTCTATTCTATTCTATTCTATTCTATTCTATTCCTATTCCTATTCCTATTCCTATTCCTACTTTACTCTACTCTACTCCTACTCCTACTCCTACTCCTACTCCTACTCCTATTCCTATTCCTATTCCTACTCTACTCTACTCTACTCTATTCTAAAGAATGCTTCAAATCTGAGAAGTAACAAACTTTGCTCATGCTATTTTCACTCTCCTTTCCACCCTTGCTGTATGAGGAAGTCTAATTCACTTGAAAGGTATACAACCATTGCAGAAATTATATGATTTTAATGAGATTTAAATTGAGGTAAGAAGATGATCATGATTATAATAACAATTACCTAACAACCTCTTTAAAAAATATTTTAATTAAAATAAATTTGTTTAAAGTAGATTTTTAAAATTTTATGTTTAATAAACAATATTAAAGTAATATTTTTATTTGGAATATTTTTTTTTAATATTTGTCTCTTCTGTGGCCTGTTTTGCTTGTAAGCTTAACCAGCCACATTTGTGAGATGGGCAGCTATATAAAAATGTTGAATGAATGAAATAAAATTAAGAGTTGAAATCCATCAAATAAACTCTTCCTCTAACTATAAGCAAATTTATTAATTTCAGTGGATTTCAGTTAAACACAGAAATCTTTTCCTATCAGCCTATGTCAGCTGTGAGCATTTTTTCTCATATATCTTTTCCACACCTTTCTTAATATCAATCTGTGTTTTACAAAGCACACAAAATCCTATCTGAACACATATATATATTTAAATACATAAAACTTTATCCTTATTATAAATAAAGGAAGCATAAAATACTAAATCTTAAGGAATATGTATCTGCAAACTTCATATTACTAAGCTTATTTTATTCAGCAATATACTTTGCTGTGGAGAATTTGGGGTGAGGTCCCAAAGAGAAGTGCATTCCACTCTGCATTTTAATCCAGTTATTGAGATTAGTTCTCTTTGGATATAGAGATAATGGCATCCTGAGCAATCCTGGGTTTGTCATTCTATCCTAATACTCCCATTGTAGCAGGTAGTTTGTTTAGTGGGAAAGCATTTGCTTAGACATAAGCCTGGTATCACAGCTAGACATGTGAAATACTACTCACACATCATCACAAAATCTCCAGAACTGTAAAGCCTACAAACTTGAAAGTTGGCCCGTATGTTCCTCTTGGTTTCTAGGTGCTCACTAAGAAAAGATTTTTCAAAATGACCATTAGAGCATTATTACTTTGTATATTATAATTATTATTATTATTATTATTATTATTATTATTATTATTATTATTATTATTATTATTAAAAAGCTCTGATGCTAAGGAGTTCTACTCCCACTCCCCACCTGAAAAGAAATCTGTTCCAAATGCAAAACACAAGCATAGGAGAGGAGTTTCAGTTTCAGTTTCACAGCACCAAGCAGCTTTAGTACAGAACAGTTGAGCTAAGCCATGCCCAGGCTCCTTGCTGTCTCCTTCTTGCTCGCACAGCAAATACTGCTTCAGTTTCCAAACAGCCCTCAACTCTCTCACACACTGACAGGATGTTAGCCAGATGAATACCAATGGATGCTGGTAGGCATTACTTGGAACACTGACAAGTAACTTATGATAAATGTAGTAAGCACAAAATTAAAAATAGAGATATGTCAAATGGTTCTGGATAATTTGAATAATCACTTATTCAACAATTTGAATAGTCAGTTTGTTTTAGGTTGTTAAGAGTTTTCCTATCCCCAACAAACAAACAAACAAACACCCCACAATAGTAATGTTACAACAACCAGTAAAAAAGCTATTGAAAAATATAGAAACTATCGTAAATGTCAATAAAAATAACAACATGAACAGTGGGAATAAAAGGAAAGTTAAGCTTTGAGAAAAATCTCATCAGATATAGCTCTAGAATTTATCTTTGAAATTTCAATAATGCTATCTTTGATTTCTCTTTTCTCCTGACTCCGCTAAAGAAGATGTAGATTTTCCTTCCAGAATAGGTTTGAGTGTTTATGAATCAAGTTTCAACTTTTTTGGCTCGAGGCAAGTTTAATCTTGACAAATAGTCCTATTGTGAAAAACTCCAATATCAGGATGGTTTAAAGACCATATCTGACATGTTGGGAGGAGATTATCTTGCCTTTCACTCTAGGGGGTCTTCCATTTCTTTGCCTTGCAAACTCTAATTAAGCTTCAAAGATAGGCATTGTAAAAAAAAAAACCGTTTCTCTTGTTTTTCTTTTTCTTTTTAAATAGAATGCAGTGGTAGCCTAGCAAAGTGAAATGGGAATTTGCAGCAGGAAAAATAAATAACATGAGAACCTTTCACACGTTATACTATAAAGTACGTTCAGACACGAATTGTTCCAGAATGTTTAAAAATTCCTAAGAAGACTGGCTTTACTAAAAAAAAAAAAAAAGGAAAGTCGTTTCTTTTCATTTTCAAATTTAAAGAGGATGATTCTAAAAGAGAAAAGAAAAGAAAGGAAAGGAAAAAGGAAAGGAAAAAGGAAAAGAAAAAGGAAAGAATCAGTATCCCCTCAATGCTGCAATGAGGCTGGATTTAATCTGCTCATTTTCATGAATAGGACGTCCTTTTTGCCCCCCACTCCAGGAGAATATAAGGGAGGACATGAAAGCCAAACAATTCACATTGAAAGTGCTATTACACAGAGACACATTTTGTATGAAAACCAAAGGAACATAAAACGTGTGGGAGGCTTTCAAAATAGCCAGTGAAGTATATCACCACTATGGCACTAGGACAAGTCTTTTTTTAATCTTCCACATTGCCCTCTAAATCACAACCTGAAGCAATTTTCTTTCTATCAGAAACATATGGCTAATATTGTATGCAGGAGAAAGAAAGAAAGAAAAAAAGAAAGAAAGAAAGAAAGAAAGAAAGAGGGAGGGAGGGAGGGAGGGAGGAAGGAAGGAAGGAAGGAAGGAAGGAAGGAAGGAAGGAAGGAAGGAAGGAAGGAAGGAAGGAAGGAAGGAAGGAAGGAAGGAGAATGGGAGGGAGGGAGGGAAGGAAGGGAACACAGAGTGAAGGTGGAAAAAAGAGCAAGGGGAGGGGAAGTTGAAGGGGAAGGGGAAGGAAGGAAGGAAGAAAGGAAGGTGGATGAGAGGGAAGGAGGGAGGGAGAGAAGGAGGGAGGGAAGGAAGGAAGGACAGAAGGAAGGAAGGAAGGAAAGAGGGAGGGAGAGGCGAGGAGGGAGGATGGAAGGAAAGAAGGAAGACAGGAAGGAAGACAAAAGACGGGAGGGAGGGGAGGGAAGGAAGGAAGGAAGGAAGGAAGGAAGGAAGGAAGGAAGGAAGGAAGGAAGGAAGGAAGGAGGGAGGGAGGGAGGGAGGGAGGGAGGGAGGGGAGGGAACACAGAGTGAAGGTGGAAGAAAGAGCAAAGGGAAGGGGAAGTTGAAGGGGAAGGGGAAGGAAGGAAGGAAGGAAGGAAGGAAGGAAGGAAGGAAGGAAGAAAGAAAGAAAGAAAGAAAGAAAGAAAGAAAGAAAGAAAGAAAGAAAGAAAGAAAGAAAGAAAGAAAGAAAGAAAGGTGGATGAGAGGGAAGGAGGGACAGAGAGAGGGAGGGAAGGAAGGAAGGAAGGAAGGAAGGAAGGAAGGAAGGAAGGAAGAAAGAAAGAAAGAAAGAAAGAAAGAAAGAAAGAAAGAAAGAAAGAAAGAAAGAAAGAAAGAAAGAAAGAAAGGTGGATGAGAGGGAAGGAGGGACAGAGAGAGGGAGGGAAGGAAGGAAGGAAGGAAGGAAGGAAGGAAGGAAGGAAGGAAGGACAGAAGGAAGGAAGGAAGGAAGGAAGGAAGGAAGGAACGAAGGAAGGAAGGAAGGAAGGAAGAATTTGGTGTGTTAATAACTTTTGAGACACACAGCAATATTAATTCAGATAATTTCCACCGCCTTGACAGTAGGTGATATCATAGTTTCCAAAGGATGTTGGGAGTTATTTTTCTCTTCCCTCTGGAACAATATTAAAGTTAAACCCCTTTAGGCCACATCATGTATGTTGCCATGAAAGGATAACCTGAGCCATATGAAAAAGTAATCATTCTGCCTATAACAAAGTTGTAAATGCTTTCTTTTCATCCAACTCTACTCTAAGGCTTCTTTGTTATGAACATAGGACATCTAAAATCAGACTTCAGAACTGGAATCACCCTGAAGCAAGATAGCTTGGCTTGGTTTTGATTTAGCATAAAATGTCTTCTGCTCAGAGGTGTGACCAAAAAAAAACAACAATCTGGGTCCTCATTTTACCAACCTCAGAAGGATGGAAGGCTGATTCAACCTTCCAGTCAGGATCAAACTGCTGGCAGTCAGCAGAATTAACCTGCAATCCTGCGTTCTAACCAATGCACCACCATGGCTCTTTCAAAAGCTCAAAAGAAATTGATAGAAACTCTTCAAAATTCAATTCAAGAATCTTTTCTAGTTCTTTCTGAAGATGCCACGAATGATGCCATGTTACCTTCATATATTAAGTTATATAATGATAGACTGTCAACCATGCTTAATTACATATAAGCATTTTACACAATGGTCCTCTGTTAGTAATTCTAATATAATATATAGCACTATATATAGCACTAATCTTATTAGAGTAGCACAATGACATATACTTTTGTCCTAAGTGTTCATGGGAATGGACATGTATGAAAAGTAGAGTGTGTAAAACCCACTCAAAACAGGCCCTCAAAGTACAGACTTCAGGAAGATTTCAACTTATGCAATATGTGGAAAATGAAAAGTTTTCAAAGACAAGTTAGACTCCAGATAGTTTCCAGAAAGCTTGATGAGGTACTGCCACTCCTGTGGAAAAGTACCAGAAGTGAGTGCGAAAAGGACCAAAGTGGGACTATAACAGGGCTTTCCAAATTTGACAACTTTAAGATTTGTGGACTTCAATTCCCAGAAATCCCCAGTCAGCTTGGCAGTTGAAATTTGGGGGTTGAAGTCTGGGAGCTGAAGTCCACAAGTCTTAAAGTTGCCAACCATTGGAGGTCCCTGGACAAGACAAATGTTGATGTATCAGTCAAAGTTTGTAGGATAACATAACAGTATGTGTGTCCTATAATTTTCTGGACTCATCTCATAGGATGAACTAGATGCATCCTACCTCAGTTCTTCAGGACTCTTAAACATAAGCTGGCTGAGAAAATTGAATGCTGGCAAGCCTGTAAACTTTAAATGTGAATTTAAATTTTCAGTTGTCAAAATTCAAAAGAAGCGAAGATGCTTCTTGTGTTTAAAAATCATGAGAAAATAAGTAGGTTTATCCAACACTTCAAATGGGTCCTTTTTTGTAGATTTCTTGGGTTAATCCTCTTCTTAATTAATCAATGAATTCAAGTGCATCATTCACCAGTTGCTAATGCCACTTATAACTTCTCTCTCTGCCACATTTAGAAATGCCTTTTAAAAGTCTGCACATGTGCATATAGGAGAAGAAAAAAGAAATCAATATTTTTTTATCACACTTTAACAGTTGCATTGAGGGAAATGAGTAACTAAGGGATGCTATGAAGTTAGTAGCTAATTAGCATTAAGTAGCTTGATTGAGTTAATCAAATTCTGTGTTTTATTTCTTATTTCTGGAATTTGGTTAAATACAGTACTTTAATGGATTGTGTCCATTGATACTTTTTATAGACCATGCCGATACTCCTCCTTTTCTGCCTATTAAAATTTGCATTTAGATCAACTCATCAACTTACAACTTTCGTTTGGTCTGCTGGTTCACACATCTCTTGTCAATCATACAGAACAGCTTGAAAATCTCAATGGTGTGGATTGGGAGGACATGATATTCTGATATCCACATCCTTAGCCCTGGAAACAACAAAGGACTTGAGCAACATTAAGATATTCATGGAACTGAACATCACTTTGAAAAAAAGGAAAAGTTGAATTTATTTATATTTTATATTTCTTAATTGCTCTCCTCCGGTTGCTAAGATTTCTATTGGCTTATAATAATGAGCCTGAACCCAAAAGTTAGTTTGGTGTAGTGGATAAAGTACTAAGCCAGAAACTGGGAGTCTGTGATCTCTAGTCCTTCCATAGGCACAAAGCTGGATGATCTTGGGCTAGATCCTCCCTCTAAGCTCTTCCCAAAAGTCTTGCCAAGAAAGCTGGTCAGTAGTCAATTCTGGCTTAAAGGCACCAAAAGGGGGAGAAGGGAAAGAACCCAAAACAAAACCATCCACAACAACCTAAAGATCTCCAGTGACCCTGAGATGATCTCTCATTAAGATTTTGCACAAGTCTCTGCTATTTGCAGTTACCAAATAAATTAAGTGTTGTAGTTCTTTAAATAAAAAAACAAAATCCAGCAACACCTCTGCTAAATCACTGTTAGGAAATACCAAGAGAGACAGATGTGGAGAAGAATGTTGCAGTGGCCTGGAGGTTGGAGCTCTCACCTCAAAATCAGGCGACTATGAGTTCGATCCTAGGTAGAGGCAGATATTTCTCTCTCTGGGCACACTGAGAATATGTCTGCTGAATATAACTCCGCGTTGGTGACAGGAAGGGCATCTGGCCAGTAAACATTCAGCTGCTCAGACTCCACCCCACAAGAGATTATGGGATCATTAAGAGAGGATGATGACAGATGTAGTTAAGATGCTGGGCTTCTGTAGAAACTAAAAGACCATGAGTTCTAATCTAATACAGGGGAAAATTTGTTTAATGAGAAAAGATAATATGAACTCGAAACAGGACAGACAAAAGTATAAATATAACGATTAGAAAGACATTGAAAGAAAAAGATACATAACTGAATTTAGATATGAGATAATTAAAAATAAGGTTGAGAAAACCAAGGGAGGGAAAAATTATGGATAAAATGTTAAAATAGTAATAAGATATGGAATAGGACACAAAGATGAATATGAAATTGGATTTGTGTCTGTATGGTGAAGTGATAACCCAGGATCATGCTATTCTCAAAAAAAGATGTTTTATTTGTATTATGTTTTTGTGAAAACCCAAATAAAATTTATATTAAAAAAAGAAATAGTTTTGAACTTATTTAATAACTTTCAAATTGCTGCTCAGTTTGATAACAGATTGGATTGAATCTGTTCATTTTCTTTTAAATATATGTATAATTGTTTTGAAACATATATCTCCTATTTAAAAAAATGGAAATGGGGCAATGGGAGTCATAGTACATATGAATTATGCTCCACTATTTGCTGAAAGTTTTGTTCCAGAGACAAACTTATTTTATTCATTTTTTTCAGTTATTAAACCTTAATATATATCATCATGTTTTCTCTGGTCTTGCCCATTTTGTCTAGATAGGACCAAGAGGCTGTAAACAATGTTTTTTTGTGTTTTTTTTAAATGAAGATAGTATGGATGTTGAAGCATCCTAGAAAAAGATGCATCTGGCTTTCTAACCAGCATCTTTAACCTCAAGAGTCCAACAAGAAGAAAAATAAATATGCCTGTGTTACATTTCCAATTTGTTATTATTGGCCAAATCAGAGAAGCAGTAATTAGATACAGTGTATGTGTCAATCTTCATGACAGATTGAATCACATCCTCCAGATTTAGCCTTGATTCTTCTCTTCCTTAGCATTATTAATTCTGTCTCCTGTCCTCCGGTGTTCTATCTTTCCAAGCATATGGCCCAAAACTCTCCAAGAATTTCGTTGTGATGAATTGATTATGCAGTATATAATTGAGTGGTACATTAAATCATTCTGTGACTTTTATCTAGAACAGACATAATTCTTTATAGGGTAGCCTTAAGGCAAACTCAAGCAATGGAAAAGATTATTACATAAACCTTTTTTTTTAAAAAAAATGTCCTTTTTAAGTTGAGATCTCTCCGGCAAACAAAATGACCATCTTATATTTGTTCTTAATTGCTTTTAGTGATAAGACTATTGATATATTAATATTTTTGTTGAGATTCCTATATGTTGTGAGCTTGAGACGATATAAATATTAAGAATATTAATATAGAAAAGACCTGTCAGTGGCCAATCATATCATACTCTTTGTTTTTATATCACGTTTAAAAAAGAAAGTGAAACATAACTTTATTTTTTTATTTGTCCAGAAATATATAATTATATTTAAGGTTTCATTCCAAAGTTGCAGGCATTATTTTCTGGCAGTGTATTTTAATGCTTTTTCAAATAAACATTAAATGCCATTGCATATAATTAAAAGTTAAACATGATTACCTATTAGATGTGAATTAAATACGATAACATATCCCCCAACCTAAATTAAAAGAGAGTAATCTTAACTTTGATCACAACTGTCTTGCTATCTAAATTATGTTTTGGGGAAAAGTGATGGAAGGAATGAAAATGACGAGATATAAATCAGCAGTTCTTAGTTTAGAAAGACCTGTTAGGTTAACATGACCAAAAGAACAGACTGGTATTTGCTGATTTGGAAAGACAGGGAAAAAAAAAAGATTGGGATTGCACAGGTATAGTATAAGTGGTACCAGGTTCAATAGTAGTACTTGCATGAGGGATTTTGGAGTCCTAGTGGAATATCATTAAATATGAGCCAGTCGTGTGCTGCAGCTGTCAAAAAAGCCAACACAGTTCTAGTCTGCATTAACAAAGGGATAGAATCAAGATCATGTGAAGTGTTAATACCACTTTATAATGCCTTGGTAAGACCACATTTGCATCCAGTTTTGATCACCACAATGTAAAAAGGATATTGAGACTCTAGAAAGACTACAGAAAAGAGCAAAAATATGATTAGGGACTGGAGGCTAAAATATATAAAGAACAGTTGCTGGGATTGGATATGTCTGGTTTAATGAAAAGAAGGACTAAGGGTGACATGATAGCAGTGTTCCAATATCTAAGGGGTTGCCATAAAGAAGAGGAAATCAGCCTATTTTCCAAAGCATCTGAAAGCAGGACAAGCAAATGGATGGAAACTAATCACATAGAGAAGCAATGTAGAACTAAGGAGACGAAATGTTGGAACAATTCATCAGTGGAACAACTTGCCTCCAGAAGTTGTGGATGCTCCAACACTGGAAGTTTTAAAGAAGAGATTGGACAACTATTTGTCTGAAAACGATATAGGATTTCCTGCCTGAGCAGGGAGTTGGGCTGGAAGACCTCTAAGGTGCCTTTCAATTCTGTTATTCTGAATTTGCTTCCTTCAACACAATCTAAACCATAAAGGATTTGATTTTGGTGGGGTTTAGTGGACAAATCTCTGTTCCTGTCTGCCACAAAGAGGTTAATCTAATCTAATCAAATTATGAATAAGAAATTAAATGTCTAATGCCTAGTGTGAAAGCTTGAAGTTGTCAGGAACAGAGTACAATAGTCCTTCACATATGAACTTAATGGATCCTGCCCATTACAGTTATGTTTCAATAGTCACAAAACAAGTTTTTTGCAGCAATCATTAAATGCATACCATGTCATTAAGTGAGTGCTGTAGTTGTTTAGTGAACCAATGGTTTGCTGAAGATGCAGTTTTGTAGAAAATTCAAAGTAAGTTCTAGTTTTTGATTAAAGTGTCATAAAATGTAGACATATGTCCACCAGATGCTGCAAATAACCACAGATGTAACTGTCTGAGTAACCAAAGGTTGATCACTAAACTAGGATCAAGAAGCCTTTGTTAACATCTTTTCTGACTAACAAAATCTGAAACTACAGATGAAGCAATTTACTACTCACAAAACCTTACATTTTTTAAACAAGTCCAAAAGGTGTTGGCTTTTGACTATTATAGATTAATATAACTGAGATGAATCTGCATCTCAACTGCACTTTAGAGTGATAAATTTCATAAAGTCCCATTTATATAGTGACCACTACATAGAAATTTAAGTCGGAATCAATGCATAAAGTTTAACCTTCAGTCATACACACTACTCCTTATTCTAGGAAATAAAATTAACTCAAGTGAAATAAAGCAAAGGACCAAGTTATCGGTAACCCAGGGAGTAGGTTAAATAGCCATAAAAAAGAGAGGTACAATTGGTCATGTAACTTTTCTTTTTAGTTAGATGTAAAAAATCAATGAAGTAATCAATAGATCAATAGACAGTCAATATGAGTCATCAACTCAGCAGCTTCCAGACATGAAACTCATCAATAAAGAGTATGCATTCATTGGAACAAATTGATTGCATATTCAAATTTCAAGACCAAAAATACCCTACAAGATTTATCTTAAAGATAAAAAAGGCATTTGAGTTTTTCTTGAAGATGTTTCACTTCTCACCCAAGAAGCTTCTTCATTTCTAATTAAGTAACTTAGAACTGAAGAAGGTTCTTGGATGAGGAGAACACCCATCCACCGAAACTACCTACCTACCTACCATAAATCACATGAAATTTGCAATTAAGAATTTGCAATTAACAGCAGAAGCCTACAAACATTAATTTCAGAGGAAGCCAATTAGCCTATTTTAAGGTACCTGAAAAAAGAAGCCTAAACAGAAGCTTATTTTCATATCGCATATAATATTTAAATAAAATGTTAAGCAATTTTGCTTTTATGCTTCCCATAAAGCCATATTAACACTTGAATTCTTCATGGACTAACAGTTTTATTGATTTAGTTCCTAAACTCCCATGCTTTTAAAGGCTTATTTCCTTTGACATTACTACATGGCAGTGTTCATTCAATGTTATTTGCATTTTAATTAGAAAAAAAAATGTGTAATTCTTTTTACTAGAAGATGCATTAAAACAGACATAGACACAATAAAGGATGTTTCTTATGAAAAGGCAGGAGATTTGCATGGGAAAAGTATCTTAACTCCTTGCCTCTCTGGATTAGAGTGAGATATTAAGTTTTTTATTTGTGGCATTACAACAAGAAGTCCAATTATCTAAGGCTCTCAAATGCAAATTCTGTTGGGAGCATTGGACCATTCTTTGTAAGTTATCTTTTTTTAAAAAAGGACTTCAAAAGGCATCAGTGGGGAAATCTTTACATTTAGTACTGATGTCTATATTGGAAATAGGGATATAAATGAAAACTTGGCATGGATGTCTGTGGGAGGACATTCATAAGATTCTCAAAATAAGACTCCAGTATGGTAACCCTGGTCTCAAAAATTACCCTTTCTATAGCCGTACCACCCATGCCAAGTCACATGGTTTGAAAGGTATATATCTCAAACAAAAGGTTGTTTTGAAAGCTATATGAAAAGGAGAAATTGCTTTTTGAAAAAGAACTTCTATTGGAAAATTTCATGTAAAAAGATAATGATGTCATGGAAATCTACATTTTTAAAAGCTTGGCTAGGCAACTTATTTATATTAGTGGAAAAGGAGAAGGAAGAGGAGAAAGGAAGTGGAGAAGGAAGAGGAGAAGGGGAAGGGGAAGGGGAAGGGGACGAGGAAAAAGAAGAAGAAGAAGAAGAAGAAGAAGAAGAAGAAGAAGAAGAAGAAGAAGAAGAAGAAGAAGAAGAAGAAGAAGAAGAAGAAGAAGAAGAAGAAGAAGAAGAAGAAGAAGAAGAAGAAGAAGAAGAAGAAGAAGAAGACATCACAAAACAAAACACTTTTAGCTAATAATTTTAATACTCATTAGGGCTACTTTGAAACGCAGGTCATCATCTAATGGATTATAATTGCACTTAACTAAATGGATCAACAGTCTTATACTAGATGAGACAGTGATACAGATTCTTCCCTATTCACCTATAGACAGTTTTCATACAATGCCCTGAGCATCATGGATTCAAGAGAGTTGGATGTTTTTTCCTCATTTACTTCGACTGTCTGTTGACAAATTTAAAGAGCTTTCAGCTTAATGACCAATTCCTCTCACTGTCAATGATGGGCAATGAAGAATCTGAAGATTCACTTCATTTCCAAGACTCTTAAAACAGCACAGACGTTTGTGGCATTTGCATGGAAACCCACTCCCTGTTTGAATACAATTTTGCTTGCAAGGATTGAAGGACTCCTTTCAAATGGTTTTCTAACCACATAGACCCCTGATAACTATATACAGGTAGTGCTCAACTTACAACCATTTGTTTGGTGACTGCTGGAAGTTAGAGCAGCACTGGTAGAAAAAAAAAAGTCCTCACACTTATGACCACTGCAGCTGGTTCCCCACAGTCATGTGACCAAAAATTGGATGCTTGGCAACTGGTGCGTATTTATGACCATTACAGCATCTTGGGGTTAAGTGATTGCCATCTGTGACCTTCCCAGCCGGCTTCCAGCAAAAGGGGATGGGGGAAGCTGAGTTTGCTTAACAACTGTGGGGTTCACTTAACGACTGCAGTGATCCGCTTAACATCCGTTGCCAAAAAAGGATCACAAAGCCAGGCGCGACTGACTTAAAATCAGGCATGGCTGACTGAACAATAACAATCTTGCTTAGCAATTGAAATTCTGGTTCCAGTTGTAGTTGTAAGTCGAGGACTATCTTTGTTGTACAGCTGTTCATTCCATCTTAATTATAAGATGGGGCAGGGGCTTTGGTATCTGTTTTTTCTTTTGTTTCTAGATGCATTGTTAGCCACAAACATCTGGGGTTTTCTTCCCCAACCCTTCATCTACTTTCTTTTCCTTTCTCTGAGCAGGGAAGAAAAACAATTGAGATGAAAGGATTCTTATTTCCCAAGCAAGGAAGGAATTAGGATAAATATAGAAAGCCTTATTTTTCTGTCACTCACCCTTAGAGAACCAAATCCCATGGTATGAAGCAAGTCATGAAAATGAGATTTAAAGGTCTTGTTGATATCTCAGGTCTATCCATGCCTAAATAGGCTGGGAATGAGGTATGGGATAATGTTGCAGTGGTAGTGATTGCTTTGTTGTTTCTATAAAATTTGTGTCTTTATTTCCCAGAAGGTAACTCAAATATGTTTACTGAAGGAAGATAGTAACAAAGCAACACTCACATTGGTAAGCCATGAGAGGATACTGTGCAAATATAGTTGGCATTTGGTGTGGGTAATCTTCCAACAGGCTCCATATTAACTTCTCTTTTTTATGGCTTAGTTGGTTTTTTTTTTTTTTTTGCTTCTGTTGCTAGGAAACAACTATCAGAAAGCATATTTTTTGGGGGGTATCTTCGCCACCCTTCATAGCAAATGTAGTAAAATCTTTGACTCCTGTTAATGCATGGAGATAATAACGTGGATTGCAAGTTGTTTTTGCACTTTGCAAAAATGGGAAAAGCAAACAAGCAAATAAAAGCACATTTTTTTAACCTCTTATTTTTTTTTCCCCAGGGAAAAAAAATGAACTGGCAATGAATGTACTTATTCATTCTTCCTGTTTCCCTCCATCTTCTAAAAAAAGAGATAATTTGAAATACCTGGATAGGGATCTTTCCTATTATATGAAATCTAGGACATTACATGCAGGTGCAAATTTGGAGCCAGCTAGTAAATTGAGATGTGTTTGCCACATCAAGAAGGGAAGCTCCTAATGGGGAAGTTAATGTTTTTTTTTTTTTTAAGAAGTAAGACTTGTGTGTGACGGAGAGCATAAAACTAGTTCCCCTGCTCTTTTGGTCCCCCTATAAGCCATTTTTATTATAAGTCCTATCTTCCTCTGAGAAAATTGCAGAAATGCTCCCTGAAAAATTGCCTTTCCATCTTCATAAAATGCAGTTTCACTAGTTTCGCTTTACTTGGGAATTTGTAATTTATTTGGAATTTCCAGAGAGGAGTTATCTACTACTGCAAAATCCAACTTAAATTTGAAAGTATTCTAATTCTGACTTTCATTTCTTGGACCCCACTTAATACTTTGTAAAAATGTTGTACTTCAACCCACAAGATACTTAGCCAGTGACTGCAAGTACACCTTGACTTACAATTGAGCCCAACATTTCATTGCTAAATGTTATGTGAATTTTGCCCCATTTTATAACTTTCCTTGCCACGGTTGTTAAGTGAATCTCTGAAGTTAAGTTAGCAATATGGTTGTTATGTGAATCTGGCTTCCCCATTGACTTGGCTTGGCAGAAGGTTGCAAAGATCATTGATCACATGACCTTGGGACACTGCAACTGTCGTAAGTAGGAGTCAGCTGTCACAAGTGTGAAAATGGTCATAAGTTATTTTTTCAGTTCCATCATAACTTTGAATAGTCGCTAAATGAACTGTTATAAGTCAAGGACTACCTATATGTATAAAAGTCCCAGGAACAGAAGTCTGAATTTGTCTGGGATTTTTCTGAAATAAATATAGAGTGTTCTGAATCATTTTATGAACCATCTCTTTTTAATTTCCTTCTTTTCCTCTCAGGCATAGAAAAATAATTAATATTGAAAGCATTTAACACACTGATATTTTGGACTATCCTAGCCGAGGTAGGGAAGCATCTTGTCATGCCCTTGGTGGAGACTGACTCTGAGGAAGAGGAGAAACAGCCAACAGGGAGTGGAAGTGTGGCTCCAGAGGTGGTGGAGGAGGCTGGGGAAGGGCAGAGGCCGGCTGGGCAGTCAGAGGAGGATCCAGGCCCATCCTCTATCCATCCTAGGTCACGCAGGGAGGAGAGGATCAGGGAAAAGCATGGTCTACTTGGGAGGAGAGGGCCATGATCCTCCTCATGGGTTGCAGCTGTGAGCTCTGTATAAGAGTTTGAAACTGCGTGTTCACAGACGCTGAAGTCAAATTAGCGCTTTCTTTAGATGAGGTTTATCTTTGTTGGTGTTCTTCCCATGGACTCTCCTCGGTTATCTTCCTGGAACGTGTGATTAATTAACTTGGTTTGCCTTGGAACTCTCGTCAATGCAGTTTGTTTTTGGTTTCCTTTTGCTTCGTTATCTACTTTTTGAATTTAAGCGGTGACTAATACAACAGCGAAGTTAAGCTGAAGGCATTATAAGACCTTGATTCATGTTTTAGTTTTTGTGTTATTTTTGAGACGCTACAGGTCATCACACATCTTATATCTTTGGAGTAATTCACTTGGTTTTACTTCATTTTATTTATTTCCTTCTACATCAGTGAGGAACTTTGGTGGCATGAGCAGCACAAGTTATTGTGTTTGTTATCAACATAAGGTCAAAAATATCAAGACCATATGCACACATAAACACAGAGGTTATATATGCGGCTTTCCAAGCAAAGCTCCTGCAAGACTTCAGTTTTCATTGCAAAAGGCCACTGGATTGGAACAAATCAAAATACATTGCACATTAAATGTCAGAAAATTTAAATCGTGACCGAGCTGAAAAATAGCACATTGTTTTCAAAGGTAAGAGGAAGATAAGGAAACAATCTCCTGGAATGTATTTTTGTTTTTTTGAAAGTCATGTAATATGGTAAATTACTTTCCTTTCAGAGAGCAATGTTTTAAATGTTTTGGAAGATTTTCAGAAAGGAACTTTCATCATCCAAACTTTGGGCTACATTCTACTTTATCTCTCTTTCTTTTAAGGTCTGAAATTGCTGTAATAACCCAATTGCCAACTCTGCTTCCTAATCTTTATTTTATTATTAGTGGAAAGTAATTATCAGTTTAATGAGCATCATTTGCCTTTGTTTCATATCCAAACCACTATGAATATCAAGGTGTTAAAAAAACATAGTAATAGTAAAATTCATTATTGCAGTGGTTTATTCACATGCAGCTGATGCTTGATTACTAGGACATGTTCGTTTTAAAGTTGTTGGAAGTTAAAACCCACCCCTCTCCTAGGAAAATGAAATATGTTAGGATATACTAAGAAGGCAGAATATTTCCCCTAAAAAGAAAAGTAGAAACTCAGAAGCAGAAGCTCACTTCCCATTTTTGTTAATGGGTGGGCCATTAAGGCCTGGGACAGTATTCTACATAACAAAGCCCTCTACCCATCTCACCACATGGCCTGGGAAGATTGCATCAGCCAGCACTCGGCTGAAGCCATGTGGTCCAGACAAAGCCTACATAGTTAAGACACCCACCCCTGGGAGTCTGACAGCCAATGGGATACATTTCTTACACAGGAACAGGAAACACTAAGATGAGACCCAACAGAGGGTATATAACTAAGGGTCTCTCCGCATCTTGCCCCTTCTTTTACTTCACCCAACCTCTTGAAGCATGTGATCGTCCTTTTCACTTTGGAGCTCCAAGCCATGGGTCTTGTCCACCATTAAACCATCTTTCCAAACAGCCTCCATTTTTTCAGTGTCTTTTTCCCCACTTGGAACTGAACCCGGAAAGATAATTCTTTCAACAAAGTCTAGCCATAACTGAAAACCTATCCATTCTGATTCACTCCTAGGGTTTTATGAGATGGGATAGGGGAGATAGGGGAGGGGAGAGGAGAGGGGAGAGGAGAGAAACAAGAAGAGACTGAGATACTACAGATAAAAGTTAATTTGTGGGGTTCTGTTAAGACTTATCCTACAAAAGTTGGATGAAAACATATATATTGACTGAACACTAATGGTAATGGAGAACATACTGTTTTCCAACCATTTTTTGAATGTCCTATTTAGTCTCTAAGGGCAGTTCAAGAGACCAATTTGCTCAAAAATTACAGAGTGAATAATTTTATTGTATTTATTATGCCTGTTATAAAGTTTACAGGCCTGACAAGATAGATAACTGCCTGGTATAGAAAAATACCTTTCATAAAATGCACCAGGTTTCTGCTCCAAATGAAGGCATCATACGCCTGTTGGATTCTTTCAGGTTATTCAGAAATATACTTGGCAGACTCAAGTATACACCCCTTGCCCCACTTCTGAGACTTAATTATTCATACTTTCAACAGCATACAAAACATTGCCATGGCCTTGAGATCATACCGAAATATATTCCCACATGAAAAGATGCAATTTGTTCAATGACATCCCATGCGTGTACCCAGGGAAAGTCTATTTGATCTAACTAAATTATGGATTAAAATTATTTGGTTCTTCCTACTGGTTTGGTTTCCTTAGTTCGAGCAGATAGTTTTGTAAGTAAATGGAGAGGCTCTGTTTTTTTCAAAAGCTGAACCAATATGGATATACAGAGGAAGCTGTATGAGCTTTGGGCTATGATGAGGCCAAGACAGAGCTAAGGCAGAGCCTTTGATACAGAAGAACTAGAAGTATAAAGTTGTCTGTCAAGGGGGATTTATCTCAGCAGTGAGCCTATTAGTTCCAGCGTAGCCAGATATTTAAGTCAAATTGAAATTTCAAAATAAAGTAAAGCTTGTTGTTAGTATCCTTTAATGTGTTTCCAACAGCTGTAGCGGAAGACAGATATAAGAAAAATGAAGTTCAGCTTGGTCTGGGTAGGATGAGCCCAGCGGAGACCATACAATAACGTTTTATCTACAGACTGTCCTTGACTTATGACCACAATTGAGTCCAGAATGTTATGTTGCTAAGTGAGATATTAGTTAAATGAGTTTTGCCACATTTTATAACCTTTCTTGCCATGGTTATTAAGTGAATCAATGCAGTTGTTAAATTAGTAGCATGATTATTAAGTGAATTGTGGTTTGTTTTTCAGGTCGCAAAAGATAACAGATAACAAATAATCAGAGTTGGAAGGGACCTTATAGGTCATCTAGTCCAAACCCCCACCCAAGTAGGAGACTCTACACCAATTCTGACAGAGGGGAGTCCAATCTCTTCTTGAAAGTCTCAAGTGATGGCGCTCCCACAACTTCCGGGGGCAACTTCTGTTCCACGGGTTGATTGTTCTCACTGTCAGAAAGTTTCTCCTTATTTCCAGGTTGAATCTCTCCTTGTCCAGTTTCCATCCATTATTCCTTGTCTGGCCTACAGGTGCTTTAGAAAATAGCTTGACCCTCACCTCTTTGTGGCAGCCCCTCAAATATTAGAAGACTGCTATTGTGTCTCCCCTGGTCCTTCTCTTCACTAGACCAGCTAAACCCAGTTCCTGCAATTGTTTTTCATATGTTTTAGTCTCCAGTCCCCTAATCATCCTGGTTGCTCTTCTCTGTACTTTTTCTAGAGTCTTAACATCTTTTTTATAATGTGATGAACAAAACTGGATGCAGTACTCTAGGTGTAGTCTTACTAAGGCTTTATAGAGTGATATTAGAGTGGTATTAGATGATCACATGATCCCAGGACACCGCAACCATCATAAATGTGAGTCAGTCATCAAGCATTCAAATGTAAATCATGTGACCATGGGGATGCTGCAATGGTCATAAGTGTGAAAAATAGGTCATAGGTCAGTTTTTTCAGTGTGGTTGTAACTTTGGTCACTAAATGAACTGTGGTAAGTCAAGGACTACCTAGTTTTTTTACATATGCACAAGGATATTGGCACATGATATATATGCCAATTAATAAGTTTCCTAAGGTACTTTGATTTATTCTGTCTTTAATATCTTCTGTTAGTTAAATAGCAATAGCATTTCAACTTATACACCACTTCACAGTTCTTTTATAGCCCTCTCTAAGTGGTTTACAGAGTCAGCCTCTTGCCTCCAACAATCTGGATCCTCAATTTAATAACCTTGGAAGGATGGAAGGCTGAGTCAACCTTGAGCCTGGTGAGATTTGAACTGCCAAATTGCAGACAGCCGGCAGGCAGCAGAAGTAGCCTGCAGTACTGCAATCTCACCATTGCACCACTGCTGCTCATAAAGATGACGTCATCTTGATAAATGTCTTGCAATAGTTATATTGTCTGTAGAGTCCATATTGCGTTGACGGCTTAGTATTCATATTTTACTGTGGTTCATAAGTTTACAATTTTACTAATTTGGATTTTGTATATTTTGATCTTTTGACTGTAAGAATATGTAGGATCTTGATTTTATCCCAATTAATATTACAGCATTAAATATATCTCAATAGTTATATTCTCTATTGAATCCATAGTGCGATGACTGTACAGCATTAATACTGTTACTGTGGTTCATAGGCTTAGCCATTTTATTAATGTTCTGTTTGCATACTTTTGATCTTTGACTGCAATAATATATAGGATCTTAGGATCTTAGTTTTATTTCAATTAATTTTAAGTGTCAGTCTCAGCCAATTGTCAGCCATCAAATCGAGCAAAATTTCAGCTGAACGAACACATATCTTCATAGTCTACCTTGTTCACCTTCTCCCTTGAATGAAATAGATGAGTGTTTCTCAGTCTTGGCCAAGTGAAATCCATGTCTCCCAGAATTCCCCAGCCAGCATCTTCACCTGGTCAAGGTTGAGAAACACTAAAATAGACAACCAAATGGTTTTCTTTCAAGAATAGAATGAAATCATTCAATCCAACTTCTTTATTCAAATTAATCTGCTTTTATATTCATAGCAAACTAGCATATCAGAGGTCTCAAATCTAACTTTCTACACATCCATCTTGGTATAATTAAGTTGAAATCCTATTCACTTGATTTTAAATATTAGCAGTAGCAAAAATCAATAGGCTCGCTAGCAAACTCTCCTTAATGTTGGTTGAATATGCTGCTGATAAATGTGATGTGCTCTTTTATCATAACAGGATATCTTTGGGGACAAAATAAGGCTGCCTCTGGTGGCAACTGTATCTGAATATATGAAGAATGAAGTGTGAAGAAAAAATGAAATTACCAGGTTGAATTGAGCAGATGAACTGAATGCAGTCTCATCAGAAGAATGATGGTCAAAAATCACAGTGAATTATTTGTCTTCAATCTTGCGTAAAAATAATTAGATTTATTTTTATAGGCATTATGTTTCCCAGGTCTTTCTTTTGTTGGTAGTTTGGTGGTATGGTGTCATGTAGCAGTGCTGACTCCCTTTTAAAAGTCCTATTTTATGTACACACAAATGCTTTATGTGTGTTTTAAGTGCATGATACTTCAAAATAAATGGATTATTCTTCAAATATAAAATATCTCACATATAGAAGCCAAATACGGAAGACACAGCTTAAAGATAGAAGCCAATTAAACTACTAGTACTGAAGAAGTTTTGTGTGTGTGTTTATGTGTGTGCGTGTGTGTTCCATTAAACAACTGTTAGAGAAATGTTTAGAGCTGAATCAATTTTATCTTTGACAGCTATAGTCTTACATTTTGAGGACATATGCTGGAAATGGAGGGTTATATCCATACATATTATGAAGTAAAATATTTGACACAATCCAATTAAAATTTGACACATGGCATTAGGGTCTTCAGAATTTTTAGCACATTACATTTGTTCTGAATTTACTTTGTATATAGAAAAACTTTCAATTAATTTAATGTATTTACCAAATGTACTTCTTTATACTTCGCAATGAAGTTCTCAACTCAAATCCACACAGACAGACACACATACACACATAGAGAGGGTGCACATGAGAGAGATACTAGAACATTGCTTTGAAATCTGCAAAGAGTGGGTGAACAGTCATTGAAAAATATTGAAGAGCCGTGTCACGTATGAATACATGAAATTAATCAGAGTTGCTTTTAATGGCTTTAATTCACTTGAGTTTTGCTAAAGACAAGAAAAGATCTTATCTTGGGCTTAGAATGCTTTGCCTACTGTGGCCAAGGATGAATTCATCTTTGGCCAGTATTATAAGGCGTATAAGTATTATTTGTTTATTTGTTTATTTTTTTGTTTGTTTATTTATTTATATGAGCATATAAGGAGTATAAGTATAGAAGAAGTATTTTTATACCAAGTAGCAATAAGACTATTCCAAGGTTTTAGACTAAAGATGAAAATGATAATTTATTCTACACAATTTGCCATTTGGAGGTCAAGACAATATTTACTTCTGCATTATATATGTAACCATTACACGGGAATACAGATTTGCACCTAAAAGAAAGATGTAAATACCACTATCCAGCCATATTTCCCAGTCTTCCAGTGAAACTACTATCACTACAGTTATAGTATTTTGTAATTCATTCATTTGGATTCCTGAGCAGAAACTGATATTTTAAATATGCAATGCAACCCTCCTTCCCCATTACTGGTTTTGTTCCTGTTGAACAAATAAGTACCGTTTAATTTCTAAATTCTTATTATAAGACTCATCCTACTAGGTCTCTGCTATAGTTATTAAAACATATTTGCTTCTGTCTACCACAGGCTCAGCTCATCTTCTTTATTTCCCATTGGTGTATAATGCATGGACATTGTTGTATGAACAATGATGCTTGTGAACTTTGTAAGACAATGTTCTTTCTGATTTTTCATTGAGTAGTGTAAAACACCCACTTAATGTTAATGCCATTTCAAGGTTGACTAAGTCTTCCATCTTTCCAACGTCGGTAGAATGAGAACCCAGATTGTTGGGAGCAATACAATGACTCAGTAAACCACATAGAGAAGCACTGTAAAGCACTGTGAAGCGGTATATAAGTTTAAGTGCTATTGCTATTGTTATTTTCTTCTTTAGCTAAGGACTTTATTTCAGGAACTTCATTTCTAACCCTTACAGAATTCAGCTAGAGAGTCAAGTTTGCCTCATCCCAAAAATTTTTTAACCATTCCCTTGGGAAAAACAACCAAGAAACTCAGCCTATGGTAGAAGTCCATCTGTCTAAGGTAGATGCAGACAAACAACACTTATTGTGTACTTCCAGATTTCTCACTGTTTGGTTAATTAAGGCAATACAGTATGTTTTCAGCTTGTGGCATGAAATAATCTTGTTGGATCATACTAAAGAAAATCCTTGACAATTAATATGACTCATTCCCCCATTATTTGTGATTATTATGTGGTTCAATTGTGACTTTAACAACACACAGTTGAAAAGACAATTGTATTCTCTTTTCTCTGAATATTATAAAGCATTCCTATCTCCTGATAGTAGACATGTCTGGCTAAACAGGAGCCAAGGGGCAAACAAACATGGATACACATCATCTTACAAAAACTACAACTTATGTACTGTATGTTGATGAAGATTCTCAGTCATCCAGCTAGAATTGTCTGAATATTGAGTCATGACAACTGGACTTATTTTCTTATTGGTTTGAGATGCTTCACTGCCCTATCCAAGCAGCTTTTTCAGGTGCCGTGAGTCAGCTTACATGCAACCATAATCTTGAGTCAAATGTTGGGATGCAAACATGTAACAGTGGCTTTTGTGTAACTTTTGTCAGTATATAGGTTTGTATGTGGCATCATTTTGGTATAGTAGCATTTTACTGTGGATTCTGCTGCTAAGAAAGATAAGACCAATTCAGATCGGTGTTGATGGGCTTAGCAATATGTCTCCTCTTGAGTGCAACAGAGCTAAATCTACAATACTTAAATGTTAAAGCAGGCTGCAAACACCAACAAACAGCGTTTGTTTTTTGAAAGTATTTATGACTGTTTTCTTTTTCTGAGATCTACTGAGAGAAAACATTATTTTTATAGTCTATAGCTTCTTATCTCATGATGTTCTTTCTGTATTTCTCACTGCTGATGGTGATGTCTAATCCATTTGACATTTTCCTAGTAGAACTTCACTGACTACCTTTAAACAATGAGTTTTGTAAGCTGTGATTGTCTTGCCCATCACTCCTTGTTTTTCTCTGGTTTCCCAGTTCATGCAGTCAGGATTATCTTGCCTTATTCAACATCTGGGTCCTAAAAATAATATTTTTGACACTATTGTTATGGAGAGACTAAATGTATCAATGCAACATAGGCGGTGCAGAAGGCACCAGGGAACCTTGGCATTTAGATTAGATTAACAGAGTTGGAAAGGATCTTGTAGGTCTTCTAGTCCACCCACCCACCCAAGCAGGAGACCCTACACCATTTCTGACAAATGGCAGTCCAATCTCTTCTTGAAAGCCTCCAGTGATGAAACTCCCACAACTTCTGAAGGCAACTTCTGTTCCATTGGTTGATTGTTCTCATTGTCAGAAAATTTCTCCTTATTTCTAGATTGAATTTCTTCTTGATCAGTTTCCATCCATTATTCCTTGTCTGGCCTTCGGGTGCTTTGCAAAATAGCTTGACTCCCTCCTCTATGAGGTAGCCCCTCAAATATTGGAAGACTGCTATCAAGTCTCCCCTGATCCTTCTCTTCAGTAGACTAGCCATGGCCAGTTCCTGCAACTGTTCTTCATATGTTTTAACTTCCAGTCCCCTAATCACTCTAGTTGCTCTTCTCTTCACTCTTTCTAGAGTCTCAACATCTTTTTCATAGTGTGGTGATCAAAACTGGATACAGTATTCTAGGTGTGGTCTTACTAAGACTTACATACATTGTTAGAGCCAAGTGCCTCTTGAGATGATTGCAGGTGTGTATATAGACACTTTTTCTCTCATCCACTCTCTTTCATGCAGTCCAGGATTTTGTCAATGGATTATAAACAATGAGCATGCATTCAAATGAGTGAAAGGTTATGATTGCCTGTTACCATAGGCAGATGAGATAATTGTTCCTCATTCCTCACTAGTAGCACAAAATTGCAACTAAAGTACAAAATTGCAGGCAAACTCTGCCCACTGCCAGGAGTTTGATCCTGATGGGACAAGCTTGACTTAGCCATCCATCCTTTTGAGTTCAGTAAAATGAGGACCCAGATTATAGGGGGAAATATGTAAATAAAGCATTGTAAATTGCCCAGAGAGTGCTGTAAAGCACTATGGGGCAGTATAAAATACTACTGTATGCTATTTTTCCTTGACAAATCTTGCCCCATAATCATTGTTTGATAGTTCACCATGATATGTACACTCTCTTTCTATTTTTGGTACAAGCATCTTGTGGTGTTGATCCAAATAAAAGTGGTTCATTACCACTTTTCTCCATATACTGGCTTAGGAATTCTAGAAGTTGAAGTACACACATCTTAAAGTTGCCAAGGCTAAGAAAGATAGTAACTGGACATAAATGGGAATTCTGTGAAGCTTGCAAGCATCTTAAAGCCAAATCAAGCCACAGAAAACAGCAACACAGAACTAATCACATCTGCTCATTCTCCAAAATGATATCCTGAAGGCTAGAAGCTGATTCGAACTTTCATGAATACAGAAGAATCTACTTCAGCTCACAAGCCTGGCCCAATAAAGTAAAGAAGCTTTAGTTTAATCACAGATCACAAAAAATAATAAAAAGGATTGCTACCTGTATAATTATTTTAAATAATTACATATGTAATATAATTCATACATAAAAGTAGAATGGCCATATTTGACTTTTAAAAAAATTATGACTGTAATTCCTTTTTATGGACATGGTGGCTCAGTGGCTAAGATGCTGAGCTAGTCAATCAGAAAGGTTGGCAGTTTGGCGGTTCAAATACCTAGCACCGTGTAATGGAGTGAGCTCCCGTTACTTGTCCCAGCTTCTGCCAACCTAGCAGTTTGAAAGCATGTAAAAATGCAAGTAGAAAAATAGGGACCCCTTTGGTGGGAAGGGAACAGCGTTCCATGCACCTTCGGCATTTAGTCATGCTGGCCACAGGACCACGGAGATGTCTTCAGACAGCGCTGGCTCTTCAGCTTTGTAACGGAGATGAGCACAGCCTCCTAGAGCCAGAAACTACTAGCACGTATGTGTGAGTGGAACCTTTACCTTTAGCTGCCTTAGCATTCTATCACCCTAAGGACTTTCTTAAACACCATTGGTCCAAAAACAAGGCCGAGGACTTTAAGTACCTTCCAAGACACCCACTTCTAGCCCTCTACTCACTGGAGAAATGAGTAAGTTTTCTATTAAAGTTCAAGAAGTTTCTTATGTGTTTTTAAAATATGGTGGTCATCAGGCAGTGTCTCTGCGGCCTATTTTATTATTCACCCTCCCTCTTTTTTGATTCAGTGGTTCTATTTAAAGAGGCTAGATGGAGCTGGAAACTTGATGGGCACCAGGGAGAATGCTGGGACAGACACTGATCAGTGGGTTGTGAGTTGCCTCTAATTATTCATGTTATCTTTCTAGTCTCTGCTTTGAACTGTTAATAGTGTAGAGAAATTAATTCATATCAATTTGTCAATCTAAATAGCATCATCAACAGCATCTCTGGGGCAGTTGACAAGGTCAATAAAATACGTCTTTCTTCAGAATGTTAGTTGTATTTCAAATGTTAGCTGTATAAACATTTTCTCACTCATTCCCGTAAATAAGAAATATGTTTTCTTGAGCCAGACCGTAAGTAGTTTTGAAAACCACAGAAGTAAAAGATGCAAATCATGTAATAAAAAAGCAGTCTTTTCATATTATAGGAGCAATGTATTTCCCTCATCTGAGAAGCTATTTCTAAAAGGATATAAAACAGGAAAGTACTAATAGCTTTCAAATCCCCATGGAGAAAATAATTCTTCTGCTCTATCTTCCAGATAGCTAACTGGAATATTTGTGAAGGAAATTTGCCTTTTGAACTTTTTCCCACAATATAATCAAATAAAGAGCTATACCCACTCTCTCTTCATACTTCTCTTTCTTCCCTTATGCTCCCAATGGAAAATGCAGTTTCTCAGATAAAGGAAATGTATATACCAATTGTGTACTGAAGCTTTTCTTTTACAAATAACACCTCCAGCACTGCAGATTAGACTGCAACCTATGTGCAGCAAACTTTTTTTAAAAAATTCACTGGCTTACTTCTTGCATAATACTAAGCAAAATGTGATTTGTTTTTGCTTTTGTTTAATGCATTGCATGAAGCAAGCCACTATAAATCATGGTTTATAGCAAGGATGGACAACTTGTTGGTGGCTGTTGTGAGAGATGAGCCATAAGCCAGCAGTTTGGAGGACAAAGTTGACAGTTATGTCAGCAGTCAACAATCATGAAGCTTCAAGGCTATGAAATCTGCAAAATGGCTGGTGAAAGATGGAGAAGACATGAAGAAACAGCAGTGAATTTAAATGATAAGAAAGGAACAGCACCTTCATGCTGGGGCAGTCAACTGTTCTAACTAGTTTTCAAAGAAGATTCTCATTCAATCACTTTAGTTGAGTTCAAGTCAAACAAGTCAAGTTGCATGAAATAGGAAGATGGGAATTTACTACCAGATATTGCTACAGGAAACCCAATCACAGAAGTCATGTTAGGAAGACTTTAGTAATGATTCTAAATGGGCAAAATCATGACATATAGACACAGCAAAGTTGGATTTTGAAGGGATATATAATTTGCTCTTGTAAGCATGCTATGATATTTTTGGCTAGTTCTTGACTGATTTTCACTTCAGAATAGAGGGACACCATAGCAATAGCAACAGCACTTATATACCACTTCATAGTGCTTTAGGGATTTCTCTAAGCTGTAAGAGTCAGCCTGTTGCCGCTAACAATCTGGGTCCTCATTTTACTGTCCTTGGAAGGATGGAAGGATGAATCAATCCTGAGCAGGTCAGAATTGAACTCCTGGCAGTGAGCAGTGAATTAGCCTGCAATATTGAATCTCTAACTGTCCAAACTATTTCAGTCTCATCTCTGTTTGTTCTGCAGATGCTGCCATTGGTTACTTGACTACAACTTTTCAGCAGTGAAAAGCCTTTATAAAAATTCCTGGGACACTCCAGAGAGATTAATAAAGAGAACCTCTTCTTTCTTAAAACATTTGCTCTCATTAGTACACTTTCTAAAAATTCTTTCAGCCTTTTTGTCTGGGGCCCGAAATAAGCCTGCAGGTATGCTATGAATGCTCTAGCTTAGATCTGCCAGTATCCTCTTCCCATTGTTTGCGCCTCAGATCTGGAGCCCCACCTGATTTTAATAAGCATTTGCTTCTGGCTTTCTAGCCATTATTAATGCCTTTGAACCTGTTCCCTGCCCATTGAATCCCAGGTTTACTTTTGGTCAATTGTACCAGCAGGCAATTTAAACCTAATGTATGAAGAAGCCTGATATTGCAATACAATGGTAATGGCAGATTTTCCCTAGAAATGGCACTAGCAAAGCCAGGGTTAATGAATAAGCATTGTCTTGTCTCAAAGGCTATTCCATCCTGCTCCATTCCTCTAAAGGCTTTTTTTTTTTTGGTTTAATAGCTTGTGTGAATCTAGTGACTGCCTCTCTCATTTCCTTATTGAGATACAGGCCATCCTAGAATTACAGCCACAAATGGGGCCGGAATGTCTGTTACTAAGTGAGGTGGCTGTTAATTCACACTTCATTTCATGACTTTTTTTTTGCTGCGGTCGGAGGGATAGGATCAAGATCACTTTATAATGCCTTGGTAAGGCCACACTTGGAATATTGCATCCAACTTTGGTCACCACAATGTAAAAAAGATGTTGAGACTCTAGAAAGAGGGCAGAGAAAAGCAACTAAGATGATTAGGGGACTGGAGGCTAAAACATTGAACAGTTGCTGGAATTGGGTATGTCTAATTTAATGAAAAGAAGGACTGGGGTGACAGCATAGCAGTTTTCCAATATTTAAGGGATTGTCACAAAGACAAGGTAGTCAGCTTATTCTCCAAACCACCTGAAAGCAGGACAAGGAGAAACGGATGGAAACTAATCAAGGAGAGAAACAACTTAGAACTAAGGAGAAATTTCCTGATAGTTAGAACAATTAATCAGTGGAGTGACTTGCTTCCACAAGTTGTGAATGCTCCAACACTGGAAAGATTGGACAACCATTTGTCTGAAATGGTATAGGGAGTTGGACTAGAAGATCTCCAACTCCATTATACTGTATTCTGTGTTAAGTAAATCATATGGCGGTTTAGTGAATCCAGCTTGCCTCATTGACCTTCCTTGTTGGAAGCTGCCTGGAGAGGTCACAAATGGTGATCATGGGACCCTGAGATGCTGCAACTGTCATAGATATGTTCTAGTTGCCAAGCATATGAATTTTGAGCATGTGACCATTGGGACACTGAAATGGTTGCAAGTGTGAGGAGGAAGTCATAAGTCACTTTTTTCAGCATCTTGAAACCATTGCCAAATGAATCATCATAAGTTGAGGATTACCTGTATGGTAAATGGTTGCTTTCCCCCCCCCTCTTACTTGTAGACCAATAAAGCATTAGTAGCAAATGCTTTAATGGTTAGAATGGGACCAGTAGTGATGATTGCAATGCATTATTGGTATCTTCATGCAAATCAAATATTACATGCTACTTAACAAAAAAACAAAAACAAAAAACAAAACCAGGAAAGCACCTGAGGCCAGCACCATACTGAAACTTAGCCTTCAGGCTAAGCTACTTCAGGCTAAATTATAATTTATACAAGGATCTTAATGTTTGGTTGCGCTAAGGCCACATCTGCACTTCCAATGTCACACAATTTTAGACATGTAATTGTCTCTTAACACCGTAGGTAATTGCATTATAAACATTTAGCTAATGCCAGGGAGCATCTCGCATCAATTGCTTCCCTTCCCTTATGCTCTGCATTGCAGATGAGAATAAGGCATAATTTTGTTCCTGATCTTTACCCAAGAACAAGCAAGGACTGAGCATCATTTCCCTCGTGGTTCCTTGGGTGACACAAAGCTACTAACGTTACCCCTTTTTTGTATAAATACTGCACGGGGCAACCTCTTCCTGGTCTTGGAACAGCCAAAAGAAAACTTAACCCTATTGTAGATCTTGACTTCCATCTGTTCTTCTGTTTAATCTAACTGTGCTCCCTCACTGCTCTGCTACACACCAAACCCCAGAGCACCTGCTCTGACATCTGTTCCTCTCTGGCTACAGTAGCTACTGCATTTATTTCCACCACTGGATACACTGCCTTCTTCCCTCATCTACTCACGTAATTGAGGGTTAAAAGCAACACAGCACACCTGTGTGCCAATATAATTGTGATATTGTGATAACCAACAGACAACTATGATATTCTCAGACGAATCAATTTGACCCATTTTTTAAAACCCAAACATTAAAAATATTGAAAACCTCATGAAATCACCATATCTCCTATGATTAAAAAGAATTCCCCTGAAATCTCATAAGAGTTTGATAATATTAGAATTTCATAAGTTTGCTATCCATCTTTTTAAAAAAATGAAATTAAGCAATACAGGTTGCACTTTAGCAACAGATCAGAATGTTCAAGTCTACTTACAGGTATTTTAATTTCCACATATTTTCTCTTTAGAATGGGATATCTATTTCACCTTCACTTAAGATCTCAGGGCAGAAAGATGCAGGTATTCCATTATATCAGAATGTACAAAATTTTAGATAATTTCCAGCCACCTCAAGGAGACTTCTCTAATTCTTTTTTATTTATATTGATACCATGAAGCAGAATATGATCAGTTTCATTCTTATTCGGGCCTTATCAGATGTGCTAACACCCAAATACATATATCTGATGAGTCCCAAATAAGGATAAAACTGTTACATACTGACTCCTGGTGGTCAGCATTAATAAAAAATAATAATACATATCCTATTAGTTGGTAGATTATTATCATTTATAATATAATTCTTCTAGATCCTGGTTCTTTAATACATGAACCTGAGCTACTTTTTCAAATGAAACTACTAACAAAAATTAATAAGCCATTTCTCAATTTATCAAAAATTTTCCAATACCAAGTGATTAACAATTTAAGTACTCAAAGTAAATATGTAATAATTGGATTAAAAAAGAAATTACATCCCCTCCTCTCTTATTCTTGCATTATACAAGATTGAACAGCAGATCTTGGTACCAGAAAAATTCCTGCTCTCCTTTGTAATTATTTGTTTAGCAGGGTGATGGCGTTCAGGGAAAAACTGTCCTTGTGTCTAGTTGTTCTGGTGTGCAGTGCTGTATAGCATCATTTTGAGGGTAGGAGTTGAAAGAATTTATGTCCAGGATGTGAGGGGTCTGTAAATATTTTCACAGCCCTCTTTTTGACTTGTGTTGTATACAGGTCCTCAATAGAAGGCAGGTTGGTAGCAATTGTTTTTTCTGCAGTTCTAATTGTACTGTATTGGACTCAAACATTATTCCTCTCCTTTTTCCATCACTCTATATATTTCTCTGAGATTTAATATGTTGTTAGAATCCAGTTGTTGTCGCTCTATTAGCTTTGATTTTGCTATGCTTGTGATTTAGTGGCATTCGCCCGAATTGCGAGATACTGGTGACTCTCAGACTGACCTTGGAGTCTTATTTTGTTCAAAGCCTCATCTTCTGCCTGATCCTTCTATATGAAACCTGACTCGGGTTTTGACCTCGTTGTAAGCCACAGGCGCTCTGCATTACTAGCTTGGTTATTGGCTTGCTTGTTCAACAGGCAAGCCATGCCCTTAGGCACAACCCTTCCACATTTTCACTTTTCAGAAAGATCCGATAGCGAGGACTGGAAAAGCTCTCTCAAGACCAAGATAACTAATTTCTTCTCAGTGATGGACAAACCAACTGACTGCTATAAAACACATTTCTATGTTCTTACCCTGAGCTGATAATATCCAGCTGAGTTCATCTCTATATTAGAAACCTGTATCAATTATAATCAATTGGAAACCATCTGCTACAGCCTGTTTTTCTGTACAATTGCTGATAAGCAGAAGTGTCCCTGTGACTGAGTCTTATCTGCTAGGATCTGCGTTGGCAAGCCAACAAAATTATATCAAAGCTGTGTACTACTGTAAACTGGGGATTAATAAAAGTGAGAATTCATCTACAAATATTTTACAAGATAGGTAAACAAACACAGATCTGGATTGGCTTTCAAAGAAAATTGGAAATAAACTTATGCAAATATTTTATATAGATGAATTATTTACCTTTTATTAATTTTTTTGCTTTCTTCTTCTTCTTCTTCTTCTTCTTCTTCTTCTTCTTCTTCTTCTTCTTCTTCTTCTTCTTCTTCTTCTTCTTCTTCTTCTTCTTCTTCTTCTTCTTCTCCTCCTCCTCCTCCTCCTCCTCCTCCTCCTCCTCCTCCTCCTTCTCCTTTTTTGGCATGTTGATTCCTTGTCAGTTACATTAAAAATGGCCCTACAGATTTTCTGTCATGATGCATTATTACACATGAAAAATAAATGCCAGCATATGTAGAATATGCCAGGCATTTTTGTAAAAAATCCAAACAACAAATATCAGTATCTGCTGAACAAAGCTGAACAATTTTTTTTAAAAAAAAATAAGATAATGCTGTCCCGGATTCTGGCAGTTACCCCAATTAAATCATGAGTCTCAAGCCAAATTTCCAAAACTTCAAAAGGATTATTGGGAGTTAACGTACCAGCACTGCCTGGGTGTAGCCGACTCTGAGACACATAATTCATTGTCATCCTTGACCCTGGTTTTCTCCCACCCCCTGGGAGTATCATAATTCATATTCTCCAATGGGACACATCCATAGCCAAGAGTCATCGATCATGTTATTCAATTAGAATTTTGTGCAGCAGAAACTTCAGTCACCTAATTACTATCTTTGAAAACTATTTATGGAATGCACTTTCGGTTTCTAAAGCTGCTGCACTGCTCTTTCAAATCCCTTTCCCCCCTCCCTTTCTGTTGGCAACTCTAAAAAGACCATAGAAATATTTTGAGTTGACAAATGCCATGAAAATTGCTGGGACTTTATGACTACACATATTTCTTAAAAGTTAGCAGTACAAGTTGCTAGGGAGATTGGCTGATTGCACTCAGTAGTACCAAACCATTGAAATAAATTTATTCAAAAAGAAGGTAAGGTACCGGCTATTTCCCTAGAGATTTAATGTGAAAACACTAGACTTTTAAATGATGTCTGCATTGCATTTAACATCTCAACATAAATTTCTTTAATAAATACAATAATACATTTCCTCTTATACCCACAAAACCATGAACCCCAAAACCATCAATAGTCTTCCAGTTAGTCAAGTCCCTCCCTTAAAGAAAATCAAAATCTACCTCAGGATTGAAAAAAAAAAATTCAGAAGCTTGCATTTAGTTCTATTGACCTAAGAAAGAGATTGCTTTTGGGTATGCATTTTAGATTATTTTATGCACCATTTTTACTGCAGTAGCAAGATATTTCTTTTTTAAAGTATCATATAACACCTTATTGCTAAAACATTTCCATTTTATGTGCTCATTTGCAAGGCTGCCTGATGTAGGGTATATTAGCTCAGGCTGAAACAACTTAATACAACAGCTGTCCACTGAGGTCACCTACTATTTAATACTGCTACAATATTTATCACTGAACTATTCACTTTGTGGTGGGGAACAACTTAAGGAATAGAGATTATCCATTCTGAATTCGGGGAGAAAAATCAAGTTCTGGACAATGCTTGTTTTAATAATAGACTGATCAATGCAGATATTGCTCAAGTTTATGCAGACTTAATATAAGAACAAAGCCAATAAAGCCATCAGACTTTTCTTCAAGCTACAAATTTCCAGGTTATTTGTGCTTCATTTGTATGGTTTCCTGGCAGCTCTAATACTCTCATCTCTTGTGAATCCTTTTATCAAACAGGACATGCTATGTAAAGAGCTCAGCCACTTGGCGAGTTCCTTCTCTGACACCTAGAGAAATCCTTTTTGCTGGAACTTCTCTGAGACCAGTAATATGTAACTGATTACTTTTCAAGATCCAGTAATCCATCATTTATAATAGCATACATATTCCTTCCAAGTAAATTTACCTGGCCTGTCACAATTTGTTAAGGCATTATCTCTAAGAGGTGAGATTGTTCTGAGTGAAGACTCCTTCATCTATCTCCTAGTTAATTTTCAAGCACCATCTTCCCAAGGTTTATTTGAAACACCGTTATTCATTTTCTGGGCTATCTGATTTCTCACCCTGGATGCGGGTATCATTAAGAAAACAAGCACATAGGGAATGGCATCATTTTTTGTCATTTAAAGTAACAGTTGGACTTCTTTCTACTTAGTTACTTAGATTTTACATCTGTTACATATAGACAGAGTCCTGTTTTGAAGATGTTTTTTTAAGGAATATCCACAGGAGTGAGAGTTTCTCAAAATATGGCTAGATTGACATGTTGTTGTAAGCCATGTTGAATAAACCATTCTAAAGTAGGTTTACAGCACATATTAAACAAAAAAAAGTAAAACAAACAAGCAACATATAAATATCTAGTCAGGTTTTTGAAAGATTGTTGTCCATTTTTAAAAAAACTAGTAAGAAAACAATATATTTGTAATAGTGGTGAAGCAGCTTGGGTGTAGGTTGATGGTGAAGGTTCTTTCTCCAAACCTGTGGGTTGGTTTCCAAATGTTTCAATCAATCAATCAGAATAGAGCTGGAAAGGACCTTAAAGGTCTTCTGGTCCAGCCCACTGCTCAAACAGGAGATCCTATACCATTTCAGATAAGTAATTATCCAGTCTCTTCTTAAAAACCTCCAGTGATGAAGCACCCACACCTTCTGAAGACAAGCTGTCTCACCAAGTTAGGCAACCTAGACTGTCTACTATTGACCTCACCCCTTACCTAAGAGGTCTGTAGGGGGTATGCATAAGTGCACTAATGTGCCTACCATCCCTGTCCTAATGTTTCTTTTTTATTCATATCCATTTCATGTATTCATAACCATGCTTATACCTGTTATCTAATACTTGCTTGACAAATAAATAAAATAAATAAAAATAAACCTCTTCAACAGAGTTTAGGGGATGTCAGTGTTCTTCTGTTTATAAGGGCTTCGTATGGTCAGAACGTCTTGTGATGGGACAGGTGTGGGTGTGCAAAATGAGGGTCTTGTAATGGGTCTTGTGATGAATCAGGTGTGAGTCACCAGGGAGAGTCTTGTGATGGGACTTGTGATGGGCAGGTGAGGGCCATTGGGGGGTGAAGTACTGGTTGGACGGCTTGCGAGGGTTGATTGAAGGCTGATGCTGTGCAGGTGATTTGGATTCTGAGGGGTTTGTAGCATGGTTGTAGGTCAAAAAGATACATCTCAACCTTTTTTTTCCTCCCCAGTTCAAAGGAACTAGAGACTTTAAAATCCCCACCCTACTTCAAATTTTAGCCAGAATTCTCACAATCCTCTGAAATGACACCATATTTTATTTTATTTTAAATTGTTAACAGTGGATCAGAGGTGGTATTCAGCAGGTTCTGACAAGTTCTGGAGAACCGGTAGTGGAAATTTTGAATAGTTCAGAGAACCAGCAAACACCATCTCTGATTGGAGATTTTACAGTATCCTTCCCCTGCCACACCGACCAAGCCACAACCACAGAACCAGTAGTAAAAAAAATTGAATCCCACCACTGCAGTGAATAATAATCTTAATCTGTCCTGGAACTATTAAACCTGGCCCTGAGTTACTACAATACCATTCTGTATCTAGTGCAAGGGTCTTCAAACTTGGCAAGTTTAAGACTTGTGGACTTCAATTCCCAGAATTCCTGAGCTAAAGAGACTGGAGGAGGAATTCTGGGAGTTGAGGTCCACAAGTCTTCACGCTGTCATGTTTGAAGAACCCTGATCTAGTGTATAAAATACTAAGATGTTGTAGCAATGGAATTAAGAAGTATGAGTTTACATGAATATAGTACATCTGTTATATGGACTTGCTTTTTCTGTGGGAGGAGTCCATTTCAGGATTCCCCCTCCCTTCAATCTATTTTTTTTTCACCTATTAAAGCCACTAAATGTATTTGATGGGAAGAATATTCTGTTACATTCATTGTGGTAACATCAACTCTTCAAAGTATTACATCATTTCAGCTGGTAGCCTGGATTTATCATAGCTTTCCATGAACATATGGTCATAACAGCAGAATCTATATAACAAAAAATAATATAACATTAATAAAACATAGGTTTTTTTTTTGACAGATAGACTCTTCTATTCTTCAGGATGGGGTACTTCATTTTTTCCTCCTTTTTATGTTTTCATTGGCAAGGTACTGAAGTCTATATTTTAACTTCTCCACTTTCAGGGCATTTTTCTAGATAGTTCTAACTTATGGTGTGAACAGATTTTTTTTTTTTTGAATCGGCCAAAATGACTCTTGCTTCTGTATTAGTATTCTGTTGCACAATTTTCTAGGCAGCCACTTTAACTGACCATCTCATATCCCACCTTGGGATTTAATATCCAGATGAAAAGCCATGAAGGTTACAGATCTGTTCATTGAAGGACTGGCTTTGCATACACACCTTCATTTAACTTCTGACAAAAGTTAAATGCCGTATTTTCATTCCTTGCCTGCGAGAGAACTTATTGTAATTTTCTCCTCCTTTCAAAAAAATATTTTAGCCTTCATTTCATTTTAGGTCAAACAGGAGGAACATGATGAAAAAAAATTCTATTCTTTCAATAAATAGCAGCATGAAAAAATCAGTACAGCAATATGAATGGAATGGAACGGAATATGGAATGGAATATGGAACAGAACCGGAAGAATAGGGTAGGGGAGAAGAGAAGAGAAGAGAAGAGAAGAGAAGAGAAGAGAAGAGAAGAGAAGAGAAGAGAAGAGAAGAGAAGAGAAGATAATAACAGAACACTTCATTGGAGAAATGCGATAGACACACAATGAATTTGTGAACTTCTTGACTCATAATTCCCTTGCTATTGTTGGAGCCTGATGTGAAGAATTCCTTTCTTTCCCCACCCCAAATTATTTTCTCACCATAGAAGTCACAAATCCTCTTTTACAGGCAGAATCTCATGTTGTATTCATTGTGGTAGCATCAACTCTCCAATCGTTTGTTTTTTTTTAAATAGTGGTGGGATTCTACTGGTTTGGACTGGTTCAGGCGAACCCCTTGTTCCAATGATCAGCTGGCACCAAACTGGTTTGCTGAAACGAGCATGTGGGCCCCTGTTCTTTCTTGTGCTTTGTTTCCTTTTTTTTAGAGCGCCGTTGATTTGCATGGCAGAATGGTTTGCTGCTCCTCAGGTGTTTGAGTCACAGAGGCTGCAGTATGGGCTTTTTAAAAATGCAGAATGCGCGCGCGATCACTGAACCGGTTGTTATACTGGTGGAATCCCACCAGTATTTAACTGGTCGTGGTCATCAGCTTGGTGCTGCTTATCTCTCTTAATGCTTATCTACATCAGTCTATGAACCTTAAAACCAGCTCCAAGTTTTAAATCTTTCTTTTGTTGCATGGGGGCTTCAACTGCGGAAAAAAATGTACACTGAGGATTGAACCTGTCAAAGTATTTTCAGCTCATAGCAATGCCTTGGGCAAACTTATATCATCCTGACACAAAAGTATCTGGAAGTCATACCTCAGAGATTGCCCTGCTTGAAAAAAACAGCACTTCCTAGAAGCATAGCAGTGTTATAATTAAAAATATATCAATTGGTTGAATTGTCACTACAGGCAAAAACACGGTTCAGCATTATTGTCTGTCTTCATTCTTTCTTCTTGGACTGCCTCCTCTGTACCCTACCCCAAAGGGCTGTTCGCACTCATTTATGCTTTTTATCTAAGGACTCAGTCCTCGTTTCGCAATTAAGCCCATGGCTCCAGGCCTGAGAAGCAGAACTGGAGGGGGCTGCCCGAAAATGTACAAATGTTTTGCAAATTCCATCTTTGTGAAAGTATTCCACATCCATTTCAAAAGAAGTCAATTAATATGCAGATTTTGGATCACAAAGCGAATGAAGACAAATGCCATCATTTTTGGCTCCCAGAAATGATAATTTCACTCTTAATAATAGACCAGAAACGGGAAGTTTAATTATGCAATGCTTTTTTTGAAACAGATCCTTATTATGTTCTCTGGCTGTTGTTTTATTTGGGTTGGTTGTTTTGGTGTGCATTTGCAAATGTGAATTATAATTGGGACTTCTGTAATTAAAGAAATAATTAAATACCACAGGCATACTTTTTGCAATGGTTTAGGGCGATTCCATTTTTGTGTTTTCTTAATGCTTGTTATACTGAACTACTATCTTTTCCTTTAACAATGCAGACCCAAATAGGTAAAATAATTCATTCTTTTGGCATCATAAACAGGATTTTGTTAAAGAAAGAAAGAAACATGAACATTGTTTTGTTTGTGGAGAAATAAAAGATTCTTTTAAATAAATTTAAGCCTGGGAATCAGTTCCAGTTGACGAATTTGTGCAAATAAGTTGCTTTCTCAGGCAGCTTTATTTTATTTTAATTAAGTAAGAGCTTCAGCCTCCTACAAATTACTGTGTAGTTAATCCTACAACATTACTCTGAACAGAAAGAAATTAGGAGCGGGGGTGGGGCAACCCTGATCATTGTTAATCTATTGTCCTAAAGGAACAAAAGTTCTTTTTTACTGATTCACAAAATCTGTACAGCATAAAATCAGACAGTCTGGAAGTCTCACAGATGGTACCATGATTCTAATAGTATCTAGAAACTTTCTTGAAATCAGAGGTGCATTTTCCAGTGATGTAATATACTGGGACAATGAGGCAATGGTTGTAGAATGAAGGTCAAATGCTAGATAGGTATCTCTCCCTTTTAATAGGAGGATGCAGGGAAGAACCGACAGCTCTTGACAGAAGGATTTGAGATTAAGCCAAGAATTTGCACTTAAATCCTGACCTTTATTAGAAGGTGTAAAAAAGGAACTTTCCAGATGCATGCACAGATCTTCTCTATTTGCTGTGCTATTTAATATGCATTGTCCTTAGCTTAACAAACTATTTGTATATAGTTCGTTACACTCACATCAGACGGAACTTTTTGCAACATCTTATCTGGGTCCCTCACATCATCACTCACACAGCATGTTTCTGAGCTTTTTTATTTCTGGACTCCCCTCTATCGCAAGAAATAAGAAAGAGGGAAATTACGTGTTTTTCAGGTTCTTGGATTCCAACTCTTGGTCAAGCTATTCTCACTGACCTCTGATCTGTTAAACCTGCAGCCTTTTTCATTTCCACTTTCTGAAGAAAAATTGAAGAAGCTTCTTGGATGAGAAGCAAAATGTTTTCAAAAGAAAAAAAAAAACCATGAAAGTCCAGTTGCCTTTTGGATAAAGCACCTTGGGGAGTCTTGTGGTTCGCCGGCAGCTGGTGCAGACGGCAGCAGATTCAGACAGTGGGGAAGACAGGGACCAGTCAGGGAATCTGAAGAAGACTCGGACAAGGGTCCTGTGTCTGATGCAGAGATGGGGTCAGGGCCATCTGGGAGTGGGGTGCTGACTTCAGAGTCCCTGGAGTCTGGCAGCAGCAAGGCAGAGGAACAAGGGGAGCCTGTTCCCAATGCGCATGTGCACAGAGCTGCTAAAAGGCAAGAGCAGCTGAAACAAAAGGGGTGACTCAGAAGTAAGGCTGGGAGGTGATTGCCCCTCCCATAAGGGATAAAGATCAGGCCAAGATGATGAAACCTTTGCAGGAAGCAAAGTAGCTTGATTGGTTCTGAGTCATCCTTGAAACTCTTTGTACTTTGGTTGGTTTTTCTTGTACTTCGGTTGGTTTCTTTTCTAGTTAATTTGATAGTTCTGTTTTAGCAGCAACTTCACAGAACTGAAACAGTCTTGGGGGATTGTTTGAGCTTAATTTTGGCTGGGAATGAAAACAATCCCCAGTGTTGCAATAAATAGGCTTTCTTTTTAAAATAACTTTGTGAATAATTACAGTTTATGAAGCCTGGGTCAGAACAGGGACAACCATGGCTAGGATGATTGAGGATCTCCATAGATATTTTCCACCAGTAGACTTATCAAATTCTTCTTGTTCTCACTGCTCTCCAACTGCAGATTCCACCTTGATAACATGGAAAGTCAACCACTCCTTGACATAGAAAAATTACTCCGGGAATGGCCAACAAACTCATCCTCCATCACTGGATGTATCTGCATTCATATGTTCTAAACCAGCATGAAGCTACATATGAGTCTTATTTTTGGCCTTTGCAGGGGAAATCCTTGAACCTTCAGACTATTTCATTATGCTAAGTCCATCAAGGCAATTCTCCCTGCATAACTTCATAGATTTATAGATAAGAGTCATGGTGGCACAGTGGTTAGAATGCAGTATTAAAGGCTAATTCTGCCAGACTGCCAGCAGTTTGATTTTCAGTGGCTCAAGATTGACTCAGTGTTCCATCCTTCTGAGGTCGGTAAAATGGGGATAATATGCTGATTGTGTAAACTGCTTAGAGAGCGCTGTAAAGCAGTATATAAATCTAAGTGCTACTGCTATTACTTTATAGCTTCTCTCCCAATTCTAATTTAATGTCCAGAGCAGAAAGCATTTGTAGATCATAGATATTCAATTCTATAGAAATTCTACAGGGCCGCAGTGGCTCATGTGGTAAGATGCTGGGCCTGCTCACTGCTGAGGTTGGCAGCTCGGTGGCTCAATTCCTCTGAACTAATAAACCACTGAGGGACAAGAAAGGAGCCTCCCCCAATTTCCTACTGGCATTCAGGCATCCCACAGGTAAAATTAACCCCACCTGAAAAAATTCTTTTCACAGAGGCAGACAGCCACCTCGGTGATCCCTGGCTAACACGTGCCATAGGTTAAATAATAAATACAGAAACTGTAGTCTTAAAAAATCCTATAAGAATTGTCACAGCAGGGAATCAATAAGGATAAACACAAACAAACACACAAATATTTGGATCAATGACTTCTAGCTTTCTAAGGGCTGCTTTAGTCTTCTTGGGCCAAAATTATGGTTTGATGATAGCATCTTTTGACTATAGGTAAGGACACTCTTGAAGAATCCAAGCACAAGAAATTATCTTGTATTCTGAAGAAGAAAAGGAGTGATGCATAACCCATTAAGCATCCCAATGGTCAGGACTGATGGCGTGATATATAGATACACCTGCATCTATAGGGAAATGACAAATTTCTCTTGGTCACTGATTTGCATGAAATAAGTTCTAGGCTACTTCACGCAAGGCTGGGTGAGACTCCTGCTGCTTACTAATTAGTGCAGATAATATTAAGCTGGAGAGATCAATGGTCTGAGTCAATACAAGGCGCCTTTTTATGTTCCCTTATGGTATTCATGTCATCAAAGGCAAATAAAAAAACCCAGGGACTACAATGAGCAAATGTATGCAACGTATAATAATATATCACAGAAGTAATGTGGTTTTTAATACAGAGAGGGGAAAAAAAAATCGCACTAGGGCTGAAACCACCATTAATGCAGCTGTGTGTGGATATATACAAACATAAGATAGCAGGACAGGGATGGTTTACTGCTTTAAGGAGAAAAATGCCTCTGGAGAAGGCTTTGCATAGTCATATACAATTATTATTTTCTAAGGAGTCTCTCTATGTTGAAAGGAAATATTAAGCTACATTGCAAATGTTATTTGCAAAGAGATGGTTTGAAGAAGGCCCATTCACCAAAAAAAATAATAATGTATTGCTATGAGAAACCGTTGTACCCACTATTTTAAGTCTGTGCAATATTCATGAATAATTTGGAAAGTTCTTTAACAATAGATGTAAATGAAAATTTAGCATCTGAGGTCTTTAAGGTAGCCTTGTCTTTTCCTTGAATTGGTCTGCTTAAAAAAAATGACAGATGCTACATTCATGTTCCCACATCTCTAGATTGAGCTTTGAATCAGAAACATTTTATAGCCCAGATATTTTATTATTGCTTCAAAATAATAGAAAAGATAACATACCCTTCTCATTTTTTCCTTCCCTTCTTTTAATTTTTTTTTCTATATGTGTATGCATTTCTGCTTTTTCTCATATTTTTCTTGCTTTTCTACAATGTTATACATCTGCCGCTATCAATATGCGAATTAGCACATCAATGTTTCAGATGAAAATAAAAAATGTCACAGCAATAAAAGTATGATTTGAAAGCAAGCCAGTTAGTTGGTAAATTACAAGCTTCATTAACATAAAACTGTAACAAATAGAACCACAACTCATTAACGGAAGGTACAATATGACTGCAGAAAAATTCATCTCCCACAGGAGTACTTATCTGGGGGAAATAGATAAAAGTTTTGCTGAGAGCTGCCATTAGTGACAGCATTAACTTTATTTATTAACAAATTCTGCAAATATTTGAAAATATACCTCCCCATCCTCAACAGGCACTTTAGATTAAGCACGTTGTCATATATTTTTATGTGATTGCTACGTCAGCTTTAAATTCCCCATGTTACAATACATTTAACAACCATCGGAAGAATGCATCTTTCTGGGGTTTGCAATTCTCCTAATAATCTTTCTGTAATAAGATAGCCAATTGATTGTTACTTTGGTGAGGAAATTACAAAGCACTGGTGTACTTTTATCAGCTGTAATTCAATCATTTTTAAATGATATGTATGAAATTAAGAACTAATACAGTGTGGAAAACTCTCCTCCAGTTTCCAAAGTTTTTTTTTTTTTTTAATTTCCCATTGAAAAACAAAACAAATGTGTCTGGCTATCTTATTTTAAATGACATCCTAATTTATGTCTGGGAAGGTTTTAGGACTATAATGGAAACCAGAAAGGTTGCTGTTGACCAGCTATGTATCATTTACACTTCCCTCTGTCCCTCTACATTTTCCCTGGTTGCCTAGATCCCTAAATCTGAAAAATACCCATGAGAGAAACTAAGATTTAACTAAAAATAAGAGAAGCCAATTTTGGGGATACACCATTATTAAAAATAAAAGTTTCAGAAGGTGTCAATTTTTGTAAAAGTGTAGGAAAAATGTGTCCATCTTGTGTCCATCTTATTTTCCATTCTAAGTGCAGAATTTAATGAGCTCTCAAAAGTAGGATAATCTTGCTTCTCAATGGGTATGCCTTTCATCAGAAATCCAGACGGTCCTATTTTTAACCATTTAGGAGGGAAAGAAAAACTTAACAATTTCAGAATAGAATTTAAATTCTATTAGTTAAATTTAAATTACTTAAATTCAGGGTGCATCTTGAAGGAGAATATTTTAGGGGGTATATTTAAACCAGAGAACAGGGCTCAATTACCCTGAAGCCCAAATGGGTTTGTTGATAGGATCCGTATTAGCAGCGGAGGAAAAAGAAGACTAAGGGGGGTTGTGTTTACAAGTCCTTTTTATAGATTTATGCAAAGTATCCCTTTATTTGATAGGTTACAGTAAAACTACAGGTCAATATCAATCACACAATAGGACATAGTGGTCAATGGGATTGACAAAAGTAAACTTGACTGATTTGTTCATTGATATGCATATTGGAATGTGTAATGAGCCATGGATGAAGCAGCTCAGGTAGTCTCCGACTTACAATCATTTGCTTAATGGCTATTTGAATTTACCATGTCACCGTAAAAAGTGACAGGTCCTCACATCCGCAAAGGCATGTAATCAAAATTCAGGGACTTGGAAACCAGCATATTTATTACAATGTTTGCAATGTCCCAGGGTCATGTGATCACCATTTAACAATCTCCTTCCTTGACAATGGAAATTCTGTTCCCAGCTGTGGCTGTAAGTCAAGGATTACCTGTATCCCCCTTACTATACATTATGGGACTTTGGGGTTAAAGAAAGGGGTATAACAATTGGTGTCTCCAGTTGCTATTTTGGCTTATATGCTATCTGAATACCTTATTTAACACCTGATTATTTAAACCCTAATAACCTGATTATTAATTCTCTGGGACTAGCTTGCATTCCTCTAGTGAATATTTTTCACTTAACTAGTCAGTGCATTGTTACCTCGATGAGGCTAAGAATTCCTAACATCTAAACGATCTTTAACTGAGTTGTCGTACTGTTGTTCAAAGAATATACATAAGTCAGATTCCTGAGCTGGACCCCTCCAATTTACATTCAGTTAGTAATATTATTATTAATTATAATAAGGATTAATCATTGTTATGGAATTACTATTATAATTGCTTTGGTTTTATTGCATTCAGCATGGATCCATGTGGAATGTGGCAAACATATTTGAAATAATTTTGCACGTTAGTAATACTCAAGAGAAATAGTTTTTTAAAAGTATTGGCTCCATAGACATATTCTTCTTTCTTATTTTAATTACAGAGAAAGGAAGGAAAGGGAAGAGAAGGGAAGGGAAGGGAAGGGGTTTTATTTGAGTTTTATTATGTATACATCCTAGCCTTAAACATCTCCTACTTGAGGAAAAATGGACAGGAATTGCTACTGTAAAATGACATAGTGCCATGAAGAATAACTGATCTGGCTTGTTAAACATTTTGTGATATTCTTAGCAGCAGGGTGAGAGGAGGGGGATATTCACAAGTTTTAACAATGCCCACTGGCAGGTTAAAAAATAATTGGGTGAGAACTAAAATCAGATGATATAGTCTGCATTATCTTTATAGCTGGACAATAGCTGGGCTTTTATATTCCAGAGGATTTAAATGGTGTGAATGAACTCCAAGGTACGAGTCTTCCTACAGCACTGATGAGCCATGAAATAGGACAGTCAAACCACATTCTAATTATGAGATAGGCAGTGACGGATATATGTGAAGACTATCTGATTATGTTTTTCCCGTGTCCTCCTTATATCAAGATGAAGTGAAGTTTCAATTGTCACAGAGAGGGAAGGAGCCTAAATGGCTTGGATAACATCCAAGGGGAAGCAATTCCAGTGTTGCTTTGACGCAGAGCAATATATTGTCCTTGGGACCTTTTGCAGACCACCTCATAAGGAAGAAAATAAATGTATTTTCCCTTGAGGATGCAAGAACAAAAGTCCTTAATCTATTTTGAACTCCTATATTCTAACGGCCAGTATATAATGAGAATTGGATCACAAGGACATCATGGAAAAGAACATGAAACAAAACACATAGCAAATAAGAATATGACTTTAAATAAGAAGTATTCAGGTTTATAATACTGTCATTCCCCCCCCCCCCGCCCTTCGTGAACATGTGCACTTGTGATGGAGTGTGGTACAAAGGCAACACAGTCGAGTAAGCAAGAAGCATCCCTTTAGTACCTCCAACTTTGCCAGGTTACCACAATGTCCAGGTTACCTTCGGCTGGAGAAAAAGCTCTCACAGGAACAGTCTTTAAGTGGAGGAAATTCAGTCCAAAAACAAAGTACATACAAACTGTAAATAAAAATCCACACAAACCACGCTGCAGTAATTAACTTGACAGGGCAGGAGAAGGAATTGTAGACTTGAAAGTCCAGCAAAACACACACAGTTGGGAAGATGCCAGCTGTAGGCAGATAAGCCTTGATGATACCACATAATTCACAATTTGCTCCCAACAACTTTGCTGTGCACAGCTTCCCTTTTTAAACCCTGTGTTCCCAGCTGCAGTTAATGAAGGGAATCAGGGCCCTCTCCTCCATTGTAAGCCACATTGCTCCCTGTGTGCCTCTTCTCCATTCCTCCCTGTGTGCCCTAGGATGAAGAGGGGATAGGCCTGGATCTTCCTCCGAATTCCCTCTCCCTTGTTCTACCTCTTTCCTGCTCTGCCCAGCCGGCGTTTGCCCTTCAAATACAAACAAACAAAATACAAATACAAACAAATCATCAGAGGAATTGCTAAGGAATTTTTGTGATTTTTGGTGATGGTATAGTTTAACTCCCATTGGGGAGTACTACAGTACTCATAAAGCATCTTCAAGAATATTCATTTCTTAGACTTGGTGAAGGGAAGCTTGTTTTTGAAACTATGTTCTTTATTGATTGAGCTTTATAAATAATTATTAGGATGGACAAACTATTTGCTTTCTAGCCAGGCAAGGACTAAAGTAAAACTACATAAATAAAGGCCCAAATTGGCATTTAGCTTCTATAAGCTTAATAAGTTTTGGAAAATTGTTAGTGTAAAATTTTTATTGGGATAAAAGGGAGACAATTATTCAATACATGAATGGATATTAACTAGGTTTGTTTTAATTAAGGTAATTGAATTCTTCCAAGAGTTCAAGGAGATACATCATATTCCTCCTCCAGTCCTTCCCTATAGCAACAACTTTGAGATGCAGGTGGGGCTGAGTGTATGTGATTGGCCCCAAATTATCTACAGAATTGTAGATAGTAAAGAGAATAACATTGACAGAGATCCATTAGCAAAGCAATGAGTGAAAAACATGCATTAAGCCCAGTGGTGGTATTCAAATAAAGTTACCACCGGTTCGGTGGGTGTGGCTTGGTGGCTGCGCTTTGCACGCATGCACACTTTGCATGCACGCACATGCCAAACACGTACTTTGCGCAGGCGCAGAGGCGTTCTAACTTGCCTCTTGCAAACCTGCACGATGCTGGTCGCTGCAGCAGCTGCCGCGCGGTGCTATTCTGCACTGCGCAAAGCAGCTGCGCTTTGAATTCTGGCCATAAAAGTGAGTATGGGAGACCAGGTGGGTGGATGGGCCAAACAAAGAGCAGCGGTTCGGTCTCCACTGCTCATCACCGCTACCGGCTCTCCAGAACCAGTCGAATACCACTGATTAAGCCTAAATTAATAGAAGGTACATAATACAGAATAACGGAGTTGGAAGGAACCTTTTGGGACTTTTCCTCAAGCAGGGGATATTATAACATTCCAGACAAATTGGTTGTCCAATCTCTTCTTAAGCTTCGTTCTTCACCAGCTGTAGGCAGAATGTTCCATCATTCTAAGCTATCACAAAGCCAAGATTGATCTTCACCACAAATGTCATTATACCCACAAGGTAGGATCCCATCCAGGCCTATATAGGTATACAAAAACATCTCAGACAGTCACTGTGATGACCCAAAGGGATGTGGCACAAAGGCAACACAGACAGATAATAAGAGTCCCTTTATTATCTCCAACTTTGCCCCCAATGTCCAGGTTACCTTCTGGCTGAAGAAAAACTCTCCCAGGAACAGCCTTTGACTGCAGAGAATTAAGCCCAAAACAAGGTAAACACAAACTGTAACTTAAAGTCCAAACAAGCCAAACTGAAGTAATTAGCTTGGCAGGGCAGGAGCAAGAATTTCAGACTTGAAAACTCACACAGTTGGGAAGACGCCAGGAACACAGATAAGCCACGACAACACAGGATAAAGTCACATTTTCTCCCAATAGCCTGCCACATGCAGCCTGCCTTTCTTATAAACTTTCATTCCGGGGAGGGGGGGTTCTAATGAAGGGAATCAGGGCCCTCTCCTCCCTCATAAGCCAGGCAACTCACATTACTCTCTTCTCTGTTCCTCCCTAGGATGAAGAGGGGGTGGGCCTGGGTCTTCCTCTGAACTCCCTCTCCTTTGTTCTATCTCTCCCCCTGCTCTGCCCAGCCGGCCTTTGCCCTTCCCCAGTTTCCTCCAATGGAGCCACACTCCCACTCCCTGTCAGCTGTTCAGCTTCCTCCTCGGATTCAGACTCGGACAGGGGCATGACAGATACCTCCCTAATTACAGGCGCCTAAGGGATGGCTTTGGGGGATGACCTTTGGCGATGAGGGAAAGAGGGACTACTTAGGAGACAATCAGACATAGAAGCAACCAGGGGCTTTACAGTCAGAGGAAGAAACTAAGAAGAAGAAACTGCCCAAATGGATTAAGTGGTGAAAAATGGTGATGGGAAGTTTCTATCTTCAGACATGTAAGATTCTCTTAATGTTAATGTATCCCTACAATAAAGTAGAATTAGCTCATCTAGTTATGTTTCTGTCTATTTTACCTGGGCAGGCCGACAGTTTCTGACTTATCAGATTCTTTATGCTGGTTACAGACCCATCAAGCCCACTGGAATAAAATGCACCAAATTATAGAAAAAACGATATATGCACCCCAATATGTCTCTTCATGTAACCAGTGTTTGGTCACAAATTAATTTAGTGTTTTAGCAAAGCATGAATTCTAACAAACTACAAAAGCAGCTAGAGTGGACTTGGGGTCTTTGTCCATTAAAAGGAGCTTCACTTAAAAATAACCTGGTCGCCCAGGGAATGGCTTAATGAGGGATCTTAACAGCTTGCTTACTAGACTCTCTTTCTATTACAATCGAGTAAAATGTGGGTCAGTGATTCAGTATTCTCAGACTGATGGGCAAATCCTTTCTGTATAAAAACTAGCTCACGAATAAGGCTGATGGCAAAATATCAAACCACAGGGCTATGAAAGCCCCGCAGTAAACGTTTTCCATACATAGAGCTTGTTCCAAAAACCCAACATTTGCTGAAACCTTTGCTTATGGCTTCCTAACTTTGTGATTTTGGATTAGGTATCCTTAAGTCATTTTTGAAGCCTGGCAATTAGCAGCTGAATAGGAAATTTTGGTGTTGAATAGTTTGGAGATTATTTTTCCCTGCCCTTATTCTTCTTTAAATTGGCTCACCTTTGATTCTGTCCAGCTTCTGTGAGTCTTGGTTACTGCTGATTTTGACATGCCAGGGTTAGTTCCCATGATAAACACTCAAGGAACGAGATGTCTGTGCACCCCATTTTGGAATAGACTAAGAATAAGATCCCACCTCAACCTGTTTCATCATCATCATTTTAGCCATTGTCTATCCACTCCAGGATGAAGGCCACTTCTGCATGTTTCCAAACAATACAGTTTAAACAATCCTGTTTATGTATTGGGTACTTTTTAATTTAGTTTTTTGTTAACTCTTAATACTCTGTGTTTTAAGGTTTTAACATTTTAATGCTTTTATATTGCTGTTTTATTATTTGTATGTAAGCTGCCCAGAGTTACTCGACAGTGAGATATAAGTGGTAATAAATAAATGAATATTGGCCAACTTGGATGGTGATCCACAGACTGGGTAGAAGCAAGAAGGAGGTGCTTTTCTGCTTTCATGAAGTCTTTTTACTTATCCTTAACACATAGCGGTGGCAATTAAATATGCAAACTGTATGGAATGACCAGTGTCTTTTTCTTGGGTTAGGTCTTATTGAAAATCCTTAAGGTTTCCTTCCATCCCACCCCTTCTTTTTTTCCTAGTCTTGTCTCATTTACTACCCAATGGGAGAACAATGATGATTGATCATGTCATCGTCCCCAGTTGACATTGACATCTGCCTTTTTTTAAGTAGACATGTCTGAAAGGAGGGTGGGTGATCATTAAAAATAGGAGGAGGGAAGGAAAGCCCTACATTTTTAAAATATTTATTTTCTTTCCTTAGAGCAGGGCTGTCAAACTCACGGCCCATGGGCTGGATGTGTCATGTGCTGGCCATGCCCATACCTGTTTAGTGAAAGGGGGGAAAGTCCCAATATATCACGTGATGCCGCCGTGATGTGAGTATGACACCCCTGCCTTAGAGATTCAAGGCAGTTCACAACATCAAAAAATAAAATTGTACAGCACATGGACATGTCTCCATGTTTAAGAATAGCGGTAGAAATGAATATATGGTAGTTATAAATTGGCATATAATTTGACCTTCCCTTTCTCACTCCTTCTCCCCTCCTCTCCCCTCCCTCTCCTCTCTTCTCCTCTCCCTTTCCACTCTCCTCTCCTCTCCCCTCCCTCTCTCCTCTTCCCTCCTCTCCCCTCTCTTCTCATCTCCTCTCCCCTTCTCTCTTCTCCTTTCCTTGCCATGACTTCTAGTCAGAATAAATAATTACAGATGCAGCATCCTCTGGGTTTCTTGTTCTGCTTTTCTTTTTAAAGTACACATTGGTATTTTCAAGCATTCTATTGGCATGGTAGAAATAGAAATCTCAGTAACATTTCATGCTGCCTCTTGCTTAAGCAAACAGTGTTTTATAATGAATATCAAGCACTTACACTGGCAATTGCAAACTTTTTGCAGAGACTCAGCAAAGCACATAACTGGGCACGAGTAAATAATTGATTTTTCCTCCATAAAGTTATTGTTTGTTTAGATGTCATAATCCGCATAGTAAATTTGATAGCAAATGCTAAATATTTCAAAGCCCTTTTATCTACCTAGCACTAGAGACTTTCTCTCTTCCAACACTTATTCTTCATTAGCACTTAATTAGGGTTTGCTTCCCTCCCCCATGCTCAATCCTTAGGCTTAGAGAATTAAAAACTAATGTTTCATAAGAAACAAAGTTGGTGTGGGGAATCTTCTCTAATCCTGCAGAAGAAACATTAATTTCCTTGTGCATACTCATTAACTTAATATCCAGGTGTGGTTATACTGATGCATTGAGCTTCAAAAGAAAAAAAAAAGCCATATGTCAGATGGGAATAAAGCATCTGGTGCAAATATTTTGGCTTTGCAAGCATCCATATTTAGCCATTTTTCTTGAGCTCACCCTTCCAATCTTTCCTTAGCTTGCAAACACCAATTACATTTGCGACTTAGCAAGAAACATTTATTGGATTAAATATCTGGCTGCTTACTATTGTTTACTATTATATTCCCGAAATTATTATCTTAGGAATGTTACTCTAATGTTCTTAGAAAGTACAGATATTTTTAATATTTGGGTGTCTGTCTCATTCTAAGTCTCATCGTTTTAATTTGATATTTGTCTAGTTTGGTAAGATTAGAGAGAACCCTGAACTGAACTAGAAACTGGGGATCAGTTAGGAATCATTTCAGGGGGAAAAACGATCTTACCATGATGCGCTTCATATTTGTTAGGAATACTTTTTACTTTTCTATTCTTAAATCATTTTCAAACATTTTAAAGGACTCTGGTGCAGAAGAAGTACTGCAAGTGTTTGTTTTGTTGGGATATTTTTTTTCCCCAAAGGGTTTTGGAAAGGAGTCAGCCACACTGAACCTCTGAGATTTTGGCAGTCAACATACTGCTTCTGCCTCACTTGAAAATCTGCTGAAGTATTTTAATATTTTTTCAAAAAAAAAAAAGAACAAGAAAAGTTTTAAACAAAGATAGATTCCCTTATTTTTGCCCCTCCCTTCATTTCTCAGAAGGAACCAAATTAAGTACATTAGCTATCGGTTATTACTGCTACCATTTTTAATTTCACATTAATGACTAAAAATTGTGATTAAAAATTCTTTCAAAACAATAAAACGTGTATGAAATGTTCCTAAGTGAACAATAAAGAGGCTTGTGTAAACATCTTACTTTTCAGTGTCCATCCTTGTCTCCAGCAGCTGTAGACTTCATGGGTTCCCACATTTCATAATCACGAGAGAACTTTTAAAATTGCAAAACGTGGGCAGCTAGGGTAAAGTCAGAGAATATGTCACAGAAAATATCACCTTTTAGTCTCTTCAACCCTCTCCACACGTCATCCTTAGTGAAGCGTGCCAACCAGTGCCTGCATTTCCTGCATCACATGAGGAGATCACATCTTTCTCCTTCTGTCCTGGCCACTTTTTACACAATTGAGAGAAGTTTTTAAAAAACTGCATCACAGCCTGGTTTGGTGGCAATAATGCCTCAGATAGAAAGTCTATACAGAGAGTGGTAAGAACAGGCGAGAAGCTCACTTCCTGTCATTCAGGATACTGCTTATAAGCACTATGTGCTTAAAGCATTGTTAGAGACCTCATACACCCACTTCATAGTCTGTTTCTGTTGCTTCCCTCTGGGTGGAGGTTTCAAAGTATTTCTAGCAGAACTACCAGGTTCTGTAAAAGCTTTGTTCCCTAGGCTTTCCATCTGGAAAACTTGCAAGGTTAGTTTTTCTTGCCATGTACAAGTACACATCCCAACTAGACTGTGTTATTTCTCTGTGTCATATAATATATGTGAGTATATGCATAATTTTATATACATGTATGTATTTATTCTGTCATGATTATGTAGTGTATATTGGAGGTGATGACCCTTTGAGAGCTGTATGTAATGAAATTTCATTTTAATGTATGCTGATTAGTGTACAATCAAAGTAACAATAAAGTTATTCAATCCTATGCTATGCTATGCTATGCTATGCTATACTCTATCCCTATCCATTCTATTCCATTCCACTCCACTCCACTCCACTCCATTCTACTCTACTCTACTCTACTCTACTCTACTCTACTCTGTTTCAAAATCACCACCAATTTAAAAAAAATTAGTTAAAACAGATTCTTAAATATCTCAAGAATAAGCATAATAATTCCACTTCTTAATTACTCTAAAGCTAGGAAGATTGATATCAGATTTATTTATATTTAGTAAATCTTATAAACAATCTTACCTTATTAAGATAAGATTGCTTGTAAAATGCACTGGGGAGTTTTGAGTTCAGGTGGGATCAGTCTTTTGCGATTTCAACTGCACTGAAGCTGATTTGGAAGACAATTAGTTTGGCTGTCCAAGAATAACACCATGGGAAAAACAACAGTGGAACATTGATTACAGATCAGTACAAATGTCATATGTGGAGGAAACCTAAGAAACAAATCCTATTTTATGGGAGAAATACTGAAGAGAAACTGCAAAGCAAAATTGGACCCATCACTTACCACTAGAAAATGAGATTGTAAATTAGATATTCTATTTAACAGAATAACAGAGTTGGAAGGAACTTGAAGTTCTTCTAGTCCAACCCCCTGTTGAGGCAGGAAACTCTACACCATTTCAGACAAATGGTTGTCCAATCTCTTCTTAAAAACCTCCAATGTTGGAGCATTCATAATTTCCAGAGGCAAGTTGTTCCTCTGATTAATTGTTCTAACTGTCAGGGAATTTCTCCTTAGTTCTATGGTGCTTCTCTCCTTGATTAGTTTTCATCCATTGTTTCTTGTCCTACCTTCAGATGCTTTGGAAGATAGGTTGAGCACCTCTTCTCAGGGCAGCCCCTTATATATTGGAACACTCTTATCATGTCACCCCTTATAAATGTATATATATAAAATATTCATTTTACATGTATATTACATATATGTACATTATATATTATATACAATGTATATTACATATACTAGTACAATACTTTTTTTTATAAAAAAAACATTTGTTTTGTTTAGATATTTGAGGTTCCTTCTGTTGCATTACTAGGAATAAAAACATTTTCCCAAACAATGACTTTGCTTGCTGACTCATAACCTAGGAGCTAAAAATTCTCTTAACATTTCATACTTGTTAAAATAACCCTACTTCCATATCAAATGAATCCCATGGACTACACATGCAGACATAAGAATGTGATTCACACATAACAACTGAACTGAACTGAACTGAACTAAACTTTTAATCCATCTTGCATGCTCATCTTGCAACTTTCAACCATCTTGAATCATAAGTCTAGTCTGAGCATAACACTTAGCCAAAATGGGTGAATTCATATATCATGTCTAACGCAAAACAAAACAAAACACATTATAACCTAGTATAAAGTCTACAAGCAGAAAATGTTACACTGTAGTAGAGGTTCATTCCATATGCTATACTCTGCCTTCCATGATTTCACTTGCCAGGAGAACCTTAACCGGATTAGAACACCAACAAAATTTAGCCGAGCAGCTGCTGTGTGTGATATGACAGATTGTGAAGTTGATTGTTTACTTTACTTGCTACTGGAAGCTTAACTTCAGGAAACTATTGGGAATGAGTTGAACTCCAGCAGATTAAAAACAATCGTAGTACATTGTGAAAACTTCTAAATCTTCTGATTGTGGTGGAACATAGTAGGCTGGTTCCCCAGTTAGGAGTGGGAGTAAAAGGGATAGATAACTCAGTCCCATTATTTTCTGTGAGAGAAAGTGGATGAAGACAGCTCCTCCCTCCCTAATAGTTCTCAGAGTTTATGCTTGATGTAGAAAACAGAGGGCTTAGCCTGACAAGATTCTGGAAACAGTATGGAAACAATAAACAACTCAGCTTTGAACAATCATTAAATGTCAAGGGAAGATCTCTTGTACACAAGCTTTCAAACAAAAAACATTACACCACAGAGGAGCCACAGGTTTCCCATTCCTTGTTCAAAATGGCAGGATGATCTTAGATGAATATTGTCATATTTAGAAGAACAGGCTCATGGTTCTTTCTAAAAGGTACATTTATGCATGCAATTGAAGACATTTCTGACCTTAATTTTACTTGCTGGGTCTTTTTAACAATCCAAAAGCAGATAGTGAATTTGTTGGAAATCGAGATGTAAAAGTCCTCTGAACAACTGCACAGGGTATCCAGCAAAAGGAGTCCAGCTAAAAGACTCCAAAAGAACCACAAAATGAGGCCTGCGTAGGATTTACAACATACTGATACAAAGAAAAGAAAATTCCTGGTTAAAACAACAGATGGAGCTAGCTCTACTTCTCTTGAGAGGGAATTTCCCATAGTGCCCTTTGCAGAGTGGTTCTGCAGGAAATGTGTTGTTGGTGCCAAACATGGACACTTACAACAAAACAAACAAAATTAATCATCACAGAAATGAGATGTTTGAGGAAAATTGCTGGAGTGACCAGAAAAGATAAAATCAGAAATGTGACCATAAGAGAAAGAATTTTCATAAAACGAATCTTAAACTACATACAAAACCAGCAATTAAAGTGGTATCCTCATCTGGAGAGGATTTCATGGGATTCTATTCCATACAAGGCATATATACAAAAAGAGGAGAAGGTCAAAGAATAGAAGGCAGACACAGAAGAAGGCAAGAAAAACCAAAAGTACACATATAGACTGGGTGAAACCAGGCTGAATAGCAGGAACTGTGAGAGTGACCTTGGAGTCTTAGTGGACAACCAGCTAAATATGAGCCAACAGGGTGCAGCAACAGCCAAAAAACCCAATGCAACCCTAAGTTGCATTAACAGAGGTATACAATCAAGATCAAGTGAGGTACTAATATCACTTTATAAAGCTTTAGTAAGACCACACCTAGAATACTGCATCCAGTTTTGGGCATGGCTAGTCTAGTGAAGAGAAGGACCAGGGGAGACATGATAGCAGTCTTCCACAGAGAGGAAGGGGTCAAGCTATTTTTCAAGACACCTGAAGGCCAGACAAGGAACAATGGATGGAAACTGATCAAGGAGAGATTCAACCTAGAAATAAGGAGGAATTTTCTGACAGTGAGAACAATCAACCAATGGAACAGCTTGCCTTCAGAAATTGTGGTAGCTTCATCACTGGAAGCTTTCAAGAAGAGATTGGACAGCCATTTGTCAGAAATGGCATAGGATCTCCTGCTTGGCCAGTGGATTGGACTAGATGATTTATAAGGTCCCTTCCAACTCTGTTAATTTGTTAAAAATCTGTTAAGCAGATGGGGAAACAACATCAAAGACATACTACAAAGCATCAAATAACAAGCAGCCAGAAGAGCAAGAACAAGAATTTTGTATCTCCCCTGACACCCAAAGCAGTCAAAGAGTAAATTAAGAAGTTGAATAAAGCTCTTTTATAAACAATAGTCTCTCCTACAGATCTTGTGTCATTTATGTCATGTTCACTACTAGATATTGTTAAATCTGTATATCAATATCCTATGTATTGGATAGGGAAGAAATACTTCTGTTTGAAACATTTTGTACTAGCACTGATACCTAGTTTGCATAATGAAACCTCTGCAAGAAAACAGCCAAACTCAGAGAGCACCAAGGACCGCTCATTTCAACCCTGAGCTACAAATATTCTTCTTTATTGCTTTTGTTTGGTGAAAAAACTCTTTTGTTGTTGCTCATTCCAAATATACTAGCAGTTTTAAGCAGCCATTCTGCAAAGAAGAAGGCAGTAATGCTACATAATTTAACAAGGAATTAGAAATCTTCCCTCTGGGAGAATTTTATTATTATTTTAATTTTGAATCTCATCAGCACTTTTTCTCCCCTCTCGCACCTTGAATTGTAGTCAGCTCATAAAAGTGATAACTTGCAAGATGTTTATTTGGGTACAGCAGAGAAACAAATTATGAGTATTTTTTTTTTAATGCAAGAAATCACCCTGCAAATCGTTCAGGAAACCTTAAGCGATAACAGCGTGGAAGTTCCTTCCCTTCCACGCTGTCCCAACTCCATGAATTTCAAGAACTATTTTTTTCTGATACTCAAAAATATACACCCAAACTAATATTGATTGCATTTCAATCATAAATGAAAAAAAAATATGAACAGTTATTGAAATTTCTAAGGTCACAAAATAGCATCAGAAGTGAGAAAGGGTCTATGTCATGCAATAGAAGTGGAATATTTATCAAGTGCTAAATTGCTAATCCAGACAAGGTTGAGATGAAGAGAAATTAGTCAATGGGAAAGACCATCCGTGATTACTAGGACAAAGCTGCCAAGTCCTTCCCCTTCCTTCTTGAAGAACACTTCTTTCCTTTAGGAAAAAAAAAAGACAGTCCCATGGTTTTGATTATTGTATCATAGTTTCTGGGAAATATGCATAAAATATTGTTTGGGAGAAGTCATTCAAGTACATTGTAAATCATAATGAATTTCTGCATTATGCCATGAAATGTCTACCACAGCAATTAAACATTAAATTTAAAGTGATTTTAACTTTTGGGAGGCAGTTAGGGAATAGTTTCTGATTCCTAGTAATGAATGTCAGTCTATCAGTATACCTATTTTAGATTTATCACACTCTCATCCTGTTGTCTGCTGTATTTCATTATAAACAAACACCTTAGGTGTACTTCACATGGTTTCATAATCCAAGAAATGATTTGCAGGGTTTAATGAAGCACCAATGCAATGGATGACTAGGTTCAAATTAGCACCAGCCACAAATATCAGCAGTTTGCACATTGCAATGCCAAGTCTGTTATATGTTGCTAGTAATGTTGTCTCTGACAGCAAACCTTCATGCTGTCTTCACTCTGTGCTACTGCTGTGGCTTCTACCCCATCATATAATAGTCTTAAGTTCTCAACTGCCCCTCCCCACCATCGATGGTCACAGCTGACCTGCACATTAAACCTGAAGATGAGGCTATGATATGCTGATCCTGAAGATAAACTCACCGAAGTGAATGCAATTAGATGCCTTCTACTAAGTCAAACCACTGATCCTTCAAATCATTCTGTGTGCACTGACAGGCAAGATTTCTCCAAGTTGGAATCCTTTTCTGGAGAGACAAGGTTTTTAATCCTATGCCCACTGGTTAATAGTCAATCTCAAGCATTTGTTGTGTTCGTCACCCTTGTGAAGAAGTAGCAAAGTATGAAAGGATGGCATCTCACCCAAGGCAAAGCTATAGAGTACAGTGTGCTTTTCCTCAAAATAATTTTTTAAATCCTTTTTTACTCCTAAATTTGGTTAAATCGTACCTGGGGCACTGCATCTGACAGCTATAGCTTTGGCTACTTTTTATAAACTACTGAATAGTTATTGCTGTAATATCATACTATCCTTAGTCATCATCATCACCATCAAATATTGACATGCAATATTCCGGAATTTCTTTTCCTCTACTGTAAGTTAGTCCCCTATCCCACCATCATACTTTTAACATCAATGGAAAACATGTTCATTGCTCAGGGTTTCCCTTCTCCTCAATGCTGCAGATTAACATCATTACTGAAAGAGCCTACATACATTTAGTTACATAAATCCTCCATAGTACTAGCCACATGCTAGGCCAGCTTAAATAGCCACATCTTTACTAATGTAACTTAAGAATAATTGAACCTAATAGACCTTTTTGATGACCCCAACTATGTCAAGGACCTTGGAGTACTCATCTCTAATAATCTAAGTGCTAGAGCCCACTGTAACTACATAGCCAAAAAGGCGTTAAGAGTTGTTAATCTAATCTTACGTAGCTTTTTCTCTGGTAATATTACACTAATAACTAGAGCATACAAAGCTTTTGCTAGACCAGTACTCGAATACAGCTCATCAGTCTGGAACCCGCATTACATATCTGATATTAAAACAATTGAGAAAGTCCAGAAATACTTCACAAGAAGAGTTCTCCACTCCTCTACTTGTTGCAGAATACCTTATGCCACCAGACTTGAAATTCTAGACCTAGAAAACCTAGAACTACACTGCCTTCGGTCCGATCTAAGTTAGTACATAAAATCATACATTGCAATGTCCTACCTGTCAATGAATACTTCAGCTTCAACCATAACAATACAAGAGCAAACAATAGATACAAATTCAAGGTTAATTGCACCAAACTTGATTGCAGGAAATACGACTTCTGCAACAGAGTGGACAATGTCTGGAATACTCTACCTGACTCTGTGGTTTCTTCCCCAAACCCCAAAAACTTTAACCTTAGACTTTCTGCTATTGACCTCACCCCTTTCCTAAGAGGTCTGAAGGGGGCGTGCATAAGTGCACCAACATGCCTACCGTTCCTGTCCTATTGTTTCTTTTTTATTCGTATCCATTTCATGTAGTCATAACCATGCTTATACCTGTTATCTAATACTTGCTTGACAAATAAGATAAATAAATAAAATAAATAAATTCTATTAGAAGGGAGTGGTAGCACAGAATACTTACTTCTAAGACCCTTTGGTCTTCCCCCTTTATCAGTAAGCCTTGGAAAGACATTTGGATCAAGTAGTCTTGTCAATTCCCAGGTCAAAGTCACAAAGATCAGAATCTTGAATTTTACCCAGGAACAAACTGGCATTCCATGCCGCTCCATAATGGTGGATTTATATGACATAAATCAGATCTCTACTCCCACCCCCAATATTATACAGGTACTACTACAAAATGTACCACTGAAGTTTTGGATGATTTTCATCCTATGCAGAATGCAGATATAAATACTACTGATAACATGATGTACCATTTACTGTCAGTACATCTATTTTTTTAACAATAAAGGTGTATCCTGAATTGTTCCATCTCTATTAAATATAAGAGGCTCAGATATTCTGAGTATGTAACTACTACAGCCAGTGTTCAGAATATAAATAAATTTTCTATGTTGGCAAAACACTTCAGAAGTATTTAAGGTATTTAATTGGCAGCCATTTAGCTTCATTGGCACCACCATAATGAGATCAAAAACTCTTCTTCGGTGAGGCAGTGATGAAGTCTTTATTCTGTTTTTGTTTTCTTTTAGGTTGCCTTTGAGTTAATGTTGACACCTGTCAATTGCCTGATGCATCCCTGGAGTTTCCTTGGCAAGATTTTTCAGAAGTGGTTTGCCATTGTCTGATTCCTAGGGCTGCCTTTGTGCCTAATGCAGGACTAGAACTCCCAGTTTGTAGTTTGGTGCCTTAACTACTACACCAAACTACCTCTCAAAGCCTTGATATAGCTACTGGGATTAGCAGGTAATCTTCTAATAACCTTTACAATGTATATTTAGGTGGAAAGGAACCATTAAAATGCCCATTCAAAAGAATTATTTACTAGACCACCTCAGGAAACACAGCAAAGACAAGCAGACTGTAACTAATTAAATTTCTAACTTCTACATATATCAGAGCTCTTCATTCATTTTCAGGTTCAACTTTTATATTGATCCTAGCAATGGTAACTTTGGGTAGAAGTATATTTGAAAAAGAGTGAAAATGTCTCGTATGTGACTCTTAAGCACACAAGACTGTTGCTACAGCAACCCTACAGCAATGCAGTTTCAACTCACAGCATGGCTTACAAACAAATAGTGTAGATGCTTCTCTTTTACAACTGTGAGACAGTATGAAAGTTGGAATAAACAAGACACAAAACCTATCTATTTTGCCCCCAAAAATCTGCAAATTATGACCAATTTCTGTATCTTGGAGACAAAGCATAACATGCAGAAAAGTGTATTTGTTGCTTGGACTCCCACTGTTTAAATGCTGGAGGAATACTTTCAAAGATTATGGGACACCTACAATTGCAAAGCCCCCAAACACGATCATTTCCAGGTTTTAATGGGCTGCTGGGCATAAGAGCCTCAAAGCCCCTCTCTCTGAGGAGAATCATCTTCTTATTTGTGCTGTTTATTGGCCACTTACTCGCTCAGTCTTTGCTTGAAATTCCAACAGAAAAAGCAAAGATACTAGTAGAGTTTGGATGTTCTGGGATTGTTCGTGGTTCCTGAAGATACTTATCCCTGCTACTATCCCTGGACATGTGTAAGGAACTTGTTTATCATAGTTCAGCATTTATCCCACAAGGAAATAAAAGAATCAGAATAAGCTCAAGACTGAAGTAGATTTTGTGGATATCAAATGGAACCAATGGTTAAAAGAGGCAATGACTAGCACTGATGATGTTACCTGGTTGGGTAATGAAATGTCTGCAATTAAACAAGCAAGCTCAGAGAACACCAAGGACCCTGATTTCAACCCCGAGCTACAAATATTCTCCATTTTTGGCATCATATAATAACTACTTGCCAACTGAGAGCTTCTACAGGAAGAAAAGTAGATGTTGTCCCATTAACAAATATAATGCTTAATTGGATAAAAGCCTAGATATTAATATATAGAACACTTATTTTATTTTATGAAGCAACATATTTTAAAATGTAACTTGTAATGTAATATACAACTTTCTGAATTTCTTATACCTTCAAAACTAATCACATGTACTCATCTTATGTCTATCATATCGTGCCTTGTTTCCATACATCTTTACTGCTGTTATGGTAAGTAAATAAATATGAACCAATGATGTGTATTTTTTGGTCTTGGAGGGTAGAAGTCTGGATGTAGGTCACCAACAGTCACAATGGCCTTGGACCAGTCACCCACTCTTAGCCAAGCTACCTCACATTTTATTTTATTCATTTTTATTTTATTTGGTTTGTCAATTGCTTATAAGATAACAGGTTTAAGTAAAAACATAGTTATGAATACATGGATGCATATAAGAAAAATAAAAGAAACAATAGGACAGGGATGGTAGGCACATTTGTGCGCTTATGCACGCCCCCTACAGACCTCTTAGGAAAGAAGTGAGGTCAATAGTAGAAAGTCTAAGGTTAAAGTTTTTGGGGTTTGGGGAAGAAACCACAGAATCAGGTAGAGTATTCCAGACATTGACCACTCTGTTGCTGAAGTCGTATTTCCTGCAATCAAGTTTGGTGCAATTAACCTTGAGTTTGTATCTATTGTTTGCTCTTGTATTGTTATGGTTGAAGCTGAAGTATTCATTGACAGGTAGGACATTGCAATGTATGATTTTATATACTATACTTAGATCGGACCGAAGGCAGTGTAGTTCTAGATTTTCTAGGTTTAGAATTTCAAGTCTGGTGGCATAAGGTATTCTTCAATGAGTAGAGGAGTGGAGAACTCTTCTTGTGAAATATTTCTGGACTTTCTCAACTGTTTTAATATCAGATATGTAATGTGGGTTCCAGACTGATGAGTTGTATTCGACTATTAGTCTAGCAAATGTTTTGTATGCTCTAGTTATTAGTGTAATATTACCAGATAAAAAGCTATGTAAGATTAGGTTAACAACTCTTAACGTCTTTTTGGCTATGTAGTTACAGTGGGCTCTAGCACTTAGACCATTAGAGATGAATATTCCAAGATCCTTGACAGAGTTTGGATCATCAACAAGGTCTTGACTATTCAGCCTGTATTTTATTTTCTGATTTTTTTGCCAATATGTAGCACAGAGCATTTATTTTTTTGAGATTTGAAGTTGCCATTTGTTTGACCATTCTGATACATAGTCAAGGTCTTTTTGAAGGGTGGCAGTATTGTCTGTGGTGTTGAATAGTTTTACATCATCAGCGAAGAGAATGCAGTTGCTCTTAATATGATCACAGAGGTAATTTATGTAGAGTATGAAGAGAGTTGGTCCTAGAACACTGCCTTCGGGGACACCACTGTTGACAGGTACAGAATTTGATAGGACGCTCCCAATTTTGACCATTTGTTGTCTGTTTGACAGGAATGCTTCTATCCAGTTATGCAGGTGTCCAGAGGTACCGTAAGATTTCAGTTTTAGAAGTAGTTTGTCGTGTACCACTGAATCAAAGGCTTTACAGAAGTCTATGTAGATTGCGTCTATTGCTTTGCCCTGATGGAGTTGTGTAGTCTATATATTTTGCAGTGTAAGAGTTGCAGATTACAGGATATTTTTTTTCTGAAACCAAATTGTTTATTAGAGAGTAGGTTTTTTGTCTCTGAGTGGAGGATAATGGATTGTTTAATAATTGATTCAATGACTTTACAGGTGACATGATATGGTTTTAGGGGAGAATAGGAATAGGGAATAGTATGTACACACCCATATTTCCTGAATGAAATGCAGGAGTATAAATCTAATGTCAACCATCCCAACTAACAGAGCCAATAAAATCAGCCATCTTCAGGAACGTTAACATTCAAAACTTAATTGAGTATATCATTTTGGCACTGAAGAAAAGCCAAACCAACTCTAAATTTTCCTGAGCAGCCATGCATAGTTAAATATGAGTTTCATCCCTTCCTCCCATGGAATGGGTCACATTGTCCAATTGGGAATCAGTCTTTTGTTTTGATAACAGTCCATATCTTGGCAGACACCTTCAGAAGTGTCCTTGGCTCTCAAGGTTGAAGATTGTAGCCTCCACATTCCCTCATTCCTCCCAGTTCGTTGGCAAGTTGAAAAGCAATAAGAGTCACAGGAAGCTTAAGTGTTTTTCAATCATGACATCTAATGAATGAACAAACATATCCTTCCATAATTCAAAGGTCTCTGCAACTGCCCACCATAATTAATATTTGATGTTGTATGTCTTATATTTTCATGACATTCTTACCAAACATTAACTAAACTGTCATGTACTCAATAAGAGGCACCTTGGTCTAATGTTTAAGTCACCAGAAATCAAGAGACTGGGAGTTCTAGTCCTGCCTTACGCATGAGAGCCAGCTAGGTGACCTGAGGTCAGTCACGTTCTCTTTCACTCCAATTCAACTCAGTTATTGTGGAGGAAAATAGGGAAGATAAAGGTGTGTTGGGTACGTTCACCACCTTGAGTTATTTATAAAAAATATAAAGGCAAGATAAAAATAAATTTTAAAAAACCCACGTGTTGTTATTGTTTCATACAAGTTACTAAACATAAAATAACCAACATACCACATGCCAAGATAAAATGTGGTTGGCTAATTTGCAGTTGAGAGTGCTTCAGAAATGTATTTTTTCCTATCGTGTATTCTTTTTTTGTTGTATATCAACACCATCAGGCTGTTCAGTAGCTAAATATTAGTCTTTAAAAAGATACTGATGGATGGATCCCCATAACGCCTTAAAAAATCTCATTATTTCTTGGCAGCACCAGGAGTGATTTGCTTATCTTCCTAAGCTTCTGGTCACATGCGTTGAACAAAACATTGCAGAGCTATTTCCTATTCATCGTATTATAGACTTATTTTCTTTCATTCCAGTTTCAATTGATTCTTTTGCTTAATCTAAACACAGCAGGGGCTGTGTTAACTTTTCCTCCCTCTTAAGTCCTCTTGGGTCAGGGACCTTATCCTTTTAGCGAGTTACATTCCATGAGCATCTACAGTACTGAGTAAATTATTAAAGAGCTATGAATAAATCATGAGAAACTAATGAGGCTCATTAGTGATTCTAAGCAATGCAAGGAGTTATTTGTTCTGCTCACAAGTTATTTGCTATTGGCTCTAATGACAACATTCCCATTGGGGAACCCTTTTCTGATAATATACAGTTGTGTCTGGCTATCTTTTAGGTTAACCTTCAAGTGCTCTTGAGACAATGAAAAGACACATAAAAGGCAATGCACATCAATAGGCTGCTCTAGCTGAGTCAGTAAATAAATGTTGATCATTATGTTGAACTTCAAAAAAAAGGGGATTTAATGAAGGCTATGTTTAGGTACTAAACAATCATTATCCTTGCCAAGTACAGTTTTATACCAGAATTAAGACAATCTAGGATTCTCAAACCCTTGTTTTTCATATATGCAAGACGAACAAATAAAATATATAACCTCAATGGCACAGAGAATATCCTTCATTTGCTACATAGGCAAGCTGAATTTATTATGCCACAATCCTCACGATCAATTGAGAAAAGAGCAACATAATGGTAGCTGCCAAGCCAGAACCAGAAACAATGTTTCTGAGCATAGTGACTAGGATAAAGAGCTTCCAGAGATCAAGAAAATAGAGTAGTAGATTGATTCTTGGGTCTCGGAATAGGTTTAGCCACTTAGAAGATCATCAAAAAATTGCTTTTGCCTGAGCCATGGCACATTTTTCTTACTTTTTGTTTCTGTCTCTTAGCTTATTTCCAGTTGAGCCAATATGGCACAGAATCAATGGGTCTACATATGTAACTCTTGAGTGTCTGCTGGATCCCTTGCTCAATCTGGACATCAGCACATTTTTATGTGACGTATCATTCTTATTTACAAAATTGCTTCCAGGTCCCAAATGAGTTCCACTATGTTCTTAGAAGATTGGACTGCTGCAATGTCCTCCATACGGGTCTGCCCTTGAAGAGCATTTGGGGCAAACCATATAGGAAACACAGCTAGATGAGCTAATTCTACTTTACCTTATCTGTATTTCTCTGTCCCCACCCTTCACAGCCTGAGAACCTAGGAAGAGTCTCTTTTGAGCTTCTTGCCCTGTCGACTATCCAGCTGTGATCTATGCTACCTCTTATCATACTGTTCTCTTGGCAGGGTCTCTTTGCCCAGTCTCCCAAAGGTCACACATCCTAATCTTAATGTTCTGCTCTGAATACTCTATTGAATATCTCTGTTGAAATTTCTACAGCTCTAACATACAACGCTGAGAAATTTATTCTGCACTTATACATTGCTGAGCTACACACAAGTGATGCTTAAATCAGAAAGAGGTATAAGTTGCTACTTTCTACAATACTTGCTAGAAACCAAGATGGAATTGGTCTTAATTCTGCTTATCACACTAACCAAGGAATTGTTCCAGTCTTTTGCAAATGTCTAAATGAGTTCAAGTAAGTTTCTTTTTTTAAAAAAAAAAAGAAAATTGGCATAAAATAATGAGTGATTGCTGCCTATACTTGATAATGTTGTGATTCTACTCCTGGGCAGTCTGTTAATCAGACTCACTTATGGCAGTCACCAACTGTGGAGCACAGCTGGCAAAGGCTTAACTTTGTTAAGAAAAGCAACAGGATGCTTGTACTTTCCCTCTAAGTTTCTCCTATGTTTAAGATTCCCAATCAATTAAAATAAATGGTTTATCATCCACTGCTCCATCCAGTTTTTGAATCTTGAACTTCATGCACAACCGGTTGTTGCAAGTCTCATGAGATAAAATCCTCTAGGGCAGGGGTTCCCAATCTGGGGTGCTCGTACCCCTTGGGGGTGCGAGACAATATTCCAGGGGGTGCGAGAAAAGTCCAGGTAAATAATAGGATATTGGCTATATGTTGGCATTTTTATTTATTATGCAATGGATTAACTTCGTTTTCATTTTAGAGTTAAGTATCGTTATTTAGTGGCCGTCACATGCATAGCTGAAAAGATTCAATCCTACCATATATTTAACGCGTTCAGTAGTTCCTAAAGTCTAAATTTCAGGGGGTGCGAGGTTCGAGTGAAATTTCTTTAGGGGTGCGGGGCGAAAAAAAAAGGTTGGGAACCACAGCTCTAGGGTGAATTTATTAAAATATTTTCTTTGCCATTGCAGGAACCAAAAGAAGGAAAAATAAATTGCTGGCGGAGGAATCCTGAAGGCTGAAACCCATACTTTTTACAGCTGCAAAGATTGAGAAGAATAACTCTAGAATAAAAGAGTTCAAGGTCCTTTTGGGAAATTTTTTCCATGATTCAGCAATTGCAAAGTCTGTGGAGGGGCCAGATTTTAAACTTGAACTATTCATTTTATTTATTTGAGAAAATTTACATGGCCACCCAGCACACTCTCAGTGGACTCCAGGTGCCCTACAAAGATAAAATACAGAAACAATAGAAAGCAATAACTTCCACTCTCCTGGTGGCAACAGACCAATGAGCCATTTGATGGGCTCCATCCATCCCAATTCAGATTCCCCAGGCTTGCTGGCAAAGGCATGTCTTCAATACTCCTATAAAGGAGTGTTAAAATGGGACTCAGTTTCATCTCTGCAGAGGATGATGGGAGGTAGCTACCACAGAGAATGTCCTTCTTCTTGGTCCCACTAGATCATGGGTATCAAAGCCACATCATCACAGCAGCATCATGTGACATATTGGGACTTTCCCCCCCTTTGGGAAATTGGGCAGGGGCGAAGTCAGCAGTTGATGCAACTGGGCCGTGGGCCACGAGTTTGACACCCCTGAACTAGATGGGGTGACAGAATTAGGAATCTTTCCAGGGCCATTTTGGGCACAGAAGCCCAATAAAAACATGGCAAAAAGAATATATAACGAATGGTGTACATTTTGGGATTAATAGAAGTAATTTTGCTAATGATTGGCTAAAAAATTGGTGACCCCTGTAAATACGGTTTCCTTTAAATCTAGATTATATGATTACTCTCTTTGCATTTTTATTTTTTTTATATTTTTCTTAGTTTGTATTAGTTTTTTTAATCTTTGTATTTTATTTATTTATTGATTAAATTTATTTCCTGCCCATCTTACCACAAGGTAAGTATTTTTAAACTAACAAAAATTATTACAGAATAGAATAGAATTCTTTATTGGCCAAGTGTGGTTGGACACACAAGGAATTTGTCTTGGTGCCAATACTCTCAGTATACATAAAAGAAAATATACATTTGTCAAGATTATATTAAAAAGGACTAAAGTTATATGCGCATGTCGATTGTTTAAGGTTACATTATTTGGAGACAAATTCTTTCCACAATGGGAGAGATAGTAAGGGTGTATTCTGATATTTATAATAAGGTAATTCAGGTTGATAAGCTGCCTTTTTTTTTTTTCAAATGTTGAGGCAAAATCCATATTTCTTCTTCCTTTTTAAAGGTTCAGCATAAATGGAGTATTTTGTTTTTGTTTTGTTTTCTTTTTTTCCAGTATAACCTCTAGCAATACTCAGACTTATCCATTAGTTGTTAAGCTGAAACAAAGCCAGAAAGGGAGCGGTGTTACAAGGTTGCTATATACGTTTTTTTTTTTCCTTTCAAAAGTATAGCAAAAAACTGAACTCAACTAACTGAATATTGTACTTAGTTTCATCCTGAAGGGTGCATTATTATTGACAATGCAATCATCTATAATTTTGCAGAACTCACCAAACTCTTACAACATGCCTCTCATGTTCAAATCTTTCAAAAGCATGAACAAACCCTTCATCTTTTATAGTTCAGCAAGAATGGATTAAGGATTTATTCCCTTAGCTTAGTCACAGTCATCATCAAGGGAGCAGATTCATGTTGTGCTGTTTATTATTTATAGTTCTCATTACATTCTTTGTCAGAAGACTGTGGCGTGAAAATCTTAATGCCTCATATATTACATGAAGATAATAGTAAACTCTAACACTATGACCTTTTCAGTGTTCCATATTTTGATTCATTATCCATCCTCTTTCTCCCCTGTTTAATGGCCTTGGTAACCTGGGAAGAGGTGTAAGGAACAACCAATCAAAATCCATAGTACTGAAAAGGTTAAAGCCCTGGGTTTATAAATCTGTTCTAGGTTTATAGTTCTTCCCTCTCTAGTTTGGAGGCCATTAAACCCCTTCTTTTGTACCTGCTGCCAGGAAATGCAACGTGAATATCAAAGAAATACAAACAAACACACTCAGCATGCACATTTCATTGTGATTTTATGGGTGGGAAGTTCCTCAGAGGCACACGAGTGGAGGTAATATTTTTACTACTTAATTCACTATCACCTCTGCGTAAGGATTTGCTCTGACTAGGCCAAAGGCATCTATGCAAAACGCTGTGCTTCTTAAGACAAGCATGGGAGGTCAGCCTGGGACCAGACTTTAAACAATGAAATCATTAAGTGAGTTTTGCCTGAAGCTTTTTTAGACAGTTAAGTGCTTTTGGCTTTCTCCATTGATTTTCAGAAACTGGCTGGGAACATCCCAAAAAGCAATCACATGACCATGGGATGCTGCAACTATTGTAAATACATGCCAGTTGCCTAAATCACAATTGTATGACCGTAGAGATGCTGAAAAGTTGTAAGTGTGAGGACCGGTCATGGATCACTTTTTCAGTCATAACTTTGAATGGTCACTAAAAATGGTTGTAAATTGGGGATTACCTGTGCAAGTCAAGAAATGTGGACATTTTACTCAGGTTTGCAATTAAAATTAAGGATGTGAAAGCAATCTTTCCTGGTCGTCAATGAATTTCAATTTACCAAAAAGAAAAATATTCTGATACAGACTGCACATAATTCTTCACCTAACCTTTGTATGAAAAAGATGCCTATCTGGGAAGGAGGCATCCAGAAAAAGAAGTTGCATTTAAAAAACAAACAAAATACATATCTTTAGGGAAAAAATATGTGGGGTCAAATATCCAGCAGTAGGTAAATAAACTCAGCTGCAGGGTGATGAATGCATCATCGGAAGATCTTAAAGACCAAGTTAAGGGTTGAGTGCCATGGATAAAATCCATCTTTTTGGTTGCTAAGAATTGATACCAACTGGATTATACGTAATAGCAGTAGCACTTAGACTTATATACCATTTCACAGTGCCTGGTGTCTGGTTTGGTTCTGCAACCCAACAAGACAGACACAGATTTCAGAGAGTAATTAGGACTGCAGAAAAAATAATTGTTACCAACCTGCCTTCCATCAAGGACCTGTATACTGCAGGAGTCAAAAAGACGACTGTGAAAATATTTACAGACCCCTCACATCCTGGACATAAACTGTTTCAACTCCTACTGTCAAAACGATGCTATAGGGCACTGCACACCAGAATAACTAGACACAAATGTCTAGTTTTTCCCCAAATGTCATCACTCTGCTAAACAAATAATTCCCTCAATGCTGTCTGACTACTTACAAACTCTGCACTACTATTAATATTAATCTTCTCATCACTCCTTATTACCCATCTCCTCCTACTTGTGACTGTATGACTGTAACTTTGTCGCTTGTGTCCTTACGATTTATATTGACTGTTTCCTAGTATGATTTGATTGCTTATTGTATCCTATGACTATTATTAAGTGTTGTACCTGATGATTCTTGATTAATGTATCTTTTCTTTTATGAACACTGGGAGCATATGCATCAAGACAAATTCCTTGTGTATGCAATCACACTTGGCCAATAAAGAACTCTATTCTATTCTGTTCTGTTCCGTTCCGTTCCGTTCCGTTCCGTTCCGTTCCATTCCATTCCATTCCATTCCATTCCATTCCATTCCATTCCATTCTATTCTATTCTATTCTATTCTATTCTATTCTATTCTATTTTATTTACAGCCCTCTCTAAGCAGTTTTACAGAGTCAGCTTCTTGCCCTCAACTATCTGGGTCCTCATTTTACCCACCTCAGAAGGATGGAAAGCTGAGACAACCTTGAGCCTGGTGGGATTTTAACTGCTGAATTGCAGGCAGCCGGCACTCAGCAGAAGTAGCCTGCAGTACTGCACTCTAACCACTGTGCCACTGCAATCAATAAAATTAGTTCAAATTTCCATATTAGGTGAAAGTTGTGAACAATTATGAATTTTTATATTCTAGTATTTTGTCCCCCCCCCCCCCATTTTCATTTAAAAGAAAGCTGACAGGAATGATTAATGCATGAAGTCTCTCAATGTCTATGAATCAGATTGAAAATAGTCCATCCATCCTTAAGCATGATTTTAAGAAGATGGCCAGTTGCTCGAAATAGTCTGAACATGAGACTGCTACACTAAAGGTTAATCAGCAAACAAATTAAATAAATGAAAATTAAATGCAAAATTAAATATAAAACTCTCCAAAAAGGTGATATATATATTTTAAATGATATTGGTGAATTTCTATTGTTGAGAGTTAATCATTCAGGAAGATTCAAATGCTCATCACCACTTAAGATAAAAAGCCTTTTTTTCCCTCAAACAAAATCCTATTTTAGCCTGTCTGATACAATAAAAAGTTTTCCAAGAATAGAGATCCATTTATTCCATTAATGGAGTAAACCTTTCAGAAATCACTAACTATCTTGATGCTTTTATTTCTATGATCTATTTCACTATGTCTAGCCTTATAATTTAATAGCATGTGACTGCACTTTAAATTATCACTGTCTTCTTAACCCTCATAATGAATAATACAGGAAGACTGTGAAAAGCTTAGGATGAGCACTTCCATTCAGTAGTGAACAAGCTCTCTCTTCTGGAGTTGTTTCACTGAGCAATGCAGGAAATCCTCCATACTGAAGCCCAAAATGTCCGCTTACTAAGTAAGACAGCTCTTAAATGAATTTTGCCCCATTTTGCAATCTTTCTCGCCACCGTTGTTAAGTGAATCACTGCAATTTTTAAAATTAGTAACATGGTTGTTAAGGGAATCTGTCTTCCCCATTTTGCAAAAGGTGATTAGATGATTGGGACATAAAAGTGAACCAGTTGCCTCCTTCCATGGAAAAACGGTTGCAGAAGCTGATGGAGTTTGGCTGAAATAATGGCAAAACTGACCACTTTGGTTAAAGAAAAGAACAAAAGAACTTTTGTTTCCACATGAAAACCACTTCTGAACTTCGTGCTTGAGGTGGAGAAGAATGAAAACTCTGACTTTGGGTTTTACAGATTAGACTAATAGATCTTTATAGAAATGGCTTGTTCATGGAAAAGCAAAAGATTGTGATTTGATGCTAATGCCTTATTTTTACTGTAACAGAGAGAGTCAGTCAATGCTTTTTTTCTTCTTCTTATGTTTCCTCACTTTTTCAATAAATAAATAAATAAATATGAACCAGTTGCCAAATGTCTGAATGTTCATCGCGTGGGGATGCTGCAGTGGTCTTAATATGAAAGATGGCCATAAGTCATTCTTTTCAGTGCTGCTTTTCAGTGCTGTTGTAAGTCAAGGACTACCTATATAGCCTGCTGTTTCTAAAAAGTGAAGAAAAGTTACCACATCAATCCCCTCCCTGCTCAAGCATGCACAGGTATGCTAAATCATGCTATTGCTACACCTCACTGAAGCCTCTGTGGTGCAGTGCACCTTGTCAAGATGAGGCACGGCTGCCTTATGCAGCTCATAAGATACTCAGTATTTACACAGACATTGCATTCACACAAAAAGGCAGGGCCTTTTTAAGCTATGGTTTGGTGAATACAGTGACCAGGTAGGCATATAACATGGTAACGCAACAGGCAGGTTCACTGTTCACACATCACATTAATCCATGAACCAGCATCCTCTTTTTATGACCTCATAATTCCTTGCAGGATAGAGCCTAAGCAACTGAATGGAGCTGAGTGTTTACTGGCCAGATGTCCTTCCTGTCGCCAGTGCAGTTTTTTTTCCCCCCAGCAGATATATTCTCAGTGTGCCCAGAGAGAGAAATAACTGTCTCTACCTAGGATTGAACACAGTCTCCTGTTTGTGAGGCGAGACCTCCATCTCTAGGCCACCTCACCACTCCACATTAATCCATAAATAAGACATATTAATTTAGTACAGAACACCCCCCCAGGAGGCTTCCCTGAGGTCCAGAAGGCCCAAAAAACAGGTGAGGGGGTGACTGCAAAAAGAGAAAAAAAAGCCATGCCCACCCATTCACATGGCCACGCCCACAGAACTGGTAGTAAAAAAGTTTGAATCCCACCACTGGGCTGTTCCCAGAGTATGTAGCTGGCAATTTGCTTTAGTTCAGCAAGATCCCATACCTGTCTACAGGTATGGAACAGTGAAGAAACTGGATTACTGATATGGTTCTGCTTGAAATGATTTTGCCTATCTTCTTGGTTTTTTGGAACCTAGGCAATCTTTTGCCCAGAGATTGCAACGGGAGCTCAGACTAGGAATTTTACAGGGTCGGGTTTTCTAGAATGATCCTAATTGTTTGTTCATCCTTGTCAGACACGACACTTAGGATGTTCCTATTGTCAGAAGGAAGACAGGTAGTGATGAAGAGGTAGCATTTCTCATGATGGTCCTCCAATTTTGGAATGCTTTCCCTCCAGCACTTCTCACTGGCATTTCATTTAATCCACTTTATCCATTTAGTGATGAATCGCGCTGTGAAATATTGCTTCTGGTTTATTTATTATTTCAGAGGTGGAGAAATGCAATATCTGTTACATTCTAAAACCAAGAATGTTAGCTGCTTAAGGATGTTGCAAGTCCAAAAGGTAGAGTGGCATATTTAATATTTATTTGCCTAAAAATTCTTAACTGCATCGGCACAAATGTGCAAAATCAGGAGAAGAGGAAAAGTCATCCCACTGGCTTAGTTCAATTAAGCCAGATCTGAGTATTTTAGGGCTTCATCTGTCTAATCTGTGTGAAGTAAATAGGAAATTAGAAATCAAATGTAAATAAATGTACAGAAAACAGAACTGGGAAGTAAAACATGGAGGATGCTGAAACATGCTAAAATAACACTTGTAAGGCTAAGAATAAGTTGAGTAAGAAAAATTAGGTGCCAGCTCAGGTACTGTGGTTGCGGGGAACTGGCTAAATGCTTAAAGGATAATATAATATAATAAATCAAGGATACTACATAAACCATCTGATAGAGGTGGGCAAGAACTTTGTATTCTTCCGTTGTGCAGCGTTTCAGCAAAATCTGGTTTGAAGCTGCAAGTGCAACAGAATTGAGGAATTTTTCCCTACATCCATCAGCACAGAAATTATTTTGTAATCATCATTAATATACATAGTTTAAATTAATAATTGCCTCATAAATAAAGTGAATGAACAAAAGATTTCATAATGATCTCTCTCATCTTATTCAGAAATGCTTTTATGATTGGAATCTGTGATGACACTTTAATAATGCATGCCTCTATAAATTCATTTGCTTATTTACTCCTAAAGTTTATTTGTTGGCTTTCAGACAAAATGGACTTGAACAGATGGTTTAAATCTATATATCACCCAAACTGGAAACCCTGTGTTACTATTTTCTCTGTGGAAATCTACAAATCAGTAAATCACAGGTGAAACAACTGAAAAAAAAACCAACCCTCCAGGAGTGAAATTATTACTTTTTTTTTTTACATTCACTAATGACCTAGTCAGGGTCTCTGTTTAGAAAATGGACTCATAAAACCAATAAGAACTCAAAAAGGAGTAATAAAAGGCCAAAAATTCTAACTCCCCAAATTTCATTTTATTTAGGTTTATGAGGTCAGAGCCAGGTCTATCATTATGTTATAATCAATTACGGCAGAGGCAACCTTACCGGATTTTGTAGCCAAGAAACATATTTTGTTGTAGGGTTATACAAAGCTTTGAAAGGATATTTAACAAGGTTGAAAGCACCCCTTTATAACTACACTGTAAAGCAGTTAAGGTCTCTAATTTCTAAGAGAAAACACTGCACTCCACTATCATATTGGTTGCTTTTGGCAGTCCATGGAGTTTTCTTCTCATTCAGTGACATTGGGGGAAAGTTTGTTGGTTGTTATTTGTTGATTAAATTTATATGTTGCCCAGCTCACCTAGAAATTCTGGGTAGCTTACAAACATTGTAAGTATTGTATTAATCAAAACAAAAAATACAAAAGCACAGAGAAAAATGAAAATAAGGTGTACCTCATAGAGTAATATCAGACAGAGGTTTACAATTTACCACAAAATTTTGGAGGGAATTTCTGAAATCCATTGGCTCCTCTCAAGCATTATCCTCAGCTTTCCATACTGCTTGTAACGGAGCAGTGGAGAGGGCTAACGCAATGATTGAACAATATATTAGATGCTATATAAATTATCAACAAGAAAATTGGGCTGAGTTATAACCTTTTGCAGAGGTTGCTTACAATAATGCAGTACATAGCATCACGGGATTGACTCCATTCCAAATCAACACTGGAATGGACTTTGTCCCAATGACAGAGTTACCTAGACAACCTCCCTCATCCATGTCCCTGACAGAATGGATGAACTCATTGAAGAAAGGGTGGGAAGATACAAAAAAAGCTTTGAACAAAGCTGCAAAAATTTATAAAAAACAGATGGATAAACATAGATCCCTTCGACCACCTTTTAAAGTAGGGGACAAAGTATATTTGTCGACCAAGTATCTTAGGTTGAGACTGCCCAGTAAGAAGCTGGGTCCAAAATTCTTGGGTCCGTTCCCAATTTCAAAGATAATCAATCTGGTCACTGTCCAATTACGTCTTCCTCTACTATTGGGGAAAATTCATCCAGTGTTCCATTGTAGTTTACTAAAACCAGCTACTACATCAATGATATGACCACTGCCACTTGCACCCTCTAAACCATTGACAGTACATGGGGAAACACATTATGAGATTCAAAAAATTCTTGATTCTAGATTACACCATGGCCGATTGCAATATTTGGTCTTATGGAAAGGATACCCCTCTCAGATGCTAGTTGGGTAAAGAGTTGGGATGTTCATGTTGATCAATTGGTTAACCAATTCCATGAGGATTTTCCCCACAAACTGAAGAGTCCTCATGGGGTGGGAGAGGGGGTTAAGGACAATGTATTAACCCCTATATGTGTGTTACTATGAGTTTTAATTCCATCTTAGACGTGAAGCCAGTGGGGTGGCTTTAGGCCAGACCCTTTCTCTCAACCCTAGGAAGCAGGCAATGGCAAACCAGTTCTGAAAAAAACCTACAGAGAAAGCTTGCAGGAACTTGTACAGGCAATCACCAGGATTCAAAATTCACACTAAGTCAGGCACTGGCTGATGCATTTTGGGAGTTAGAGTTCACAACTCTTAAAGTTGCCAAGGTTGGAGACCCATGCTCTAAAGCAGGGGTATCAAACTAACATTGTCACAATGGCATCGCATAATGTACTGGAAGTTTTTCCCCCTTTGCTAAACCAGGTGTGGGCGTGGCCAGTACTTGACACATCCAGCCTGCGGGCTGGGAGTTTGACAGCCCTGGTCTAAGGTCAATATTTATTTTATTTTATTTATTTATTTTTATTTGTCAATTGCTTACAAGATAACAGGTATAAGTAAAAACATAGTTATGAATACATGGATACATATAAGAAAAATTTAAAAAAATATAAAAGAAACAATAGGACAGGGACAGTAGGCACGTTGGTGCGCTTATGCACGGCCCCTACAGACCTCTTAGGAAAGGGGTGAGGTCAATAGTAGACAGTCTAAGGTTAGAGTGTTTGGGGAAAAAAAACCAGAGTCAGGTAGAATATTCCAGACATTGACCACTCTGTTGCTGAAGTCGTATATCCTGCAATCAAGTTTGATGCAATTAACCTTGAGTTTGTATCTATTGTTTACTCTTGTATTGTTATGGTTGAAGCTGAAGTATTCATTGACAGGTAGGACATTGCAGTGTATAATTTTATATACTATACTTAGATTGGACCGAAGGGGGCATAGTTCCAGGTTTTCTAGGTTTAGAATTTCAAGTCTGGTGGCATAAGGTATTCTGCAATGAGTAGAGGAGTGGAGAACTCTTCTTGTGAAATATTTCTAGACTTTCTCAACTGTGTTAATATCAGATATGTAATGTGGGTTCCAGACTGAGGAGCTGCATTTGAGTATTGGTCTAGCAAATGTTTTGTATGCTCTAGTTAGTAGTGTTATATTACCAGAAAAAAAGCTACGTAAGATTAGGTTAACAACTCTTAATGCCTTTTTGGCTATGTAGTTACAGTGGGCTCTAGCACTTTGGTCATTCGAGATGAGTATTCTAAGGTCCTTTACAGAGCTTGTATCATCAACAAAGTCTTGACTATTCAGCCTGCATTTTATTTTCTGATTTTTTTTTGCCAATATGTAGGACGGAGCATTTATTTGTTGAGATTTGAAGTTGCCATTTGTTTGACCATTCTGATATATACATACGCACACACACAAACATCATTTCAATGTCTTTTCATGAGTCTCTAAGTAAGATGGCTGGATATAACAAAACTGAAACCCAAGAAATTTTAGTGCTTCTCTGTCCTCCCCAAAGATGACATGACACACAGGTCTTTAAATGTAAATCTGTGGAGCAAATCTCATCTGTTCCCGTATCCAACAACAGAGCTTATTTAACAGTTTCTTAGAAAATGTCTCTTGGGTTTTGCTGCAGGCAGGAAGTTATGCATAATTAGCACTTTTGTGTGGCATTAACAAACAATCTTGTTAGTTCATTACATTTTAATATTTGCATCATTCTCTAGAAAGTAGATTAAAATCTAACTAAAATTTCCATACGTGAGTTTCAGTGGATATAAACATCAAAGAAATGTTCACTTTAATCAGATGCCATATAATGTTTTCATTTTTTTCCTTTTCTTTAAAGAAACACACAGGCACACAAATGAGGTAGTATACAAATTAGGCATTCATATAAATTATACAAAGACCTCTCATCTTAGAAGTTAGAAAAGAGTCCAACTTGAAAAGATTTATGTTATATATTTTTGGTTCCAAACCTTTCATAGACGAAAAGAGCACCAAAAATCAGATTAAGATAAATTATGCTGCTGAATTGTAAAATTCTAAACTGCGTGCCATTGACCAGGTGTAGAATGGATGAATTATATTCACCACCTTTGCTTTGCAATACACATAGACTTCCTGTCTATGGAGATTCTCAGTCATCCAGATCATAATAGTCTAAAAGATGCTTTTTCAAAAGGCAACTGGATTTCATTTTTTCTTGAAGACATTTTGCTTCTCATCCAAGAATCTTAGAAGCTTTTTGGAAGTACCCTTAGAAGCTTAGAGGCACCCTTTTAAGAAGCTTAGAAGCTTAAAAGCACCCTTCTAAGTAGACTTCCTGCTTTCAGGAACTTTTTTTAAAATAAAAATCCTCAGAACTTTCGGTTGGAGCATGGCACTTCGCCTGGATTCTCACATTATACTTTGGTCATAATATGGGCGTTTTGATTTGGTTGGAATCCAATTAATTCTGGTTTTGTTAGTTAAAAGATAATGCATGTGGTTTTAATGATGAAAATTTTCTGGCAAGATCACTCCTTGTCAGAAAACCTACTTCAAGCAGAGGTTTCATTGAATAAATAAATAGTTATGCAAATCTGCACATCATTTACAGTTAGACAAGTTCCATTTCTCCCCCACCCCGTTTTTTGACACTAAAATAACCTACTAGCTCTTTAATTTCCACACTGATTAAAACCCTTCTACCTTGGTCCATTGTATTTATAGCTTTGTGAACTAGCTAAGAAGTTTCACTGAAATAATGGAATTGGAGAAAAAGGTCACAGCAAACCGGTCTTTCAGCAAAGCACACAAAGTTCCAGAGAAAAAGAAAAAGAAAGAAAAAAGAAAAAGAACAGAGCTAGCAGACCTCTCTCTTGATGGACTGAACAGAAATGGTCAACCTTTCTGATGGTATTGAATGCCTCTCGACTGAAACCTTTCAGAGTTTCATTTGAAATAGGCAGGTAAAAATTCATTTTGAAACATCATTCACAGATTATAGGATACTATTTAGATTTCTGGTTGACTGTTATTTATCATAATCCTTTAATATACTCTCTCTCTCTCTCTCTCTCTCTCTCTCTCTCTCTCTCTCTCTCTGTGTGTGTGTGTGTGTGTGTGTGTGTACATATATAGCAACAGCAGGAAAATATTTTGACCATTAACTGATGATTGTGCCAACAACATTAAGTTCAGGAGGTCAGACTTACATCAAATGGCTTACTGTAGTTCAGAAATATGAGAGAAAACTGAAATACTGGGGAAACAAACTAAAAAGAGAAAACTGAACAAGCTTTTCTTCAACAGTTGAAGTTCCATGAAAACCAATCTATAATTCAGGAATGATACCTGAGTCTAATCTTATCCTAGGTTCAAAGGTCAACCATGGAATCAGAAATAGCCCATGAAATCAAAGGTTGGAAAGTATATGCCAGAAGAAGTCTGACTATAGGGTCCTTGGTGCTCTCTGAGGTTAATTGTTTTCTTGCAGATGTTTCATTGCCCAAACTAGGGTGAATACAGGAATGTTCTCTTGCCAACACTACTTCTTGCAAATTCCATACAGCTGCCTTCTAGTTCCTCCTTTGTTTGGTAGCCTTCACAATTCTTAATTAATTATGTAGAATAAAGGGTGGGGGAAAACGAGAAAACAGATAGACACACACCCCTTCTTTCCCAATCTTCTCTCCTATATCAGATTTTGCCTGGAAGTTCTGAAGCATTTTGATTGCTGATTATAGTTTCTCCAAACTTATCTTGCCTGTATACATCTGTGATGTCCCTTCTATAGCTCACCACTTCGTTACTTTTCTTATTGAAACATCTTCTGAGACGGAAGCTGCTTACTTGATATTAATTTTGGTGATTTCTTTTTTACTTGCAGCAGTTTCCAACTTACCCATTTTGTTGCTCTCACAAAGAGCAGCCTCTTCTCTAAGCAACAACTCTCCTCTACTGCCAGCTCTTCACTCTTTCTGTTTAATATTTTGTCAGCTTCACCTCTTACACATTCTTATAGCAGCCACTGAAAGGAAATATTATTTGAAGATGCAGAGAAATGCAGAAATTCTTGGTTACATTTTATTTCAAGACTTAACTTACAATTGCTTGACTGATCAGGAATTGAAATTAAATTTAGATTTAGATTAACAAATTTGGAAATGACCTTGTAGGTCATCTAGTCCAACGCCCTGCCCAAGCAGGAGACCCTACACCATTTCTGACAAATGGCGCTCCAACCTCTTCTTGAAAGTCTCAAGTGATGAAGCTCCCACAACTTCGGAAGGCAAGCTGTTCCATTGGAACACAGCTATCGTGTCTCCCCTGGTTTATAAAAATTATAAAAATCAATGCACCAAAGTAGAAGAAAACCCTGGAAAGTCAAACTAAATAATGTATAGTATGGGATTGCTGTTGCTAACAAAAGGCTTAGTCTTTTACATGTAACTTCTCAGAGATCATAACCATATAAAGGATTGGAATGCTTTTTACTCAGACATGAATCAATCTCTTTCTTCCTTTATGTCCCCTTTGTACATATTCAACCACATTTATTTATTGAAAAAGCATAACACGCCACATTTTCACTTGAGTGCTACTTCCCCAAATGTATACATTTCAAAATGCCAATTGTTTGATGACAACTGCACCGCAACATTGAGAAGTCAGACACAGTGTTTCTGAAGGATGACTATGCTCAAATTGAAATATTTGTTGAAGAGGTGAAGTTAGACTGGTGGTCTTCAAGCTGAAGAAAAAAACTCTCTACCTTCTTAAATGTATATTCCATAAGGTAATGTGGAGATGAGACATTTTCACGCAGCCTTCATGAGCAAATATAAATCCAGAACACCAATGCAATGAGAGTTGTGATTTTTTTCTTTATTCAAGAGAAGTATTATTTTCCCTTCAATTGAGAAAGATCATAAGACACATTATCTGCTGGGAATCTATATTAGTTATTAGCTTAACAGCCCAGTGGGTGCAATTTTTGCTTCATATACATGAAGCTGAAAAGTAAAGTATTTTTTTTAAAAAAAGAATATAGTAAAAATTGCCATTGTAGAGAGCTCACTCCAGCTTAATGCTGCTTTCAAGAGTGAATACCATGGACTGACATGTTTTTCATCTTCATGAAAAGGCAGAAACTTGGATGGGAAATTAATAATGTTTAATAAAACAGCAAAACCTTAAGAAATAAAGAATATATTCTCTTTCATGTTGAATTGAATTTATTTCCTCACTTACCTTCTTTATCCATTTTTAATAGTCCTCATCCTTGCTGCTATAACTACGGTCATTTAAATACACACTCACACCCATAGACACCTTACTCCAAAGCGGGTCAAAATAACAGGTATGTGATCCAAATCCTCAAGCTATAAGTAAAGATCTTTTCATTCTCCTTCTGCCTCTTGTGAACCCTAATGAAGGTAAGCAGGATATCTGAGCAAAATCCTTACTTATCCTCTTATATTGGTCACCATCTAATGGAAGTTCTTTTTTCTTGCAGGGACAGAATTGAATTTTAGGAGCCAAGAAACTAGGTTGGGGAAAGGGTAATAATACTTGCCTTTATATGCTGCTACTGATCCCTGTCAAGGCTTAATTTAAAGCAGGAGTACACAGCCCCTTCTGAGCACTTGGTGTACTCTGAGCTGGGTTGTTTGCTTGCAAATGCTTCATTATTTGACAAGTTGTTAGAAATTCTAACAGTTTATATATAGCATACAAATAAAGAGTACAGTCACCATGTGCTTTACTCCTTAACCGTAACAGGAAACAGGAAACTCTATTTAGAACAAAAGAACATAGATTATATACCATAGATCCCAAACTTGTAAAAACTGCCACCTACTGACTAAGTACTACTATTGCATAAAAATACATTCCAATAATGAATTCCAACAGTAATATTATCAATGCTAGTAAAATTTGCCCCCTGTTTATCTATAGTAGCTTACACTGCCTGTTTTGGTGGAGGTGTGGTTTATTTTCCTTTGGTAAGTCCTTGATTTGGGTACCGTTTTCCGCTTGTCTCTCTAATCTTAATCCATGCTTATTTGGGTGTGTCCTGGTATTTTTGCTTCCTTCTTAGTTTTTGAATTGTCTCTTTTGAATGGTGTGCAAATATAGTTTTTATCTATGTGTCTATTGATGGCCAATTTTTCTAAATGCTAAGCTTCATTTTTGGATATAGACTGGTCTGGTATGCTCACGGTTTCCCACATGAAATTCTGGTTGAGTCTGTCCATGTGAGCTTGAGAAGTTTTTATCATATGTTCTGATTGCTAGCTGGTATTTATGGATATGGTCTGCCAGTCTTTTGCCTGTTGGTCCTACATAGTGACTGTTACAGCCCTTACACTGTATATGGCAGATGACACCTGTCTGTTTTTTAAAAAAATACGCTTGGGCTATAGTTGGTTTGTCTGCTACAGTAATGCTATGTGGTTATAATAATCGGTTGGTTGTTTCTCAGGTGTTTTTTTTGATGTATGCCAGTTCATCCATAGCTTGTATCAGTTATGTATAGTGGGTTGAATGGTCAGGTTCATTTTGATAAAGTAGTATGAGTATGCATTTTGGGGGGAATATATTGGATAGGCAGACAGTTTCTTTTCTCCAGTGTTCTGGGTTGCTGCAGTGAGTTTGGACTCATCTGATTAATGTTCTTACACAGCTACTCATGTGGGAGGCTGGGTTGTTACTTTGGTAATGAGGTTCATGGGTCATATTTCAATAGACTTGCTTTTCTAGTTTGCTGCTGTTTCCTCTGCTGATGAAGATATTCAGGAAAGGTAGTGTGCTCTTTTTTTCCTTTGAAGTTGCTGTTGTCGGTTATTTCACATGCATTCTTTAGTCTCCTTTCTTATAATAAAGGTGTCACCTATATACTGAAGGATCTGTATACTGAGGACGATGGACACATAAAACAATCATCAAAAATGCAAATTCCCATCAGTGGTGGGATTCAAAAAGTTTTACCACCAGTTCGGTGGGCATGGCTTGGTGGGCACACTTTGCATGCATGCATGTGCCAAATGCACACTTTGCACAGGTGCAGAGGCATTTGCGCAGGTGCAGAGGTGTTTGCAGAGGTGCAGAGGTGTTCCAATTCACCTCCTACAAGCCTGCAATCCCTTAGTCGCAAAGCAGCTGTGTTTCAAAAGCAGAGCATAAAAAGTGAGTATGAGAGGAGAGTGCACAGGGAGAGTGTGCGGGATCAACAGTAGAGCGGTGGAGAGAACTGGTTCGCTCTCTGCTGCTCATTGCTGCTACTGGCTCAGCAAAACTGGGCCGAACCAGTAGCATACCACCCCTGATTCCCATTTAATATATATAGCTTTGACGTCTTCCGTGCAGCCATCCTTTTCACAACCCTCTGACAATTAATGCCAAAGTTTTGGTGATAATATTTCCCACTTACTTATTTTGAGGAAGTTAGATGTAGTTTTATTTTACATCTTAAAATTAGTGACTTATTATTTTTGGAAGAAAAACCCTCTTCTGCCAAAATATCCTTGGGATCTCCCCCAAATTGTCCTCATCTACACACCTACACAAATACACAAAACACTTGCCACTTATTTCTTTATAAATTAAAACACCTTTTTTTTTAAAAAAAAATAGCTTTTATTAACCCATTTTCAAACAAGCATCCATAAAATAAAAATGAACAATCCACCACATGTTAAAAGGAGAAAAAAATATAACATAATAAAATGAAAATATAAAAAAATGTAATTATAAATATAGTCTGTTTGATTGTATAAGGCTTTAAGAGAAGAAACTAAGCTTTCAGTGTTCACCAAGCCTGTCCAATATTTTTTTTTCCCAAAAGGAGATAATGTGACATTTTCTGATTGATAGTATATATAATTTTATCAAAAAATGCTAAATCACAAATCTCTGAATCCCAATTCTTACTAAAGTTATTGTATTTTTCTATCTGCTAAAGATTATCTTTTGCTATTCTTTGGGGATGAAAGCTCATATTTGTTCAGAACATATTAAATTCTAAGTGATTGGTATATAATTTACTCAGATTAGCATGTCTTTAAAAACCCAAACTTTCCCCAATGTTTCTGTCAACAAAAAAAACAAAAGGATCAGAACATAAGCATAACATGTGCACTCAAATGTCCCAAAAACACCAAAAAGAAATATTCATTTATAAAACATACCAAACAGTGCCCAATATATGTACAAAACATTCCACATAGTGCCCAATATACACAAAAAACAGCATTTGGATCAGTGGTGGGATTCAAAATTTTTTTTACTACCGATTCTGTGGGCATGGATTGGTGGGTGTGGCAGGGGAAGGATACTATAAAATCCCCATTCCCTCCCCACTCCTGGGGGAAGATTACTGCAAAATCCTATTCCCTCCCCAACCTGCTTTCCAGCTCCATTCTCCTGGGCAGGGCAACAAAAGGAGACCCAGCCAATCAGCTGGGACTCAGGAGGCAGATAATAGATGGGGGCTGGGCTGGTCAGAGACGGTATTTGCTGGTTCTCTGAACTACTCAAAATTTCCACTACCAGATCTCCAGAACTGCCGCATACCACCTCTGATTTGGATAGATTATATTCAACAGGAAATCATGGTATTATTCAAAATGGCAGCCTGTCTTGTAAAATACAACTCTGGGGAGTTTACAAAAATAATAAAAGCAGAAACAAAAAGAATAACAGAGTTGGAAAGGACCTTGGAGGTCTTCAGGTCGAACCCCTTGTTCAAACAGGAGACTCTATACCATTTCAGAAAAATGGATGTCCAATCTCTTCTTAGTTTTTCAGTTTTAATTTTTAGTTTCATTTTAGGAAATCAGTTCCCTGATCCACAACTACCAGTTCATCACATCATACAGTCCTCAGGCTCCAACTTTACTGTATCCCAGTTCCTGGGGAAAGCAGTTTTCTGGAAGACTAAAAAAATGGAAATTTATCCTGTAGGGTAAGGGCTCCACAGGCCAGGATATGCTACAGAAAAAGCATACTTCCTGCTAGATCGGAACAGTTAAGGGACAGAGTCTGGAGCATTGTCTGCATGTACTTCATTGATTTGTCCAATAGGATACTCTATCCAGCCAAAGATTAATATGGAATTTAGTCAATAAAATGTTGCCATAGATGCATACTCCACAACATGGTTCTTTTGTCACCACTTACTTAGGTGGATCAAGGGGTAGCATAACCCAATCAAGGATATGTCTCTTACATTCAATTTAAGTCAGAACTATTCCTTTTAGGAATAATGACGGAAGGTCACAGCAAAGGCATAGCATATTTAATAATATACATACAGCGGCGAGAATGGTCTATGCACAATATTGGAAGAATGAAAATACACCACCAGAAAGAGAGATAATAAGAAAAATACTGGCTTTGCAGAACTGGACAGACTAACTCTAGAACTGAAATATAGGGGGGAAATCAGAATATTCTGATACTTGGAATAAGTTTTATCAATGGTTGTAAAAGAGAGAGGAAGGTCGGAACAAAAATAGTTAGGACAAATAGACCTAGATTATGAATATTGTACTAACAATATGAATGTTAATGGTTTAGTAATATCTTTGTGTTGTGGCTCTGGGTTTTCAGCCTGCATTGTTAGAGGACAAAGACTCAGACAATGGGGAAGAGAAGGATTTGGAAATGCCTTCCTCCCCAGGACCTTCCTCTTCGGCAATGCCTTCATGGAACTAGCAGAACACTGTTTAACCAACACATATTTCATATACAAAGGACAAAGATACAAGCAAATTGAAGGAGCCCCTATGGGATCACTACTGTCACCCGTCATTGCAAACCTGTTCATGAAAGAATTCAAATCCAGAGCTCTAGCCAATACCACCCACAAACCCAAACTATGGTTAAGATACATCGATGATACATTTGTTATTTGGCCCCATGGAAAAGAAAACCTAAACAATTTCCTAACACACCTAAACAGCACACACCCCAAAATCAAATTCACAATGGAAATGGAAACAAACAACTACCATTCCTAGATGTACTAATCTACAAAAAAACAGATGGCACACTAGGACACACCATATACCAGAAGAAAACACACACCAACCACTACCTCAATGCCCAATCCCACCACCACCCAGCACAGATAAACTCTGAGGCCAAAACACTAATTGCTGGAACCAAACGCCTGGCAGACAAGACACACATAAAGACTGAACTATTCACCCTGACTAAAGTACTGACAGCCAATGGCTTCCACAAAAGCAAAATCACAGGCCTGATCCACAAAACCACACTGAGACATAATGGAGACCTAGAAGATGAACAGACCTATGGAACAGCTGTCCTGCCCTACATAAGAGCTACTACAGACAAAATCAGTAAGATACTACACAGGCATCACATCAAGACTGCCTTCAAAACAGACAGAAAAATAGCAGCCATCCTAAGAAACCCCAAAGATAAAATTGACCTGGAAAACCAAGGCATATATGAAGTCCCCTGCGCATCATGCCCGGCCACATACATCAGACAGACCAATAGAAAAATAAGTACCTGCCTGGATGAACACAAAAATGCAGTAAAAAAACTGGAACACACTTCCTCACTAGTCCAACACATGAAAGCCACAGGTCATAGCATCGACTTCAATGGCACCAAAACCCTAGCCACTATAGAAAACCCCAGCTACAGAATTATCAGAGAAGCCATAGAGATTGAAAAAAAAACCCTGAAAGCATGAATAGGAGAGATGACTCCACCAGATTGTCAATTATCTGGAAGCCTGCACTCACAAACCAAAAAAATCTCCACACCACAAGCCAGGCAAACATTTGGGCAAAAACAGACCCCCCACCAATACCTGATACTGAGGAAAAAAACATTCAAATAAAGCAGAAAGCCAGCACCAAATTCAAACAAAGAACAGCTGCCAAGCCTGACACACAAGATTAAAAAGAACCCAATACACAAGCCTGAGGATGGCAGATGAGATTCTGCAGAAACGTCGCTATAATAAAAGCACAAATATTAAAACATGGGAAAATACCCGAAGAAACCTAAATACCATACATATAAATACCCGCGAAAACATGAGAAAACAAATATGTATATATAGAGAGAGGATAATTGCCTATTGTTAAATTTAATTCTCATTATAGTATATGGTGTTACCAGAGGAGAGCTTCCTGGATGACTCAAGATATTTGGGAAGTGAACTTCTTTTAAAAGCGAATGTAATTGCATTTTGCTCATTAAAATGCATGCGTTTTAACATTTACCACAAAATGGCACAATGGAAATGTATCTCTACTGCTGATGAATCTAGAATTTGAGTGGCTTCCAAAGAATTGTACATTTCTTTTTTTTCCCTCACTCCTTCTCCCTTGCCCTTGCCCTCCTCTACCTGTCCCTGTGCCTCACCCTCCCTCTCCCTGTCTTCACCCTTTCCCCTCCCTCTCTGTCAATCTCTCTCACACACAGAGCCTGTGAAAGTGAGATAGTGTTGGAAGAAATATCCTTCTGAGTTCAGTTCCAAGTGGGGAAAAAGACACTAGAAACATGGAGGCTATTTGGAAAGATGGCTTAATGGTGGACAGGACCACATGGCTTGGAGCTCCAAAGAAGGAAGGATGATCACATGCTCCAAGGTGAAAGAAAAGATCAAGAAGGGCTGATATGCTGAGAGTGCCTGGTTTTATACCCTCTGTTGAGATTTGAATTTGACCTTGTATTCTGATTGGTTGTCAGACTCCCATGGGGCCATGCAGGGACAACTCTGTAGGCTGTCCTGAGTTCCAGGCTTAGTTGAGCCTTGCTGGATGATGATGCACTGAAAGGGCTTTTGGGCAATTGCTATAGCTTTACCTGGAGATCTTTGTTATGTAAAATATTCTGGCCCAGGCTTTAACGGCCCACCCATTAACAAAGGTGAGCTTCTGCTTCTGAGGTGTTTCTGCTCTTGAGTTTCTACTCTTTTTAGGGGAAATATTCTATCTTTCTAATATTTCCTAGGATATTTCAATTTTCTAGGAGAGGGTTGGGTGCTAACTTCCTACAATAGTTCACCTGGTCCAACAAAAATTATGGAAAATAGTCTTGAAGAAAGGAGTCAATAATTATTTGGAAAACACCAGCTCAGCCTTGAAAGGAGGATCAAGTGAGAAGGACCAAATGAGGAAGATTCCACCATCTTGATTTATTTGGTATACAAAGGGGGAGAGATTATGTCATTATACATAGTAGCAATAAAGTAGGGCAATACTCGACTTTGTGGAGTCTGTTTCCTAACCTGAATTTTCTGCATTACTTTGGCTTTGCTGAACAAGCCTGGGCAACTTTTCTCCAATGTTGGCTTGGGACGACGCAAGCTGCAAGTTGGAAGGCATCAGCCCAAGAACGTTCTGAAGTTTTTATCCACAAATGCAACCCAGTGGAATAATTGTAGTTCTTTACTTCGGGACTTGGAGGAACCAAGCAGTTTCTTTGTGTGTGTGCTTAATAGATGTGGACAGTTGCCTTTTCTGACAATCAGCAGAAACCACTTTCCTGCTCAATATAAAGCAGATGGAAATTATCCATTTACAAGAAGAGCTTTAAAATGAAGATGGCAACTCTATCCCCTGAAGATTTTTGTTTTAAGAAACAGCAGGAGGTGAGGACAGCACTAGAGCTGACAAAATGTCTCTCTGGTTCAATTTAACCTGACAAAGTAAGAATGCAGTTCACCCTTCTCCGTTCCCAGTGGCCATATTGCAAGAGAGCAACAGATGTTTGGTTATCACTTCTCACCGACCTGCCTTCCTTCAGGGGTGGTGGCCACAAATACATTTCAGGAAAAAAAAAAACCCTAATGGATTTATCTGCAGCAAAACATGTGCAAAATCCCCTCTGTGTAGCATTTCTCTATTGGTGCCGTTTACCCTCCATTGGCAATTACAAGTGGCAATTACTTGCTTTGTTGTAATAGAACCTGAAATAAAGCAGAGTAAATGTTCTGTTAAAATTTGGGGTTTTTTTATCCCCCCGCTTCTTCTCTGGATACATAAAAACCAGAAGACGAAACAGAATGCTTGCAAAGCTGGTGGTATGGAATGAAATGTTTGGCTCCGTTCTCTTATTGCTTTCTAGAGATCCCTAAACTGCTCTGGATTTTAGTTTTATCATGGATAGAGACAGGCTGGAATTTTCAGTACGGTGGTTTTTTCTCTTTAGAAAAATGGTAAAGAAATGAAATTTTTTTAAAAAAAAAATCAAAGGGGAAGATTATGTTGGAAAAGAAATTTCTACATTCTTAAAGAAAATCTTTCCATATTGTAAATAATGATTGTTCATAGACCTCTAGCTGCAAATCTAACAATTTGTAATGCCATAGCTATTTTTCAAAAACAGAATAACAGAATAAGAGTCGGAATGGACCTTGGAGGTCCACCCCCCGCTATATCATTTCAGACAAGAGGCTGCCCAATCTCTTCTTAAAAGTGTTGTAGCACCCACAACTTTTGAAGGCAAGTTGTTCCACTGGTTGACTGTCAGCAAAGTTCTAGGTTGCTTTTCTCCTCGTTCAGTTTCTATCCGTTGCTTCTTGTCTGTCCTACAGGTGCCTTGGAAAATAGCTTGACCCCTTCCTCCTCTCTGGGGCAGCCCCTCAAATATTGGAAGACTGCTATCATGTCTCCCCTGGTCCTTCACTTCACTAGACTAGCCAGGCCCAGTTCCTGCAACTGTTCTTCAAAGGTTTTAGCCTACAGTCCCCTAATCATCTTCATTGCTCTTCTCTGCACTCTTTCCAAAGTCTCAACATCTTTTTTTATATTATGGTGACCAAAACTGGATGTAGTATTCCAAATGTGGTCTTACCAAGGCATTATAAAGTGGTAGAATCACAAAGCAGATCAGTCCAACCCTGTTTGACAGGTTACATTAGCTGCAAAGTTCAAACCCAGCACAACAAACAAGCCACTTCTAGTAGGAAAAAAACACCGAATGACTCAAATATATGTACTAAGCCAGAAAGCAAAAGATAAGTCTAATAAACAAACATCAGAGTTAATCATACCTGCTTTTCTGTGTTCCTTTATTTTAATCACCACAGCCATTTTCCTCATCTTTTGCCACTTCTTATTTTAGGTCACTTCTTTAGAAAGAAAAACTCTTATGATATCCAGTCAAATCTTCTTGATTGCTTTCAAGAGATTTTTATTATGGTATTTCTCATACAAAAGGGAACCTAGTTTAGGCATTTAGGGTGTTTTGCTTTCCCTATTTATTGCTTCAGTTTATTAAGTATTAATTGATCACTTGTTTGATTTCTACGGCTGCCAATTTTTACGAATGACTCTGGGTGGCTCATACAATTCAAAACATCTATTATAATTAAAATTAAAAAATAAACACTTTAAATTTACATTCTTATGTTTATTCATTACTTTTATTATTTACCCATTAATTATTTAATTTTTGTATGTTATTAAATTATCATTCATTCATTATTACTTTTATGTATTTATTATTTAATGTTGATCATCTTTATTATTTATTAATTTACGTTATTTATTGATGAGACTCATGAGAACAGTACTCCATTTAACTTTTATGCTTGAACAAAATGATGGATGCATGCCCAAGTTCATTCCCAGAGTCCCAAAATACATTAGTCCATCTCTTCCTTCAGGTCATGGGCCATGAAAAGTAAAGAAGGTTGATCTAATTTCATTTTCTTAATAAAAGTAGATATAAAGGGCTTTGCACAAGAAGGGTATCAGTAAGATGATCCTTGACCACCAATCAGAAACTGTTAGAAAAACAAAATCAGCAATAGCATGTTTTCTGTCTGGGAAAAAGGAAAAATATTAGAAAAAGAAGCAGCCTAGTTTAATGGGGGAAAAAAGGGTTACAGGTTATATGATAGTAATGCTCCAATATGCCAGTTGCCAAGCACCCAATTTTTGATCACATGGCTACGGAGTTGCTGTAATGGTTGTAAATCCGAGGACCAGTTGTATATCACTTTTTTTTAGTGCTGTTTTAATTAAAATGGTCACTAAATGAATGGCCATAAATTGTGGACTATCGATAGGTGTGCTTTGAATTACACCATCCAATTCTGGCATCGTGGAGTACAGGCAGTCTTTGACTTACAGCCACTATTTAGCCCAAAGTTTCTGTTGTTAAGTGAAACATTTGTCAAGTGAGTTTTGCTCCATTTTCTTTCCACAACTGTTAAGTAGAGTCACCGCATTTGACAAGTTAATAATCCAGTCGTTAAGTGAATCTGGCTTCCCGGCTGACTTTGCTTGCAAGAAGGTCGCAAAAGTTGATCACATGATCTCGGGGCACAGCCATAGTCATAAGTCTGAACCAGCTGCTAAGCATCTGAATTTTGATCATATGATCATAGGGATGTCAACCCTGAAACTGGCCTGGCCGAAGCCATCTTGGAGCTTCAATGCTGCCACACTGGAGGGGGAGGGGATTAGAGATAGCTGGAACTGAGTCGTCAAAACAAAATATTTTTTCTTGGGAACCAAGGACGTTCTCACACCTGGCCGGATGAAGGAGGGGTGATGTCAGCAGGCCAGTGGACGCTGCTGTGATTGGGCCGTGTGACTGGGATGGCGGGGTGGACTTTTACTTTTAATTAGATGAAAACCAAGGGACTCCTCAGAGTTGGTTTTCACCAGATATGTGCCAATATGATATTTCAAATAAAGCTTTTCTTTGAGGACTTCACCTGCCTTGGAGTTTTTGCTTGCAATGGATCCATTACTTAGAACCCTGACAGGAGATGCTGTAAGGCTAGTAAGCAGGGATGGGATCCGACTGGTATAACTACCGGATCTATTGCTCTGCATCGCATGTGCATGCGCGAGTTGCACGAGTGAATTTGCGACCTGCTGAGCTGCCCGGACAACTGAGCAGCACTGCGTGTAGGTGCGTAGTGGTTGGAAAAGCCCCTTTTTCCTGCTTTTTCAACCGCAGCTGGAAATAAAGGACAGGTAAGAGCATGGGTGGGCAGGAGGGCCAAAACAGCAGCAGACACAGAACCGGTTCTGTGTCTGTTGATCTTCAGAGCTACCGGTTCTGTAGAGCTGGACAGAACTGGTAGAATCCCACCCCTGCTCGTAAACGTGAAAAATGGTCATAAGTCACATTTTTTCAGTGCCATTGTAACTTTGAACAATCACTAATGAATTATTGTAAGTCAAGAACTACTTGTATTGGTTGAATCTGAAAGTATATGAGCATGGGAATTGTTTACACGTAACTGACCTTACCTAGTTGGCCATCAAGAATTTTATTTTATTTATTTATTTTGCAGTACACTTTTTATTAAGTTATAAGGTATTATAAAATACAAAATACAAAATCAAATAAGAGAACAGTGAGGAGGAAGGGGAAAGGGAAAAGAAAAATGAGTAAGGATAAGGAAAGAAAAAGAAACATTGACTTCCGACTCTGTTACAGTAGAATAAGGCATTAACAAGAGATCACAGCTTTTTGTTTTACCTTAATAGTATGAACCAGTCATTCCTATAAAGATCTATCAGTCTAATCTGTTAAACCCAAAGTGAGACTTTCATTCTTTTCCACATCAAAGCGTGAAGTTCAGGAGGTGTTTCCGTGTGGAAATGAAAGTATTTATGTTCTTTTCTTTAAGCAGTCAATTTTAACATTTCAGCCAGCAAGAATTTTATTTTTAAAATACGTTTATAGTCTCCTCACTAAATAAAATTATTTATTCCATATCCAGGCAGAACCAAATTACAGATCTACGCAGAAGGTTGAGAATGATCAAGATCAAGTGAGGTACTATACCACTCTATCAAGCCTTAGTAAGACCACACCTAGAAGACTGCATCTAGTTTTATAAAAAAAAGATGTTGAGACTCTAAGAAAGAGTGCAGAGAAGAGCAAGCAAGAGTAACCAAGAGAGGACTGGAGGCTGAAACATATGATGAACGGTTGCAGGAACTGAGCATGGCTAGTCTAATGAAGAGAAGGACTAGGGGTGACATGATAGCAGTCTTCCAATATTTGAAGGGCTGCCACAGAGAAGAGGAAGAGAATCAAGCTATTTTCCAAAGCGCCCAAAGGCCAGACAAGGAATAATGGATTGAAACTGATCAAGAATGAAGTTGGCTGAATGCCGTACAGTATGCAGCTAACTACATATACAACTATAGACAACTATAGTACAGTAAGATAAACCAAAAGTTTGTTCAGACCAAGCAAAATATCTGCTGTTAAAAGGCTGTCAGAAAGAGACAGATCTGCAAAAATGGGTACGGTTGAAATGTAAAATCACATTCAAAGTACACTGGAGAGAGAAAGGGACGGATTCTGTCAGATCCGTGAATCTGTCATTTCTTTAATGGAAGAACAAAAGGGGGGGGGAGTCTGAAAAAGAAATCCTTCTTGATGAAACCTGAATATATTTAAACTTATATCGAATTTGTATAACCTAGACATGATACAATGGAGAGATGAAACCCAGATGGCCGGAACCCATCACCTCTGAGAGAGACAGCCAGGAGATGAAGAGATCACAAAAATTCCACAGTGAGACGTATCCTGGGAAACTCTGGAAAAGATCGTTCTAAAAAGGGGGTCGGGGGAATAAACATGTTGGCTCTTTGTTTTACTAAATACACATCAAGATAAGGGGAGGGGTTTTAAACTCCCTTATCTATCTCTGCATGCCTGAGAGCCTTTAGACGCTGCTTTTAACCCCTACATGAATGGTCTCATCTCAATAAAGGATTCCTTTTTGATACATTTTGAGAAATTCATTCTAGTTGATTGAATGGGAAAAGTTCTGTAGCCTGACAGATTCTTTATATAAAAGCATACTTGGCTATGCAGCTTAAATGTTACAGAAGTGCCAAACATTCTTGTTTGTTTATAAAAAATTCAAGAACTGATTTAATCATCAATGAAGGGAAGGAGAGCAGTCAAGTGAAAAAGAATGGGCAGAATATATATCTACATTTAGATTGCTTCAATATATTCTTGCATCGGGAAGACCCAGGGAAGCAGAGCGAACTCAAAATCCTAATAAAAGGTATACAGAATGTGGGAAAATCTAAAACAAATTTCTCCACATTACAACTACCTCTTCCTTTAAAAAAAAATCTGTACCATAGTATGATAGAATTTAACCCATCCCTCCCCTCTTAGAACGCAACAATCATCTCATACCCTTGTTTTTGAATCTCTGCAGCTAATCTGCCCTAAATGATTTGCCCACAGTTAATGTCACAGAAATAACAGACAAGAAAAGGCTTAAACCACCCTCCAAACAGCTCATCCACAACGAATTTGCTGTGAGAAGATTATATGTACATAATGTATGTATAAGTATATGTGTACAATATGTATCACCATCATTTTAGCCATTGTCTATCCTCTGCAGGATGAAGGCTCTTCCACCTTCATACACACACACACATATGTTTTCTTAAGTTTTCATGGGTATTTATATATATAGTATTCAGCTTTCTTCGGGTATTTTCCCACATCATTTTAGTTGTGCTTTTAAAGTTGTAGTAACGTTTCTGCCAACCTAGCAGTTTGAAAGCATGTAAAAAAATGCAAGTGGAAAAATAGGGACCCCTTTGGTGGGAAGGTATCAATATTCCATGCATCTTCAGCGTTTAGTCATGTCAGCAACATGACCATGGAGACATCTTTGGACAGCGCTGGCTCTTCAGCTTTGTAATGGAGATGAGCACCACCCCCTAGAGCTGGAAATGACTAGCATGTGTGTGCGAGGGGAACCTTAACCTATATGTGTGAGTGTGTGTGTGTGTGTGTGTGTGTGTGTGTGTGTGTGTGTGTGTAGCTGTATGTATATATGTGAATGTGTATAGCTATATGCATATATATATATATATGAATAAAAAATGCATTAAAAAGGTAGCAAGATCTAGGCAGAAGTTTACACATTACCTGGTTTCCCTCATGATTGTTTCTTGTTTTACCTTTATGGTTGCCTCTTTGCTATCTCATACACTTTTTAAAGTTATTTCTATTACATGCCGAGATTAACTGATTTACAAAGTGATGAACATTTATCCTGAGGCAACTTTTATCCTGAGGGAAATAGCAGTTAAGAGGCTGTTTTCATCAGGATTGAAACATTGTGAGTGAAAGTGTTTTGCCATGGTCTCAAGACTGTACAATAGGAATGAGTTTAAAAACAGAAAATGGGCTGTGAAATCACTAGAGTCAATGGGAAAGTGAGTAGCAGGGAAGAGAGAGAGAGAGAGAGAGGGGGGGAGGGAAGGAGGGAGGGAGGGAGGGAGAGGGTGTTGGGGTATATAAGAAAGAAGAACGATGAATTTAAAGGAATGAAGACCTTGGAAAACCATTTGTTCTGAATTCTATAGGGTCTCCTCATTGAGCAGAAGGTTGGACTAGAAGTCCTCCAAGTGCCCCTCTGACTCAGTTATTCTGTAACCTTTCTTGGCTTGAGAGCCGCAGCAAATTTGATGTAGCATGTCATGCTTCAAAATTAGGAGAATCTACCTCTTATTTTCAAACGGGATATTAATAATTTTAAGAGGTGAACTGCCTTGTTTAACACACCATTTCCCCCCTTAACTCTCCCCCATATCTCCCTCACTCATTTGGAAGGTTCAGGCTCCATGAACATGCCATTAGATCAGGGGTCTCCAACCTTAGCAACTTTAAGACTTACGGACTTCAACTTCCAGAATTCCTCAGCCAGCTTTGAGTTGAAGTCTGCCAGGCTTAAAGTTGCTAAGGTTGGAAACCCCTGCATTAGATTGCAGGTAGCTCCTAAAATGACCTCTATGCTGGAATGACTCAACTGACATCTTAACATTATTGTTTAGATTTTTGAGAGATTTGGAAGGTCAAAGCTTTCCTTCAAATTCATCCTTGGGTGGCAATGAATAAATCCTTGAATGGCAAAATTTGATTGAAAAGCCATGACTCATCTGAAGGAAGGTCAGGTGAAAGCAACCAGAACTACTTGTGAATAGTCTCAAGCAGGAGCGTTATTATTACTCACCTAAGTTACAAACATCTTACCAGACTGAGTGTGTTCCCTTGGGAATGGTCAGATAAGGCTTCTAGGATTCTGGGGAGGCCAGGCCTGTGCCACTTTCTGCAATGTTCGGCCCCTTCTTATCCTCTCCTTCCAGTCTAACTGGAGATTCCACTGTGAGGACTAGAAATAAGCTAGGCAAAATATGCATGAATTTACCTGACCTGACTGCCTACTTTCATATTTCTCTACATCACGAGATGAGCAGCCATCTTTGACCCAGTACTGTCCATTGTTCTTTCTATCAGCCACAGTGGCACAGTGGTTAACGTGCTGTACTGCAAGCTACTTCTGCTGCCTGCCGGCTGCCTGCAATTTGGCAGTTCAAATCTCACCAAGCTGAAGGTTGACTTATCCTTCCATCCTTCCAGGGTGGGTAAACCCAGATTGTTGGGGGGAAATAGGCTGACTCTGTAAACCACTTAGAGAGGGCTGTAAAGCACTATAAAGTGGTATATAAGTCTCAGTGCTATTGCTATAATTTAGACAGGCGTGTAGATGACTTTTTCACAAAAGAAACCTCCTTTCTTTATCTTTTTAATATCCATGTCTCTCATCCTCCTACTGAAAATTATTAACCTTTCGGAGGTTACAATTTCATCCCAAACAAGCAGATAATCAGAGACCGGTAAGCTTGGTTCCCTGCCATGAATGGCAGATGGAAACCAATAATCCAGCTGATTATACCCATTCATTTGCGAGTGAGGAAGTCAAGAGCAGAACTCCCTACAGCTTCACAAATTATACTTCTTGCGGCAGGCGTTGTGCCTGCTTCTGACAGAAGTTGCTAATCCATACTTTATTACAACAAACTCACATACCGTTAAGTCATTTTCTGTTTCTTCTTCTTCTTTTTTGGCCTTCTATATTTGGAAATCAGATCAAAGAGATGGAAAACTCGTATTCTGAACATTCTTGTGCTCATTAATTCTAGATGATGGTAGTAGTTTTATTTATTATGCTCTTAATAACTAAGTGCAGTACAAACATACAGTAAAATATTTGATACTATAATCAATTATAACATCAGATCAAAAATAAAGAGGCTCTAAACTAAAAGGTCCATGTCATATGATATAAGCCACTATATATTAAAGGTAACAACATATTTATTTATTTATTTATTTTTAGAAAGTTTGCTTAGGGGAAAAAAAGTTGTTTTAGTGCTATTTCAAAATTTCATATGATCTGACTCCAAGCATATTCATTAAGAAGCAAGCCCTCTCGAGTCATTTGTTGAGAGGGGTGGCTATAGAAATCAAATTGATAAATAAATATACCTGGTGTTACCTGGCAAAAAAACTATTTTACTAGAATGAAGAAAGAAACAAGAAGCTTTTCAGTAACTGTTAGATACAATTGCTCCAAGTTACATAGTAAATGCTAACAGAGGGACTAATTAATTATTAATTTTGGGAGGCTTGAATGATTACTCACATAATGTTCACGCAAGGTGTGTTTATAAGAAAGGTGCCATATAAACTTCCTAAATAAATAAGCAAATGCAATCATCCTGAAATAAAGAACTAGAAACTCAGAATAGAACAGAATAACAGAGTTGAAAGGGACCTTGTAGGTCATCTAGTCCAACCCCCTACCCAAACAGGAGATCCTACACCATTTTTGACAGATGGCAGTCTAGTCTCTTCTTGAAAGCTTCCAATGGTGAAGCTCCCATAACTTTTGAAAGCAAGCTGTTGCATTGGTTAATTCCTCTCACTGTCAGAAAATTTCTCATTATTTTCAGGTTGAATCTTTTCCTTGTGCAGTTTCCATCCATTTTTCCTTGTCTGGCCTTCGGGAGCTTTGGAAAATAGCTTGAGCCCCTCCTCTCTGTGACAGCCCATCAAATATTGGAAGACTGCTATCATGTCTCCCCTGGTCCTTCTCTTCCCTAGACTAGCCAGGCCCAGTTCCTGTAACCTTCTTCGTATGTTTTCATCTCCAGTCTTCTAATCATCTTGGTTGCTAGTGTGATGACCAAAACTGGATGAAGTATTCCAGGTGTGGTCTTACCAAGGCTTTATAGAGTGACATTAGTAGCTCACATGATTTGATTGAATCCCTCTGTTAATGCAATTTAGGATTGCACTGGCTTTTTTGGCTGCCGCTGCACACTGTTGGCTCCTATTTAGCAATAACAATAGCACATAGGCTTATATACCACTTCGTAGGGCTTTAGAGTCCTCTCTAAGTGGTCGTCAGAGTCAACCTCTTGCCCCCAACAATCTGAGTCCTCATTTTATCCACCTCGGAAGGATAGAAGGCAGAGTCAACCTTGAACCTGGTGAGATTCGAACTGCCGAACCTCAGGCAGCTGGCAGTCAGCAGAAGCAGCCTGCAGTACTGCAGTCTAACCACTGTGGCACCAATGGACAATTTGTTGTCCATTAAGACTCCATTATCCCTCTCACAGTTACTGCTACCAAGCCTGGTTTCACCCAATGTATATGTGTACTTTTGGTTTTTCTTGCCTATGTGCAAAACTTTACTTTCACTACATTGAATTTCATTTTGTTAGATAGGGCCCTGTATTCAAGTCTGTCAAGATCCATCTGGAACTTGAGCCTATCTTCTAGGATATTGGCTATTTCTGCCAGCTTAGTGTCATCTGCAAATTTGATGAGTTCCCCTTCTATTCCCTCATCTAGGTCATTTAAACTGAAGAGTTTTCTGGGGGGAAAATTTGAACACATTCCTAAATGGTGTTAAAAAGGGGTCTTGTAAAAAAATCCACTCTTAGTTCTCTTAATAACCTAAGAAATATGGCGGGGACTACTATTTTGCTTCTCATCCAAGAAGAACTGAAGAACTAAAGAAGCTTCTTGAATGAGAAGCAAAACGTCTTCAAGGAAAAAACAAAGTTCAGTTGCCTTTTGAAAAAGTAGCTTTGGTATATTTAGAGATATTGTTAATTGCTAAGCTGCTTTTTTTTTTGTCTCCTCTAATTTTTAAGGAAGGAAAAGGAAGTAACTGGTCATAACCCTTCGATGTGTTTTTGAGCAGAGAAACAGCTAGGATTTCTTTTTTCTTTTACCGGGAGAAAGGAAAGTGGGTATTTATTGGAAATCCATATAAGTGCTTGAAGGCAGAGAACTGGAAGTGAAAGTACAGTCTGTTCATCAAACTCGATGTTCCTATCTTGAGGCAACTTCAGAAAAATCTTGGAAAAGTAATCTTCAGTGGAAGCAAACAGAGAAAACCGTGCCGAACATGTTCTACTCATCTTGCTTGAAGGCACAGGTAGACACATGCGTACATGCTTAAGCTTGTTCTTGAAAAATTGCCTTTCTTTTAAAAAAGCAATAGGATCCTAAGTGGCCGTGAGCTCGGGTTGAAAGTTTTACACGCACAGGCTTTCATCAGCTTTTCTACAAAAATCTGAAAAGATAGTGATTGCAGATCTCATATGACTTCGTATTCTATTTGTCATTACTTATATTCCAGAGCTGTTGCCAAGCTTCTCCTTTGCATGGTGCCAACAGAAGGGAACATATGGCCTAATTCATGTCATTTGGTATCAGAAGGAATGCAGGTTGTTGCTGTGCAACGACAACAGCAAAAAATGGGCCATAAACATTGGGAAAATTAAGAGCTATTATACTCACTTGACTCTTGCAGCTAGATGAATAAAGAATAATTCATTTGGAAACAACCCAGAAAAGAAAGAATATACATGTGAACTTAAAAGATAAGGCTCTATCTCCTGTTCAGGATGGAAAATAATTCTACCAGGTAAAATGTTCATTTAAAAGAATTAGTGATCACCATCTAAATCCTGCAAAATGGGCATAGGTTAATTATTGATTAAAAAAAAAAAATACCAGGCTGAGCAAAGACTACCCAAGTCATTTGAATAAGGCCACAATTGCACCTGAAATAACCATCACAAGTAGAAAAGGTGCTACTACCCTTGTCTCTTGGACGAGTGTTGATCTACTCTAACTGTAAACTAACGCCTGCTTTATGACACAACATAGCATGGCATACAAGGTGAAAATTGCGTTCTACAAATTGTTACCCCCAAGATGCACTTTGTGCAAACATTCAGAAATAGACTGAGTTCTCATAATGACAATTTTAAAGATGGGTTCATAACCTGGTAAGCCAATTATGAAAGTTAAGCTTTCTCCTGGAGTGTAATTGGCATCACTTTTGGAACACTGCTAGGGAAACTGAGAATTTCATTATGTGACAGAGAACAGTTTTGTCAAGATAAATTTCCACGCACTGATAAACTTGACAGGCAAGTTCAGAAGACTCAGAATAATGGAAAACCTGTCACTTCTTACATTAGATAAAAACAACAAGGATTAGGTGAAAGTTACATATAGTCTTTGGCATCCTTGCTGCTCACCTAAGCCATAGAGAAGGTTCTGATATGTTGCATACCATAAACTATGTCTCTAAGTGATTGAAATTTCTCCATTTAATGATATAGCCAGTATACAAGATTCAGAATAATGATATATATGCCAGTGCCTAGTGCCATTATCAGATGTTTTCATGATGATGTTGTTTCCAAGAATGATCTAAAAGGCTCTTCTCTCATCTATATTTCAAACTGATGTGATTAAAAAATATGAAAACAGGTTTTTCTAAATAAGGTGCTCCAAGTAAATCATTCCAAGTATTTTGAATTATAATTTTAAAGTTTAGCTCATGTGTTTGACTAATGATCAAAATAATTAATTCACAGCATGATGAAATAATTCACATCGTGGCAAAGTGCTAACTTAAAAAAAACTTTGCAGAAATAAAACTAGTTTTTAAAAAATATAAAATAAACGCTGCGGGGAAAAACAGAAGCAAAAAGGCATATCTCAGACCTGAAGAATTCATTAAATTGAGAGCGACTTTTCAAACTTGGGATTTCCCAAACATTTTAGACCATATAACTCATGATACCAAGCCTAACATTGCCTGTAAATTACAGAAATTGGTCCAGTGCAGAGGACAACTAATTTGGAGGTGACTTAATTCCAAGGGATAAACAAAGAATTTCATGATTTGAACTTTCTTTTATGAAGCTTCTTATCTAAGCCTGAAAAACACAGACTTGAATCAACTCTGCTTAACAATCAGCCAAATTAGATGCTAGTAAATTTCTGTTGGCTCTCGTAGCTATGCAATAATCCAAATTTTTGTTTGTTTGTTTGCAATCAAGAGACGATAATACAACTCTTTTGTGCAAATTGGAAAGTCATATCTCCATGCAATTTGATAGTTTTCAATCTGGACTTAATGTTCTTAAAATTGAACTATTTTAGAGACATTTGTTTATCACCCTCTACTTTATGATACTGGAATGAATTATATTTATAGAAAAGTATGAGCTCTGTTGTTGCAGTGGTTAGAATGCAGTATTGCAGGCAAACTCTGCCTGAAGCCTGGAGTTTGATCCTGATGGGGCTTTAAGTTGACTCAGCCTTCCATCCTTCCAAGGTCAGTAAAATGAGGATCCAGATTGTTGAGGGAAATATGCTGACTCTGTAAACCTCTTAGAGAGTGCTGCAAAGCAGTATGAAGCAATACTGTATATAAGTCTATAAGACTATTCCTATAGAGCTAAAGTACATTTAAGTGAGTGTATATACAACCGAAGGCCCAGCCCATCACCCTAACTATAAGAATGCTTTTAAGTATAGTAAGGAGCATCATTGCAATTACATTGGACTTGAGACTCATCGTTAGCCTGTTTCTTCCTGCTGAAACTGTCTTTTTACTGCTGTTTTCATTACCTGCTACATCTGATTATTTGGATTTTCTAGTCAAAAATTCCTGAACTCTGGTTCAAAAATTCAGAGCTAGAAAAATCTTGAGGCTTTAAGATTTTGAGCTCATTAAAATATTTTGAAAATATTTTTCACCAAGAGGCGGGAAAAACCTTAGAAACCTTTAATGAAGATCTAATATATATTTTTAAAAAACCCAACCCAAATCTGAGAGCACCACAGAAGTCAGATTTTAACAAGAACGCTATATTCATTGGATATAAAGTAGATAAATTTAAGCAGGAATGTTAGACATATGTGATCAACTTTGGTACAACTAGCATTATTTATTCAGGAAATCTACACAATTAGACTCATCCTATCTGATTTGGGAGATCCAATTCAGACATCTAAGCTGACTTAGTGCATTAGGTTGATTTCATTCTGATTTCTAAAGTGATTGGGAAAACCCTGTTTTTTCACATTAAAAAAAAGCTGAATTTATTCACAGATCCACCATGTGATTTAATAATATTTCCATAGCAAAATTCTGGACAGCTCTAGTAAATATATGCATTAAAAAAACATGTTATGTCAGATTACTAGTTCAGTTGACTCACTATTATCTGTACCAACTCTTTTATAAAAAAATATGGAGGGGAAATGTTGCCATAAGTATGACTTCTCTCTATATGTTTAATATGGGTGTTTGAAAAGAGGAATCACCTTACTTGGGTACCAGATAAGATAGCTCCATATCAAATATCCATTTGTAGAAGCAGGCAATGCAATCTCCATGAAGTTGGGTTTCTCTGAACAAGTTATTTTCTTTCTTTCTTTCTTTCTTTCTTTCTTTCTTTCTTTCTTTCTTTCTTTCTTTCTTTCTTTCTTTCTTATTTTGTCAAGCGATTATAAGATTACAGGTATAAGTGTAGACATAGTTAGGAGTACATGAAATGGATACATATAAGAAAAATAAAAATAAAAGAAACAATAGAACAGGGACGATAGACATGTTGGTGCGCTTATGCAGTTGGCAACTATTTTATTCTTTGTAGATGCCATCACTGAGTCAACATGTACAAGACTTCATTCATTGGGTCATTCTGGCAGCATTCATTCATTCATTCAATATCTGTAGCCATCCATCTCAGTCAATGACTCTTCAGGCAATGAGATTGTGTCGACAGGTTTTTATCTCTGTGTATCATACAGTTGGTTTGCATATTACTGTATTTAAAAGAAACACTTCTTTCCCACTGAAATCTTCTTCATCAGAGACCCCCCAAATTAAATAAGAGATTACAGCATTTAAGAATGAGGAGGAGGATGAAACCCCTTGTTCTTAATTACTAACATCACTTTCCATAGATCAGAAGTTAAATAGTGTTATCTTAATGTAAACTTGCTTGCCCTTAGCATATAAAAACTGACCCTCTCAAAGAGCATTGCTAGACTGCAAATCATCATTTGATTTGAGTTTCCAGTATGAGTTGCCATTATCCCAAAGTTATTACTGAGCTATAACTACTTAGTCATTTCCATGTGAGAGGCTCTGAGATGCTGAATTTCAGATTGCCTTTTTTTCAAACACACACACACATTTCCCTATGTCACTTCTTCCTCTACTGTTGGTAGAGTTATTAAACTGCCTGCTCCAATTTCTCCTATGCCATGATGGACAAAATGAAAAAGACTTTCTTTAATCTGAAAAGGGCAAACATGCTATGAAATAGAAGCAAATGTCATATTATATTGTGCTTGAACTGATGGAATCGTATTTTGAATACTGCATAGATCAAAGTAACACAGCTTGGCCAGACAGGAATCTGTTATTCTTGAGGCATTTTTAACCAGAAAGTGTAGTGGCTGCTGCATTCTTTTCAAAGTACTTTATATTTCCCAAGACTTTAAAAGCTAACCCAATCAATAGCCCATGACAAGGATTTATGTGTATCTATAGTTATATGTGCACACATACACATATACATATGTAGATATACACCACATCAGGATACTGAGGTATGCATAGATTCAGTGTGTGTGGGCTGAACACAGTACATGAGAGAGAAGGTAGCAACTGATGTCAAGAAGAAGGATTTGCCCTGAGAAGTCCAATACAGAAAAAGTGTGTGTAGAGAGGGTCAACGGAGGTGGGGTGAAGGGCAAAGAGAATAATGGAGAAATATTTTCCTAAAGTTTTCAAACTAGGAATAGTATAGATAGAATAGAGCTTGAAGGGACCTTGGAGGGTCTTCTAGTCCAGCCCCCTGCTCAAACAGGAGAACCTATACCATCTCAGACAAGTGACTGTCCTGTTTCTTCTTAAAAACTTCCAGTCATGGAGCATCCACAACTTCTGGTGGCAAGCTGTTCCACTGGTTAATTGTCCTCACTGTGAGGAAGTTTCTCCTTACTTCCAGGTTGCTTCTCTCCTTGATTAGTTTCCAACAATTGTTTCTTGTCCTGGTGCTTCAGAGAATAAATTGACCCCCTCTTCTTTGCGGCAGCCCCTCAAATACTGGAATACTGCTATCGTGTCACCCCTAATTCTTCTTTTCTTCAGACTAGCCAGACCCAAAACCTGCAGCTGTTCTCCATACGGTTTAGTCTCCAGGCCTTTGATCATCTTAGTTGATCTTCTCTGAACTTTTTCCAAACTCTCAACATCTTTTTTTCTAATATGGTGACCAAAATTGTTTGCAATATTCCAGGTGTGGTTTAATAGGGTTTTATAAAATGGCGCTAATACTTCACATAATCTTGATTCAATGCCTCTGTTTATACAACCCAGGAGAGACCCAATCAAGGCCCTTTGCCCAGAGTCATTTTTAAACTGATGGAGTTTCATGGAGTCAAAAGAAGGAGGGAAACATCTAAGGGTGCTTGGCTTGAGCAAAGTTTCATGCAAAGTGTCTCCAACAGAGCTTCTCCGTGCAATAAGTTTCCCAGCTTAGCTTCTTACAGCCTTGCTTCTGAGGCCTCCTTCAGGAACAACTTTGATAGTTGGGCATACAGAAAACTTTTTTTTCCTGACTTTTAGAACTGCTAGAAGAGGTTTGAGGCAACCTGAAGCACCTTGTCAAGAAGAATTAACATTAAAACTTTTCTGGACGTTTCCTGGCTGTTTTTCTGATCGGCTGGTGTGCAGAAGCCTCTTGCCTCCCAATGAAGCAGCTGGCCGGGGCAAAGTGGTCTCACCTCTGACAGTTCACTTTAGAGCCCTGAAGCAGATTGCATCATGTCCAACATCGGAAGCAGAGTATCAAGGCAGCGTTGTCCCCTTAGCACAGATTTAGCTTGTCAAGTTTATAAAGAAAAGTGTGATGGTTGGCAATTTCTTAGGGAAAAAAAATCAACAGAATTGAATCTCATTTATGCTTTCTGCATGGCCACAGCCAGGAATGCATGAAGCTTAGAGCTCAAACAATTGTGCATATAAATGCATAATTTATACAGAAAGAGACACAGAGAGAGACAGAGAGAAAGAGACAAAGAGAGAAAGAGACAGAGAAAGACAGAGAGAGAAAGAGACACAGAGAGAAAGAGACAGAGAGAGAAAGGCAGAGAGAGAGAGAATGAAAAAGAGAGAAAGAGAGAGAGAAACACATACGTCGCTCTTCTCATATTACCAGGACACAGACTCATGATTTACAGTTGGTTCTGTTTTTAATGAGATATCTGCCCCTTTGGATATTTTGGGCCACCTTTGAAGCATCTCCATTTTATGGATAATATCCCCAACCATCAGTATTAAACACGGCCAGGCATGTCATATCTAGATTCCTGTCCCTGTTCATTAAAACACCAGCTCTCTTTAGAAATTACATGAAGAATAAAAGCATATGTGGCAATGTACTGCCTAGCAACCCTGCAGAGAATGAAAAAAGAAATTGCAAATTACTAAAGTCAGTTGGAACCTTGGCTTGGGGTAAACAGACACACAACAACATGTCAGCTATGATAAAGAGTGTAAATTTGAACAGATGTCATTTATAGAGAAGCAGCAGGCAAATTAAACAGAATTGGCTTTGGACAGTTTCCAGGATAGAGTGGAAGAAAAAATAAGAATCGTTAGCCCTCGGCAGCCACAAAAACATGGTGTCCAGAATATAGATAGATAGATAGATAGATAGATAGATAGATAGATAGATAGATAGATAGATAGATAGATAGATAGATATGTAGATGTGGATACAGATACAGATACAGATATAGATATAGATATTACCAAGAAGTAGATACAAAGGGAAGAAAGTATAGAAGAAGATTGATGCAGTTCTTGAAATTAATGTGGGAAAAAGAGAGAGAGAAAGTTAGTAACTCTACGAATGTTAAAGGAACCTGGATGCTTTGAATTGTGATAGAAAGTGACATCTTCTGGACTAATGGGCTGCCCAGAATAGAGTTATCCACTAGCTTTTGCATTTCACAAATGCTCTGGCAAACCTCTTGGCTCACTATATTCAAGTTGAACCAGTGACAATAAAAATGCTGCAGATCTGAGATTCCATGTCCTCTACTGCAGTGGTTGCCAACCAGTGGGCCAGGGACAACTGGTGGTCCACGAGAAAATGTTGGTGGTCCGCAGAGAAATGTCACCCCCAAATCACTCTCCAAAGAAATTTATCCAGGCTGGAAACACAAGTCTGAGCCAACCAAATGGCCCACGGGAACACAAGGCTTGCGTCTCTTGCATTGCAAACAACACGAGGTAGTGAGGGGAGGGGGGAAAGGATCTCTGCTGCTTCTGCTTTTGATGCAGGGATCCTGGGAAAATCCCCCCAAAATTCTGCAGGAAAATCCCACACTCTGTTTTCCTATTGGTTGGTCATTCTTTATTTGGGATCGCAGGATACCCCTCCTCCTCTCCCCTGAGAACAGAGCTGAAAAGCAGGTTAGGAATGTGGCTGCCTTGGAGGATGTGTGTGTGAAGGACCTCTGTGTGTGTGTGAGGTGGGGGGAGGGGGGAGGGAGAGGGAAAGGGAGGGAGAGGGAGAGGGAGAGGGAGAGGGAAGGAGGGGGGAGAGGGAGAGGGAGGGAGAGGGAGAGGGAGAGAGAGAGATAACATCACTGCCAGCCCACTGAAGTTAAATCAGATCTCTGTCTCTGTCTCTGTCTCTGTCTCTGTCTCTGTCTCTCTCTCTGTCTCTGTCTCTCTCTCTCTCTCTTCCACCAACGTCAGCAGGCCACCATCATTCAAAATTCACGTTAGTGGTCCGCAGGATTTAAAATTATGAATTTGGTGGTCCCTGAAGTCCAAAAGGTTGGCGACCCCTGCTCTACTCCGAAGAAAGTAAAGTATTGTTCCTGAACTGCCTGCTACTAATTGCAATTTGCCTTCTCATCTTGCAATGGGATTGATCTTAATTATATACTGACTGGCCAGAGAAGAATGGCCTTTGTTTGGAAAATCCATTGAGCTGCCTGTGGTGCTTTGGGAATTAGGGAATGTCGTCCCTGCTCATTTTTGATTGGGGAAGGGTGGATCCATTTGGAAATGGATCTGATGCTCAACCATACTTCAAAGAGATACAGGTAGTCTTGACTTACAACCAGAATTGAGCCCAACATTTATGTTGCTAAGTGAAGCATTTGTTAAATGTCTTTTGCCCCATTTAACAGCTTTCTTGCTACTGTTGTTCAATGAAACACTGCACTTGTTAAATTTGTAACATGGTTATTAAATGACTGGCTTCCCCCATTGACTTTGCTTGTCAAAAGATCCCCAAAGGGGAGTAAATGACCCTGGAACATAGCAACCGTCATAAACATGAGTCAGTTGCCAAGCGTCTGAATTTTGATCACGTGATCATGGGGATACTGCAACCGTGGTAAGTATGAAGGATGGTCATAAGTCACTTTTTTCAGTGCCATTGTAACTTTGAACAGTCACTAAACGAACTGTTGTAAGTCAAGGATTACCTGTATTCAATAACATGCCATCTGAGGTCCTTTTTGCCTTAAGACATATTTATGAAATTTCAAAGACTATTTGCATCATTTCACAGTTCAATTATAAGTTAACACGCGTGTACCCATATACCATACATCTATTTCAAAATGAATTGAGAGAAAAATCTCCTGTCTTAAATATGGGTGCAGAGTATAAATTGCACAAAAAATGCATGGATAGAACAGAAAGCATTCATGGGTGAACCTATGTAAAAACATTTCGACTGGCAATATATTTATTTCACCAATTGTAATTACTAATGTTAGTTTTAAGAAATAATTTTGCATTTTGTTTTCCTCTATTTTATTTGTCCCATTTTCTTTGTACTTTAGTAAGAATTATAATCATTTCGATGTTTAGAATTAGTGCTTCTCAATGTTTTTAATGCTTATAGGTTATCTTCTTATCTATCTATCTATCTATCTATCTATCTATCTATCTATCTATCTATCTTCTATCTTCTATCTATCATCTATCTATCTATCATCTATCTATCTATCTATCTATCTATCTATCTATCTATCTATCTATCTATCTATCTATCTATCTATCTATCTATCTCATCTATCCATCCCTATGTTTTCTTCTGTATAATAATGGCAAGTCATCTGGGATACTGACAGTAAGGAGAATATTTATTATGAAATAAGTGAAGAAAAACCAAGAGAATGGGCATTTTAAAGATAGGAGAACTTTATCCAGCTGTGGGTCTGAGGTTCCCCTTAGAGCCTTTAATCCACAACTGAAGATTTCCTATTTTTGGTCTCATGGTTTATATCCTACTGGCTGTCAGCCCTCAAGACTCCTTTCTTTCGCTATCTCTTCGGATGCCATGGTAATGGGGGTAGGGTGAATTAATTGGGCTTTGTGGAATGGGAAGAGTGCTGGAGGTTTTAGAGAATGAACCATATAACTTGGGGAAAAACTTTATTGTTTCTGCTTATTTGCTTGCTTTCTGCGCAACTGCAGCTCTTTATCAAACCAGGCCAAGGTCAATGGATAGATGTCTGCATCACCACCTGAAGATGCCCCACATGACATTATACATATCCTCAATTGGATGGACCATTTGAACTATTGTGGGTGGGAACGTTGCCATAACTTTGTATATGTGTTTTTCACACATAAATCCTCAGATCTAGAATTCTTTTGATGCTACCACTTGACTTCCAGTCAAAGTTTCTTTTCTCTATAACAATGAAGCCTAAGGGTGTCTTTCTTGGATTTTGAATGGAGCACCATCTGACATTATTCTAGATCTGAGGATTTACAAGCGAAAGACATATATATATATATATATCATCTGACACTAGCCTTCCTGCAGACTATTTTATCAGGATTGTTTTAACATGCTGATTCATTTTTGTTAACACCTTTCCAGATGTTAATCTTTCCAGATGTTAATGTGGTACTTGTTTATTAAACTGACCATGCAGTCAATTTAAGAATCCCTATGATATTTTCAAAATTTGTCTCTTAAATCAACAGGAACAGCTATTTGATTGTTCCAGGGCAGAAAAACCTAAAAAAAAGTCAAGTGATTCCCAAGGTCTGTTCATGAAGCTTTTGAAGCTATTGTGCATTTATTAAGTAGAAAAAGCTTTCATTCCATACTGAATGAATGGGGCAACAGCTAAACTGTGGAAGCATTGTAATCTCTGAATGCATGTTTTGGAACAATGTATTTCACAGGCAGTTATGAGCACTTATGTTGGGACACAAACTGAGGTGCACAACTGTGATTATCAAGAGGTAAGTAGAAGATGAGCTAGCAATAAACAAGCCCAGCATGAACACCTGGGTAGACAAAGAAAGCCAAATCTATCCTAGTTGGCACAATTCACTGCAACGATTCTGGCTTCTCTTTTTTTTTTAAAATAGAATCTGGCCAGGAATATGGACTCTCATTGCAACCTCATTTTAATTGTGAAAAGATATGATTCTATTTTGCAGTAGAATTTAGCTACTAGCATTGGATGGTAACTTCCTAGGATAATGAAAGCATTATTCTTTCTTGGTCCTGTATATTCACTGGGACACTTACAATGAAGGGAATGTAGTTGGTGAAGCAGGAACCAGCAGCTTCTGAGCTAGAGAGAACGGTTCTATTAGCAGAGATCTGGTACCACCTGTATCTTTAGATGCTCTGCTTCTAAGTACTACAGTAGACCAATCCTCTTTGGGTGTATGGCTTATGTTTTATTCCTATCTAATGTAAAGAAACGAAGTTTGCCTAGTTATGTCTGTGAGTCTTCTGCTGAGGAATCCAATTTTTTTTATTATGGAGTTAAGCGTCACCAAACCTAACATCAACAAATGCTATCAGTTCATAATCTCTATATGGAGGCTCACTGTAAAGTGGAAAACTCCTACAAAAATCTCATTGTCTGTCTGTCTGTCTGTCTGTCTGTCTGTCTACACACACACACACACACACACACACACACACACACACCACCTCTAGTCTGTTCAATGACTGCACAGTCCTTAAAACAGTATGATGAGTACCATAGTTCTCAACCATAGCAGGAGTGGGCTAAGGGTTCAGCTGGGTTCAGGAGAACCTGTAGCTAATGTTACGGCCGGTTCCCACCCCTGGCTGTCCCCTCCCACCTTGCCCCGCCCCTCCCAGGCATCTCCATGCAGCTCGTTTTGGATGTGAGGTAAGTGCAGGGCCCACACAGAGGCTCAGGGAGGGTGAAAAACAGGAAGCTCTGGACAGCTCTGGACAGCTGGAAACAGGCCCATTTCCAGCCTCCAGAGGGCCTCCGGAACCCAGGGAGGCATTTTTGCCCTCCTGGAGGTTCGAGGAAGGCCTCTGGCGCCTGGGGAGAAGGAAAATGCCCCCCCCCGCCATGGAGGCTGATTAAGCCACGCCCATCATTGCCACGCCCACCCAGCAACCAAGCAGAGAGCCAGTTGCTGAGATTTTTGAAGACCACCCCGGGTTAAAAGTGACCAAAGGTCCAAGGTGAGCAGGATTACTAAGAAAGTCTGAAAAAGGATACAGATAGTAAAGATAAAGCAAAGAAAATAGTTTGGCCTTCCCTTTCATTTTAAACAAAGTGTGTATTCCTGCCTCTCCATCAATGAAACAAGATGTTACTGGGTTAGTGCTGTACCGCGTGTGCAAGATGCAAAATTAGCACACTTTCATTTAACATGCACACAATGTTGTTGTCATATGGCACCTCAAATGCCAAACTCAGATTTGCTGGAATGGAGTGGTGCATTTGAATCTCAATTGTTGCAAAGAGAGCCAGTAATACAAGCACAGAAAATTAAAATGCACCACTTGTGTCAAACACAGCAGAATCATTGTTTGTTTATTTTAAAGACACTAATAAAAGAGATTAATGGGGTTGCTTGATAATGAACCAATCTGCTGCTAGACAAGCTGCTGAAAGGAGAGAAGGCTGTTACAGGCTCAGCACCAGACCTCCAGCCTCCCGGAGTCTTGTGTACGTGCCAACCGGAATCCTTTATGCCATGATTATCATGTCATTTCCAAATTTAGGTTAATTTTATTTCATGCCGAAGCTAGCTGGGAGAAAAAATATTACTCTTTCCATGTTGGTTAAGAGGGAATGGATGGATGGATGGATGGATGGATGGATGGATGGATGGAAAGGGAGGGAGGGTGAAAGGAAGAGGATTAGAAAGAGGGAAAAGGGGGGAGGAAGGGAAGGAGGAGGTGGGAAAGAGAGGGAGGGAGAGAGGAAGGAGATGGAAAAAAGAAGAAGGAAGAAGATGGGAAAAAGGAAGGGAGGGAGGGAGGGGGAGAAGATGGAAAAGAGAGGGAGGGAGGGAGGAAGGAAGGATTTCTGATGCCTCTTGCCAGCTTCTCATGAGGATACTCAATGGTGAAACTGACAGGAAGTCATAAGTCACTCCCGTTTTTAACTGCTTTTTGATCCACCCATGGTCAATTCTGGCAGTGTGTATAGGATTTTACGTTATTGAATCTGATGACTTAGGGATTTGGGAGTTCCTTATGAAACTCTACTCAGAAAAGGAATTGAGAGATAACTTCCTTCCCTTCCCCATAAGTGACTGATGCTTGTTGGGGGAAGGGAAGTGAGGTATTGAAAGATGGACTGAGAAACTGTCATCGTATTTTGAAAATGACAATCACATGAACCTATGCCAGTAGCGAACATTTCCCAAAGTCCATTCCTCGGGAATTGTGGGTCATGGATTTCGGACACCTTTTGTGAGTAAAAGTTTTATTAGATTTCCCATTCAAAACTGTCAGCTAAATTTTCTGGAAAAATAATGCTTACATATAAGAAAAATATCATAATGAAGGGAGGGGGGAGGGGATCTGTAAAGATTGCTCTCAAAGAATAGCAAATATTTGTTGCTACTTTTCATACCAAGGTGTCATTCTTTTGTGCACTACACAACATGATTTTATAAATCTTTGTATTCTTTCTCAGGAAAAGAGGTTTCGGAGGCCTTGATTTTTGACCAATCTGTTAATAATGCAAGCAACAATTCTTAAAATAGTTACACAATGGCCATCAAATTTGGTCATATGCTCCTATAGCTGCATTGAAAAACCGTAATATTTTTTTTATTATTATTAAGGTAGTGATTGTACTGAGTTTTATTTCCTAATGCCTTCTTATATCATGTTTATCCAATGTGGATCTTAAAGTTCTTTAATTCCTGTATCTCTTTTATCTTGCTTGTAAACTGTTCAGATTCATGTAAATCACACTGAACTCAATCAATCAGAATAGAGCTGGAAGGGACCTTGGAGGTCATCTAGTCCAAGCCCCCTGCCCAAGCAGGAGACCCTATACCATTTCAGACAAGTGGCTGTCCAGTCTCTTTTTAAAAATATCCAGTGATGGATCACCCACACCTTCTGAAGACGAACTGTTCTTTAATTGTTAATTGTTCTCACTGTTAGAAGTTTCCCCTTAATTCCAGGTTGTTTCTCTCCTTGATTAGTTTCCATCTATTATTTCCTGTCCTGCCCTCTGGTTCTTTGGAGAGTAAGTTGACCCTCTTCTTTGTGGCAGCCCATCAATTACTGAAACACTATCATGACACCCCTAGTCCTTCTCTTCTCTCGACTAGCCAAACCCAAATCCTGCAACTGTTCTTCATAGGTTTTAGTCTCCAGGCCTTTAATCATCTTAATTGCTCTTTTTTGCACATTTTTCAAAGTTTCAACATCTTTTTTGCATGTGATGACCAAAAAGGTGAGATGAGGGATGTAGAAATTTGATAACAAATTTAGCTAGGGCAAAGCTGTTCTAAAGCAAGAATTCTGATTGTACAGTAATTCCTGTAACAAGAGTACAACTACTCTGTAGATATGTCCATCGACTTGGTGAGGCCAAAGACAGTCAAGGAGTGTTATGCACAATGGTATTATGGTGGCATTATGTATAGAATTGGAGAATGCATGTAAAGATGTAGGTTGTACAGATCCATAACTTGCTTGAGCCCAAAGGAGTTTTAAGAGCTACAAGGCTCTCTAGATTCTATAGGTTAATTTATTAACACAGACAAGAGGCATGAAAGGTTTAGGTTCCTTCTGTGATAACATTCACAAATTGTCATTTGAAATGTGGTAAAGAGAGCCAATGTTGTGTAGTGGTCAAGTTCCTAGGCTAGAAACTTGGAGTTTATGAGTTGTAATCCCACATTAAGTATGAAAGCAACTGAACCATTCACTCTATCTCAGCCTCCTTGAAGAAGACAAAGGTCACACACATTGCAATTGCAGACTGTGTTTGGGACAGTATCCCCCACGAAAAATAGAGTGGCAGTTAGTCCTTGACCTGCATGAAGGCTGTAGCTCAATCTTTGTATCTGAGAAGGCAACAATTAACCCCAAATTCCCAAGAACCATTGACAAGCTTGATTAAACCAATATGTCATGTACCAAGTGTATTCATTATGCTATCAGATACCTAAACAGGAAGATTGGAAGGACAGACAATAGATAGATAGATAGATAGATAGATAGATAGATAGATAGATAGATAGATAGATAGATAGATAGATATACTTTCAGATCACAACAATAAAAATATTATTTCTGCTTTAGAATGCCATTCATCTACAAAACACCAATTTTGTCTGGCTAGAAGAACCTCCATCTCCCTAGTGAACTTCACATCATAGTCCATATAAGTTATTATTCAAATTGTCTAGCTATAAAGACATCATTTCCCAGGCAATTTTTCATTGGAATGACCATGCCAAGTCCAACTCCTTCTTGAGGATAATCATATAACGTAAATCATAAAGCAATTAATTAGACATATTTAAATTACAGTTGAATTCTAACTCAGCTTTAGAAACTATGCAAGATAACATTTGAAGGTACATTTAGGACAATCCACAATTAAGCCACAAGTGTTTTCTCTAAATTTATATTCCTCCTGCTCAATAAAAGCCATCATTCTTTCTCAGTAAAAGCCGCAATAATAACCAAAGCTTCAACAGAATGCATATTAATTCTAAGTTTCTCTCTACACAGTATCTTGAGACAATGCATATATTACTAATTTTAATAATTGCACAAAGAAGGGGAACATACCTCAATGTTGTTCTTTTGTCGCTTCAAGCACAACTCTTTTTAAATGGCAACAGAATGTTTGGACTTGCAATATCCATTGAAATGATCTCATTCTGCAAGAGAAGAGGAGACAACGTCACATAAAATCAGCCGCAGATATGCATTAATGGGCTTTAAATGTCCCTAAATGATCAGGCTCCTTCCTTGAATAGCTGTTCTTGTTGATGTATTTTTGCAATGCGCTTCAGATTATGTCTGTTTTAATTAATAACATTTATGATGAGATTTGAGTACCTCATTTGTTCAGTACAGGGATTTTACTGCTGTTTCAAAGAAAGTTTTATAATAAGCACAGAATTGTTGCCAACTATCAGGAGCTACTTACTGGAGTCCATTTAGCATTCAGACTGGGGACAATAGCAAATACTCTGAAAATAGAGAGAGGTCTTTTATGTGAGGAACATCATCATAGGATGCGATGGGATGAGCCTTCCTAGAATAGAAGAGCTCTTTGCATGTAAGATATTATATAGATGAGATCCTCCTAATAGATAGAACATATACTATAGCTGGTGGCAGGAACTCATAAAGCAATATCAGGATTATGCCGTTATAAGTATTCTATGAGCTGCAATAAATATCACATAGAACAACAGGGTTGGCAGGAACCTTAGAGGTCTTCTAGTCCAAATCATTGTTCAAGCAAAACATCTTATACTATTCTGGACAAATGGCTGTCCAGTCTCTTCTTGAAAACCTCCATGGATGGAGCACTTCCAAATCTAAGCCACTCCACTGATAAATTTGTTTTCACTATCAGAAATTTTCTAGTTGGTTCTAGGCTGGATCTCTCTTTAATGATGTTTTGAAGAATAAGTCAATCCTTTCTTCTCTGTGATAGCCCCCCAACAACTGGAAGACTGCTATCGTATCACCTCTATTCCTTCTTTTTGTTAGACTGGATATATGTAGTCTCTATCATTCATCTTATCCTCCAGACCTTTTATCATCTTCTCCGCATTCTTTCTAGGGTCTCAATATCTTTTCTTTATTGTGGTGACCAGAACTGGATGCAGTATTCCAAATGGATTTGTCGAGATTCTTAGTCATCTCAGGAAGGGTAATTTTATTCTTCCTTTGAAAGGAAGCCTGATATCGAAAAAAATTGGAAAAAGGCAAAATATGCAAGGGGCATATAGGAGTTTAGTAATGGAATGGATACCTTAGTTAATTTCACTTTCTCCTACTCTTTTGATTCTCATCTCATGTATGAAGAAATTTATGGCGTTTGGCAAATCCCTTCTTTCTTTGATTTCCTGAACATGGGCTTTAAAGTATAAATGTTACTTTATGTTAAATGCTACTTTATCCCAATGTAAGCTTCAAACAAATAGCCCACTCATGTGCCTACAGATTTTAATCATCCATCTTCTTTTCAACTGCCTTTGATTTATGGTCTGGGGAAAGATAACTGCTGTTAGAGCAGAGACTGCAGTTCCCAAACTGTATACAATGGTGCCACAGGGAACTCACTAATAATTTCATTTATTAAGTAGCATATTAACCAGCACTGGTCTTGCGAATACTTTGCAACATTCCCGTTAGCCCACCATTTGGGCTATGCCCTACTGATTGTTGCATTCTGCTGTTGCAAAGCCCAGAAGAGAGAATGAGTGAAATGATATCTGTTTATATAATTTTAAATTATAATATAATTTAAAACATTAATGTAATTAACATTACTATATTTTGGGTGCCATTGGGTCAGTTTCTCAGCACAATGTGATGACCCAGGGTGTGACATAAAAGCAACAAAGTCACAAAAGTAAAATTAAAGTCCCTTTAACTCCTCCAACTTGACCCCCAATGTCCAGTTATCATTGGCTGGAGAAAAAAACTCTCCCAAGAACAGTTTTTAAAGGGAAGAAATTTAGTCTGAACCAAAAGTACATATAAATTATAAATAAAAACCAACACAAACTGTGCTGCAGCAATTAAAAAGACAAGGCAGGATAAGGAATTGCAGAACTCAAAAGATAATGAAACACATACAGTTGGGAGGACACCAGAACCCAGATAGGACTTGACAAACAAAGATAATGCACACTTTGCTTCCAGCAAGGTTCTATGCGCAAACCCCCTCTTTATCTTGTTTCCCCAGCTGCAGCCAATGAAGGGAATCAGGGCCTCCTTCTCCCCCGTAACCCATGTTGCTCCCTTATCCATTCCTCCCTGCATGCCCTAGAAGGGGTGGGCCTGGGTCTTGCTATAAATTCCCTCTCCTTTGTTCTACCTCTCCCCTGCTCTGTCCAGCCAGACTGTGCCCCTCCCCAGTTTCCTCCACAGCCACCAAAGCCACATTCCCACTCCCTGTCAGCTGCTTGACCTTAAGCATCCATAACTGTTCTCTGTTTTCTCTTCTAAAATAGTCCCTTTGCCTTTGTCAACCAATTTTTAACAGAGTTAATTATTCCTGCTTATAATATTTCTTTTATTTTTTAACTCAAAATTTTAACTCTAACATTTTAATTTCCATATACTGTTTTATATTTTGATGTTGTATTGAAGACTTCCCAGAGTTCCTCTTTGGAGGAGATAGGTGGTTTAGAAATGTGAAATATAAATGAATAAATAAAATAAATACCCTCAATTTGCCCCTTATGAAAGGCATAGTGAATTGTAAATTGTAATTGTATGATATTCTGACTGAGAGGTCTTCTTTCTCTGAGAGGGCTACAAGTTGTCTAATCTTTGTAGCCCTCTCTAAATGAGAAAGTAAGTTTTTCACAATATATTATGTTCTTTATGTTCAAATCATGACTGATTTGAAACGGACATTTCAAAGGTAAGCTTCTCTTGGTTACCTTAGAAAGAAGCCAAATTTATATTGCTTGCAACCTGAGTTGGGGAAGTACAATAATGAAACCCATATTATGAAGCTTTTTACATGTTATGATCAAAATGTAGACAAGGTTTAACAATGAGGTTGCAGGGGGAAAAAGACTCCAAGTTTATGTTCCTAAATGGAGCTAGGAAATTCTGTCTTTTGTAGCATGAAATAAAGTTTTGATTTGAAACCAAAAATGTCACCTATTGAGGCTTAGCATTTAAATCTTGACAGGCACACCTGTGACATTTAGATAAATATGGAAGATTGAAAAGAGGCAAGACAAACATGGCTTTCTTAGCCCTCTAGTATTAAACACAAAGTCAGTCCTCTAGAAAGAAACAAAACTGAAGACAAAATCTGTAAACCCACTAACATTTACAGAATAGAACAAACTGAAATAATATCCCATTGTTCCTCCTGTCACCTAAGGCATTGCTTTGATTGTGTTTAGTTGTGTTCAAAAAAATAATAATAATCCAGGCATCTTCATGCAATTAAGTTTTCACACACTTGTAAACAAGGGTTCAATGATAATCAGAGGCTGCTATCCTCAATAATGTAATTGGTGATTTAAATGCAACAGGATTCAACTTTTGAGTATATTGATTTGGGATGTGAGCAAGACCAAAGTTGTGATAATGGGCAACATTGCAATCATGCATACAGTTGGGAGTCAAGCATCAAAACTATTAAATCTGGTTAAACTTATAGAGTTTGGCTTGTCATAGTTCTATAACCCAATTATTTAAACAAGAGCTTGTCAAGCGAGCCTGGAACCTAATTGCATCAGGAGTTAAGTTTGCCAATCATTAATAAATATTTTTTTATCCTGCCTTTGTTTTTATAAGTAATGTGACAAACATAACTTATACTCCTTCCCCTTCCTATTTTCCCTACAAGGATAGTTCTGCAAGGTAAGTTGAGCTGAAAGGGACTAGCCCAAAATCACCCAGCCGGTTTTCGTGCCTAAGGCAGGACTAGAACTCATAATCTCCTAGTGATTGGCCCAAAGTCACAGTTACTTTTCATGCCTAAAGTGCAGCTACAACTGACACTTGGTGATTGTTACAACTAACTATGGTGATCGGCCCAAAGTTACGCATGGATTTCATGCCTAAAATGGAACTAGAATTCACAGTCTCCTAGTTTCTGGCTCTCTAGACCAAAGTGGCTCTTAACATTGGTCTTAATATTCACCAAACAAACACAGTAGTAATTCCAGGAATTTAAATCTAGATTACAAATAATTATCTTTTTCGGGTCAAATTTTCTGTTTTTTGAAATCCAGATTTCTCACTTGCGAAGTAAGACACTGCTGGGCTACTTGAGCTATGGGTATCATTTCAATGCAGCTTGCAAAGCCAAATGTTGTGACAGTTTAACAGCCCTAACAAAGCATTTCTCTCATGCAAATAACCACAAAGGATATAAAATTTCACAGTGTAATCCATCCTAGGTTTGCATGTTTATTTTTGTATGAAAGTGACATTGCCATAGAATCTCTGTCAATAGGTACCGAAACTGAGCACAAAAATACCTCGGCCAAATTAGAAAATATGGCAATCAATCACTAACTTTATATTCATCACAGGAAAGCAATACTGATGTATTTCAGCATGTTCCTTGCCTCATAAACAAGAGCCATTATAGGATAGTTCTATTTTTTTAGCCAGTCTTTTAGCTTCCCCAATTTCACCTCAAGGGCAAAATTTGGAAAGTGAAGCTAGCTATTTCCCTACTAATTTCAATTGGACTGAAGGAGTAGACTTAGTTATGGTAAAAATGAGAAAGAGAAGGAAGAAATGTAGACTCCCCAAAATATTGTCAACTTCTGCATTTCTTATACTTCCATTCTGTGCTACTAACAAATGCAATATGCTATCATAACATTTGGATCCTGTTCTCTAGTGTTCAAAAATTCCAAGCCAGCAAGCACCAACCCAACAGTTGTACAGCCAGTTAAACCAAGCTATTTCATTTGGCTTAACTAGAGACTCCCAAACCTGCAATGCAAGCAGATATGATTTAATGGTCTAAAACCTCCAAAGTGGATCATAATGCAAAACGGATTGTCAGCTGGCATTCAAAACAACATGCACCAGATGCTTTCAGTTACATTTGTGGTGTTCCTCTTTTAATACCAAGACTTTAATGCACTGCAAGGCCCATAATTCTGCTTTCTTTCTTGCTGAAACAGATTTAGGAGCATCGATTAACATCACTTTTGACAGCCAAAACCCAACACAAAGCTTCACAAAACAGAGGGCAGCTAAATGCTCCGAAATTATGAATTGCAATTGTCCATGCATTCATAATGCATGTATACGCAAGCCCAAAGTAACTTCAAACTAAAATTCTAGAGTCCTTCAAAATGAAGTAAAGATATGGAAACCAAAGCCTGATTTCTAATACCCCAGCTGAAAGGATATCCAGATAAGGAGCTAGATCAAAACAAGGGGGGAAATCAATGATAAGGTAATAATCAAATAATTTATTTTAAAAGAGAAGATAATTGTAGTGTAATTCTTAGGGGGACCTGCATAACTTCATAGTATTTTTTATTAAACATTGCAATTAAAAAAATAAAAATGAATTCAAAGTAAAAAGTAAAAGAATAAAAAGATAGAAAGAAAAGAAAAAATAGAAAAAATAATGTAGTAAAAACAGCAAAGAAATGAAGAATCTCCCTTCATTAGGAATAAATACAATTTAGAAACATCATCTTTTCTTAAAGTACAACAAATGACTTCTTTCAATATTTCACCTGTGATCTGTAATATATACTGTATATCATTTGTCTGTGTCTGTCTGTCTATTTCAGCAAAAGTCATTAAGAGTTACTAAAGATAATATATTTTAAGCTTGATCAGATAAGTCAACTTTACATTCCCTTTTCACTGTTAAATAACAGAACAGTATAATAAAGTTGAAAGGGACCTTGGAGGTCTTCTAGTCCAACCTCAGGCAGGAAACCAGTGGTGGGATTCAAAACTTTTTACTACCGGTTCTGTGGGCATGGCTTGGTGGGCAGGGCAGAGGAAGGATACTGTAAATCTCCAGTCAGAGGTGGTATTTGCTGGTTCTCCGAACTACTCAAAATTCCTGCTACCGGTTCTCTAGAACTGGTCAGAACCTGCTGAATACCACCTCTGCAGGAAACCCTATACCATTTCACACAAATGGTTATCCAATCTCTTCTTAAAAACTGCCAGTGTTGAAGAATTCACAACTTCTGGAGGCAAGTTGTTCCACTAATTAATTGTTCTATTAGGAAATTTCATCTTAGTTCTAGGTTGCTTCTTTCCTGGACTGGTTTCCATCCATTGCTTCTGGTCCTGCCTTCAGGTGCTTTTAGCACCTGTAAACAGGCACTGTTAACAAACTTGATCTTTAATTTCTTCAAATAATATGCTAGCACTTGATTTCTTCTCATTTTTTTCTTTGTCCCTTCCCACAAAATATTTCAAAGCTTTTATAAATCCAGCCTAAGAAGCTTATCTATATCACTTTTTTGGTTCACTTTTTGTGTACACCTATTATTAAAACATCAGCTGGTTTCATTTGTATATCCAATGCAGCATCTCTTTTTTTTTTCATATCATTCTTGTAGTCTGTCACTTTTAAATCTACTTTCAGATCCGTTTCAGTCACATCTGGGTAAAACCTGATCCTCCCTGATAATGTGTCCTTTAAACACAGTCTCTCTATAATGGCAGAAACTCCTAAGATAAATTTTAAGAAACAAACAATGAAGCAGAAATACTAAGAAGAAAACCACACCCATCTAAACACTGGCAAGGCAAGCTACCATATAAAAACAGAGCAAACCCAGTGGTGGGATTCAATTTTTTTTTACTACCGGTTCTGTGGGCGTGGCTGGCTTGGTGGGCATGGCTTGGTGGGCATGGCAGGGGAAGGATACTGCAAAATCCCCATTCATTCCCCACTCCTGGGGGAAAGTTACTAAAATTCCCATTCCCTTCCCACCCCACTAACCTGCTTTCCAGCTCTATTCTCCTGTGCAGGGCAACCAAAGAGGACCCAGCCAATCAGCTGGGACTTGGGAGCGAATAGATGGGGCAGGGCCCAGTGGTATTTGCCAGTTTTCTGAACTACTCAACTACTCAAAATTCCTGCTACCTGTTCTCCAGAACTAGTCAGAACCTGCTGAATGCCACCTCTGAGCAAACCCCTCACTCACTTTCACTGATGAAGTTAACCTAAACAGGTAATGAAACTCAGAAAGCACCAAGCAATCTGCATACAAATTTGTTGAAAAGAAATCAGGAGGATTTCTTGTTACCTTTCCATTTACATTTTCAGGGAGACTCTTTTAGAGCTGTATGCAATGTAATTTTATTTTAACATATAACAATTAGTGTAGGTTCAAAGTGACAATAAAGTTATCCTAAGTCTAAGGCTTTCCTCAATCTTTCTTTCAGCTGTGTGGGACCAATCCTATTGATCTAGCTGCTAGAGCAGGAGACATATACTATAATTTGTGACAAGAAAGAAGTATGTTTGCTGCAAAATCAACAATAAGTTGTTTGTTATTTTGGGGGTGATTTTTGGCAGCTTGGAAAGAAGGGAAGTTTAAAGCCTACTGCAAATCAGTAGACATGAAAGGAAACACAACTCTTTTTAATGGAAGGGTTTATCCCCCCGCTGCACCCCACCCCCAAAAATGTCCTTCTTTAAGCAAAGCAATTTTAATACAGGTAAAGAAGAGAATGTTCTGAAAAGGAGCCTTGTGGGCCTGAATATTGATTTATGTTCAAAAAGTTATTTGAAAAACTATGATCTTGGCAGCACTGTTGCTTTACAGTTAAGATGGGTTGATTTGATTCCTCCTGCCTGAGCAAGGAAAAATTAAATCTAAGTTTCAAATTAACAGTATGTTGGGAAAACCATGATGGGTAATAATGAATGATTCCTTATATATATATATATAATCAGAAGTTTAGATAGATAGATAGATAGATAGATAGATAGATAGATAGATAGATAGATAGATAGATAGATAGATAGATGATAGATAGATAGATAGATACTTCTGATTATTGGGATGGAATAATTCTGGAGATAAAAAGACAAAAAAGCATAAAAATGAATAATAGACTCCATGAGACTAGGAACTTCTGACATTTAGAAACTACACTAGGTGGATTAATTTTATTCCAATTATTCTCTCTCTCTCTCCTGCCTATCATTCATTCATCTGTCTGTCTGTCTGTCTGTCTATCTATCATGTAGTAACTAGGTGCTATTTGACAGTTGCTATATTCAGGGTGGAAAGCAGATTTTCTCCAGCTGACACTGTGTGCTTAATTGGATAAATAGCTTGGATATTAATACATAGAACACTTACTCCATTCTCAACAACTAACTTATTCCTCATACCTTACAAAACTGACTGCATATTTCCACCATACATATATCGTATGTATTGTGTGTGTGTGTGTGTGTGTTTGTGTGTTTGTGTGTGTGTACACACACACACACACACACACACACTGCTGCTACCCATGTACTCTATGCCATATGCTAAATAAATAAAATTGAAATTATCTGCTGCCCATCTCACTATCAAGTGACTCTATACTTCACTCTTCATCATCAGAATTATGTTTGGGTTCACATTTTGACTATTTTAATATTTTACTGAATAAACTGCAACTGTCCAGATGCTATTGTCTAAACAAAGGTCTGAAAAGTCTTTAAATTAAAATAAAGACACATTGCAGCTAAACGTGATGTGTGAACCCAAAATTGGCCTTTGTGGCTCCATAAGACCCATGTCAAATATCAGTAACCCAGCTTTGACCCACATGTCTCATTGCTGCGATCTGTTTTAACGTAGAAATCAATTCAATGCCCTCCAACATGGAATGCATAAAAAAATACATTATCTTAGGAAGTGTATAAGGAATGCGTTATTTTAGGAACCACAAACACACAAATCTTTGAGCAAAAAGAAATGTGGAATAGATCTGAAATGAAATTATTTTGGGGGGAAAATGAGATGTTGAACAAAACCACAGTTCAGAATTCTCCCATCTCTGTGATTATCCATTTCTTAAAATTCAGGATTCCTTAACTTTAATTATCTTTTTTTAAAAAAGCAACATATTCTCCCTTCCCGGTATTAATTTCTTTTAATATTAAACTATAAATATACACTTTTCTAGTTTGAGTATCAAAGTTCCTTTACCCACTAGCTTTTTCAAATTTCCTATGACATTATGAATATCTGTTTGCACAAGGTTGAAGATGAAAAATGTCAGTTTGAGCCTGACTTACAGTAAATATCATGTTTTTAATAGTCCCCAAATCTTGATTCATCTGTAATTTGGCTTTAAAATTAATAAAGCTCCTATGTTTTCATCTTTCCCACAGAAAAATCTCAAGGAATTCTTCCCATTAGATTTTCTAAACTAAGAAGCGAAGGAACTTTCTGAGCAACAGAAGAAATGTAAAGGAAGAGTAAGGAAAACCAAAACTTCAGGACCCTTCATACTCTCCAACAATTAAGTAGGTTAAAAACGTTGAAGGAATTTCCAAGCATTTCTGAGAATAAGAGAGAAAAATTGAAAATACATTTTATTTTTTTAAACTACATTTTATTTTTTTAAAAAACCAGGTCTGATTCTGAATGACTTGGAGATCTCTAAAAGGCAATAAGATAATAATTTAAAGCAACAGTATAATGGTGTAACTTAGCTAAGTGTCAAGGAACTTAATTAAAGCAAATTTCAACCGGGCTGATCCATCTCTTCCGTACTATTCTAACAGGCATTGTGCCTCAGTTATCTAGACACAAAACCATGGATATCTTTCAATTCAGTAAATGGGACTGGCAGGAAGGAAAAAAAACATAATTGGTAATTTCTTCAATTGTTTATTTCTCTCTCTCTCTTTACTTGCTATATCCTTTGCAATTTTCAAAGAGTATGTCTTCTCTAACTGATGTTACTCTAACACATGCCATACCACAGAATAGACTGAATAGGCTGAATGTCTACTGAATAGACATTTTGAGTTGGGGGAGCAAATGCCAGACATTAGAGTCTCTTGTCTATTCCTAGCCACTCTCTCATGAGTCCCTTGAGGTTGACATACCAACAGTGCATCTCCAGAAACAGGGCAGTCTTCCTTTCCCCAGGAGCTAAAGCTCTTGTGCAATAGTAAGGCAATTCTTTCAGTTGCTTTTGATTGTTTTTCATTCAAGACTCGCTGAGAAACAAGCAGACTTCAAAGAGAAGACAGGACAAAGGGACTCAGTAAAGCCACAGATCACAGTGTGTGCCTTTCCTCAAATTCTTTCCTCAAATTCATTTCATATAAAATGTATAGGAAAGCGAATGGAAATGCACAACCATTTGCTAAATTAAGCACTATGAACTACAAAGGTGGATGTAAACCAGGGGTGTCAAACTCAAGGATCCAGCCTGCAGGTGCTTAGATCTGGCCCACGGAGCCACCCTGGAAACAGTGAAGGTCTGGGCTGCAGTGCCTCTGCAGTGCAGTGAAAATGGAGCTTTGGAGAGCTACTTGCGGCCCCCCTGAGCTCCGCTTTTGCTGGCAGGGGGGTTGCAGGAGGCTGTCACAGCCGAAAACTGAGCTTGGGAGCCCATTTTCTCTGGCAGAGTGATCTGGCCACAAGCGCCCGCAACATGAGTGATGGCAAGCTGGCCACGCCCACCCTGGCCACGCCCATCTTGCCCCCACCAGATCAAACGCAACCCTGATGTGGCCCTCAGTGAAATCAAATTTGACACTCCTGATGTAAACAGTCAGCTCCATTTGCAAGACATACAGCTTCAAGTAAAACTATTCTGCAATTCAAAAACTCCATACACACTAGGTTTATGTACAAGACATAAGGAAATTGGAAACTTCCAATTCCCTGACTTATAGTTTCCACAAGCTCCCTTTCTATTACGTACAACATGGGGAAGATACCAGTTGCTTTTATCTGATTTATATTGGCTGGATTTACACAATATGCCAAGGCATATTATTTATTTGGATTTTGTTTGTTATGGTGCAAGAACCTGGTCATGATTTATGGCCTACCTATGTACGTAAACCAGAATATTACCAAAGATGCAGAAAATTGCAGTTTAAAACATTTTCTGTAGTATTCTGGACAGAAAGATAAGGATTAAAATCAGGTGAGATCAAGCATAGTGTAGTTCAAACAAGATAATCCATTTGTCTGTTCTTAAAATCACAGGTGTTAAGAAGTGAAACCTACTCAGCTTATAGCCCTTATCATCTATAAAAATACCTTATTAGAGATGTAAATTCATGGCAAAAGTGGGAGGGAGGTTTCTCTAAATATTCGAAGAGGGTGGGAATGATTGTTGAAAGGGGAAGGGATAAAATGAAGAAAGCATATTTAAAGTTAATTTGTAATTCATGCCAGCTCCTGTAATAGTGTCTAAAGTACAACAGTTTTTACAGTTTTTGTAAAGAGTTGTAGAAATTTTGACCATGTTTTCATATGTTCTATTTTCTTTTGCCTTTTGTTTTATGGTTTATTATATTGTGAGATACTCAGAATCATTTTGGACTTAGGCAGTGCCTACACTGAATTAAATTTTAAAAATGGCACAGTAAATTACTAAGTTCTTAGAAATAGTCAGTGAACTGCCTTTCATTTGTGTCCTTGTGGTGCAAGCCAAATATCCACACCATTTACCAATTTCAAATATTAGTAAAATGGGTCTTTAAAAAAATCAGTATCAATAAAATCCTTAATGAAGTACATATTTCTTTTCACCAATTTCATTTGCCGCCATACTTTTCTATACTTTGCCAATTCAGGGATGAATATGGATACAACCTGAATTGCCTCTACCTTGCCAAAGCTTACATTTCAGGGAACAATAAAAACATGTTACTAGGGATATCTTCCTTATTTTTTTTCTTCTCAGCTTTGCAGCCAAGACTGATTCCAACTTGCCCTTTAATGATACTTAGATGATGTCTTGACAGTAGTGAGCTGGAAATGAAGTATGAAATTAAAAACCTTTGTCCGTACACACAACAACAAAGGGAGAGTGATGGAAACTCTGTGATAGTTGACAAAAATGAATCTTGTGGGCATTTGAGGGATACTCTCAAAGTAAAGAAAGAAATTTGCATCAGTCCAAAGAGACCCAGTGCTGTTTTTATATAGTTAAACAGGGCAAGCTCATACATTTTATTGAAAAAAAATTGCCATTAAAAAAAAAATCTCTGCCTTGTGACATATGAGAAATGTACAAATTCTAATGTGAACTGGTCTGTTTGTATTCAAGTAATTTCTCATGTATTTGGGGCAAGCTAAGTAAAGTACAGGGTTTTATGCACATTTTCCCTTATATGTATCCATCATGTGCACATGTCAGCCTTCCCAGAAAAACGGACAGGAAACACAACCAAATGAGCTACTTCTATGTTATTGCACAACTAGAGTCTTGCAAGACTGAAAGTACAAATCTCCCAATGACCCCTTTACAACCTGAAAAACTAGGGAGGGTTCCTTCTGACCTTCTTCCTCCATGCATTTATGCAGCTGGTAGCTATGCTGTCTCCTATCTGATCATTCCCTAGGTAGCCTACTCTCTTTTCTGTGTTCTCAAGGTCTTTTTTTTTTTTTTGTCGTACCATCACAATATGATAGAAAGTCTAGAGAAAATCACACTTAAAAATATTCCCATTAAAATGTGTTTTCGCAACTCACAAAAGGGAAAGGAAGCTACTTTGAGGATTTTAATAGAGATGAAATCATCTTCCCCTTCCCTATGATCCATGGTTCTACATACAGATAGAACCCACCGATAGGTTGTGGTTTAGCAAAGTAACTACTAAACTCCACAGGTCAAAATAATCAAGTTGCATTTAGTTCTTTCACCTTCTAGGCTGGGGGTCGGGGGAAGGAAAACAAAAAAAAACAAAAATCTACAGCAGTAAAAAAAAAAAATAGTTTCCATGTTGGGGAAACACATTTTTCTTCACCGAACTACCCTTCCCAAATTGGGAATAGATTAGCCCAAATAGGAGTCAACCTATTCTCCAAAGCACCTGAGAGCAGGACAAGAAGTAATGGATGGAAAGGGAAATAAAACCTAGCATTGAGAAATTTCCTGACAGTGAGAACAAATAACCAATGTCAACGTTCAAACTGAGGAACCCAACCAAAGCAGGCATGGTTGAGGTGTTCCAATCTCTGAATGCAAAACTTTATTGGGTACATCATTTCGGCAAAATCTGATAGGGCAAAATCAGATCTAGCTAATCCCCATGCAATCCCACATAATAAAAGTATAGGATTCTCCCTCCCCCATTGGTGTAGGTCACATTGTCCAATTGAATGTCATGGTATTGTTATGGGGGAAAGTCTTCAGTTTTGGCAAAGACCTAACAAAGTGTCCTTGGCTCTCATGGCTGTCTTCTTGATGTCTGGAGCCTACATTCCAACTCGCCCCTCCCTCCCTCCTGGTTTGTTGGCAAGCTGAGAAGCAATAATGGTTGCAACAGCAAAAGTATACTTCGAACTTGACAACTGGTGGAACAGCTAGCCTCCAGAAGTTGTAGGTGCTGCATCACTGGAGGTTTCTAAGCAACTGGACAGCCATTTGTTTGGAATAGTATAGGGTCTTTACTTGATCGGGGAGTTGGACTAGAACCATGATGGCGAACCTATGGAATGCCAGCCATTGCTCTTCCAGGTTCCAACCAGCTGGTCTTTGCGCACATGGGAGCACCGAAAACTAGAAGAGCAGCTCCCTGGTGCACACGTGCATGCCAGGAAGCTGAACTTCTGGTTTCTGGCATGCACACATGCCAGGTGGTTTTTGTGCGCACATGTGCAGGGAAAGCTCAGATCCAAAAATGAAGTGGTTTTTCAAACGTTTTTCAACATTTTCTACCCTGGGGAATCCGGAAGACCGGGGAGCTGCTCTTCCAGTTTCTAGTGCTCCCCCATGCATGTGCGCTCCTGTTTCGGCACTCGGTGCTGAAAAGATTAGCCAACACTGGACTAGAAGATCTCCAAAGTTCCTTCCAGCTCTGTTTTTCTGTATTCTGTTTGTCTCCCCAAGTTGTATTTTATACAGGAGAGGGATAAAAAGATGACTACATTTTATTTTCTCTTACAAGGCTCAAAAGCAGCTGGCAAAGGTACTTTGGGAAAAGGTAGGAAGAATTAAAATGCCATTCGCCCTTCACCCAAAATGCTAGGATCAGTTCCATTCATTCCATGGAGCTGCCATCTGGGCACAAACTTCAATCTGGTCTGCCAAATTACACAATTTTATTTTTAAGGAAGACACCCTCAAATTCCAGGCACCTGTTGTCCAGATTTTGAATATACAATCTACATTTCTAAAATAGCTTCCAAAATGAGTCCCATGCAAAATCTTTTCTACAGAAATATTAATATCTCATTTTCTGTTTGGCAATTTTATGAAGCAAATGTTCTTTTTTGCCCAATTTTCCATAAATGCTTTGAATGATGACAGCAATATCAATCCATTGTTACTGTCCTGGAGGAGTCCAGTTTGGCAAATCATGGCATCTCAATTTGAAAGAAACCCAGCATAGATTCATCCCTAATCATACCCCATTCATCCTATTTCACACATGCAACGGTTTCCTGCCTGGGCAGCCACTTTAGATTTTTTTTAAAAGGTGACACATAAAGGCACAGTTATACATGACTATATTTTCTTCCTGAGAAAAACATAATCTGATGACTTTCTTCTTAAATGAATGAAGAAATAAAAATAAAAATAGCATGAAGTGGATCAGAAACAAGGGACGCATCACTCAAAGGCCATATAAAATCTTTGGATCTGAAGAATATGTAGAGATTGCTATGTGAATTAGTAAAATCCAATAAATCCCGAGTTACACCTGAAGAAATATATTCATTTACACATGCACCTAAAATAATGTTTGGGGAATTTTGAGAGTGATATAACTTTTCTGGATTGAGAAACACACTCATTACCCTATCTGTCTTTGGTGGGTATGACCAAAGGCACCAAGAAGAACCAAATTCCTGATTTCACTGTTTTTTATTTCTTCCTCTTGCAAAATCTTCTCTCTCTCTTTGTCTTCATCTCTTGTTACATTCCTCCTCTTTTTTTCCTGTCCTCATAGAGAAGAATCTCAGGGTTCAACCTTTCCTGAAGGTGCTGTCACACACCAGAATGTTAGGAGACCAAAACTGAAATGCTCAGGAAGAGATAGTGGACCTGATAAGATATTGGCTACAATTGCTGTAAATCAGGGGTCTGCAAACTTTAAACATTCAAACAGCCATTTGGACCCGTTTCCCACAGAAAAGAAAACCCCAGGAGTCAATAATTTAACAATCGGTATGACTCCTCTGGAATATGGAGTGAGTCTCCATCCCCAGCCATCACCCTTACCTTCTCAGGCCAGGCAAGGAATGGTGGGGAGGGGAGGGGCCAGCCAGTGGTAGGATCAGCTGACAGGGAGCTGCAACAGAGGATCAAAAGAGCCACATGTGGCTCCAGAGCCCCAGGTTGCAGACCCCTGCTGTAAATGAATTGAAGGGCTTAGGCATCAGCTTCTTTCTGCTGTGGAATAGATTCCCCTGGATGGTCTTTTGACCATTTCTGGATGCAATTTTCAATCCTACTCCACATGACCCATGATTTCCCATGTGCCAGTTTCAAATGCAACAGCAGAAATTATAGGGAAAAAAAATCCCTAAAACTGATGAGTGATAGTTTAAGAATTCAAATCCTTGATGCAGTCCTAATTGTTAAAACTTCTAATTCATAAATTAGTTTATATGTATACACGACAGCACAGACCCATCTATCCAACTTGTTGAAATTTGAGTTGCTTGAGTGATATGTTCCATCCCATATTAACATCCGGAGTCAGGAGACTTGAAAATCACATTCAGAGCGCTCTTCAGTGATGAGAGATCTAAATAGGATGAGGTGCCAGGTAATCAGTATGTAACAATTTTATTAATGACTTGGGTAATGACATGAAAGAAATACCTAGCAAAATTGCAGGAACTACAGAGCGAATATTTCAGAGGACCAAATAAAACCAAAATGATCTCGATTAGAGAAATGACCTGAAAATATAAGAATGGAATTTAACAGATAATTGCAAAATTCCTCATTTAGGAAAAAGGGGAGAAAATGAAATCTTTACAGGAAAAAAAAAAGTCATGGAATTGTCACACTGCTTTTCCCTGGACATGAGAAGTGTAATTTTCACTGATATTAAAAGAATGTACTTTTCCAATCACAAACACAAATATTTAAACTTTGTTCTTTTTTGCTTATATCTCACATCAAGTATTATGTCCATTTTGGGCAGCACATTTCAAGGAGGATTCATACGATATGAAACTCATTCAGAGAAGAATAAGGAGGATAAATAATGTGGGGGATTAGAAACTACATCTTGTAGGAACTGGACAGAAGACATTATTTAGGAGGACATAACGGAACAAAATAATAGAAAAACAGAGTTGGAAAGGACATTGGAGGTCTTCTAGTTCAACCTCTTGGTTGAGCAGAAGACCCTATACCATTTCAGATAAATGGTTGTCCAGTCTTTGAAAGCCTTCAGTGACGGAGCATTGACAACTTCTGGAAGCAAGCTATTCCATTGGTTGATTGCTCTAGCCATTAGGAAATCTCTCCTTAGTTCTAAGTTGCTTCTCTCCTTGATTAGTTTCCATCCTGTTCTGACCCATGCCTTTTTCCAACAAACCAAACACAATCCAAAAGGAACAGAAACCTTGTAGTGCTTTTATGAAATAATTAGCTATGATAAGCACAAGTCTTGCCATACTGTGCAAGACTTGCCAAAAGATAACAGACAAGGAATAATTTGCAAAATAGGAATCTTCAAACACAAACTCAGGATACTGGAATATCCACGAGGCTGGAGTTTCAAAATGTCTTTGCCTTCTGCAAAGTACGTTCATTTCATAGCTGGCTTTTATCTTCTTGAAGAAGGGGCTCTTATCTTGTAGCCTTACTCCTTAGTCACCCGTGCTGTTGTAACTGCTCTTTCCTCTGAGCAACCCTGTGCATACACGCACTTGGCACAGGCCCCTTGGAACCTCCTCATTGCTGCTGCCAGCCCCCACAATCTCTGAAGGCAGCAGTCCACTCCCTAATGTCCTGGACCCTCATCTGAGTCCTCGCTCTCCTCAGCCGTCCGCACCTGCTGCCGGCTAACCACAACACATCCATTGTTTCTTGTCTTGCTTTCCGGTGCTGATTCTTTTCAAGAATATGAAGGAATGTCCCACATGTTAAACTTCCCCAGATGCGTAGCATTGATTATGTATCCTCAAGTTGCTAGTTTCAGTATTATTTTAAATCATAAACTGGATAATCTTAATGTTTTAATATTTTAACTATTTTTCTACTTATTTTATAATTTTTAAGTCAGCCAGAGTCACCTTATAAAAGAGATGGTCAGCATGAAAAATTAATAAATGAATAAATAAGTAAACAACATAGATTTTCTTCATGATGATCTGTTCCTAATCTGCTCTTTCAGATCATCGTCACTGTAACTGATTTCATCCATCTTGTTCCTGGCCAGCTTCTTCTTCCATTTTCCAGTATTTTGCCGGGATTAGAGTTTTCTCTTGACAGCAAGATCATTGCAAAATGTGTCTGAATAGGATCACTGGAGCTGGTCATTTGTGCCTTGACTGAAAATTCTGGATTGTTTGATGACCAGTTTGCTTGTTTTCTTGGCTGCCCACAATATTCTTAGAGGTCTTCTTCAACACCAACGTTCAATATTCTTCCCATCCGGCTTCTTCCAACTTTCACTTCCATCAAATGTCACAGGGAATACCACTGCTATCAGGATTCTACATGTGGTACAGAATAGTCTTAGTTATGGGAAGGTTTGCCTTCAAAAGTTGTGGGCGCTCCATCACTGGAGGTTTTAAAGAAGAAATTGGACAGTCATTTGTCTGAAATATGGTATAGGGTATCCTGCTTGATCTTGGTCCTTTCCAACTGTCTTATTCTGTCATTATTAAGGAGTTTAATATTAGAAAAACCTTCCTAACAGTAAGACAAGACAAGAGAATGGAACTGTCAGGGTTCCAACCGATGCCCTAATAAAATCAGGAGCCTCAAACCATTTAGCAAGAAGAATCCAGTTATTTATCAGGAGCACCATGTCAGCATGAACTAAGGTAAGCCAGCTCTGACTTCATCCACTTCGCCCCTTTCCTCTGACCCTCTTGCCTCCTCCCCTCAAGGTGTGTCATCTGGCACATTCCCCAATGAAGCAATTTCACAGGTTGTAGAACTCACCCCCTCCAGCCTTTGCAGGTCTCCATGGAGATGGCCTTGACTTTGGGCAGCTAGGAAGTGTTTTGTTTTGACTGAGGTGCAAAGTCCTCAGTGCAGCTGTGAGGCATGACTTCCCATCCCCCTGCCTATGACAACTCGGGAGCAGGTCAGGAAAACTTCGCGAATTTACAAGTACATTTGACCAGGGTACAGATATCATTCACTTGCTGGCTGGCTTTTAAAGAAAAGGGTGGACAAACATCTGTTATGATACTTTGATTGGTGCATAAAGCAGGCAGTCTATTGTGGTGGCTTCAGTGATTACTTCCAATAGTGGGATTCAAAAATGTTTAACTACCAATTCTGTGGGCGTAGCTTGGTGGGCATGGCAGGGGAAGAATACTGCAAAATCCCATTCCCTCCCCACCCCACTAACCTGATTTCCAGCTCCATTCTCCTCAGCAGTGCAACAAAAGAAGACCCAGCCGATCAGCTGGGACTCAATGGGAGGCAGATAATAGATGGGGACGGGGCCAGTCAGAGGTGGGATTTGCCACTTCTCTGAACTACTCAAAATTTCCACTATTGGTTCTCCAGAACTGGTCAGAACCTGCAGAATACCACTTCTGATTCCTTCCAGTTCTGTGACTCTATTGGCCACACTGTTTCATGTGCAAATAGTTCTTATCTGCAGTAAATCCCAGAGTGTATCTCATGTAGACCCTCTGTTGTCTCCAATTTCTGAATGTATTTCATCTTTGAATTCTGGCCATATGCTTTAACAACTTTTTTTAAAAAACAGAAAAAAGACATCTGCAATTTGCTGGTTGTTTTCTTCATCAAGCTGCTTATTTGGAGAAAGTGTTAAGAACTGAAGGATATAGCTTGCTGCAAAGAATTAAGGGTTGCAATTAAGAAATGTATATTACTTGGTAAGAATAATCATTTCCTCTTTGTAGGCATTTCTGTAACTCATTAATTAATTTTAATGAATTAAGGGGATTATTAATTTCTTATAGAAGATGCTAAAAGGTAAAATGGTAAGGCACACTTTACATATGGTAATTCTTTTGAACTGAGGGGGTCCTTCGTGCTCCCTGTGCTTGGTTGTTTTCTTCCAGACATTTAATGGTAACATCATCTGATGCTGGGAGAAGGAAGAAAATGTGTTCCGGGACGGAGGGCAGGCTGGCGGATGTCCCGGAGCTGCTGCACATGCGCACATCCACCCAAGCAGCCCCATGGCCACCACGTGGTACAGAAAGCTAGGAGACCAACCAGGACAAGCGGGCGACCGGGTGACGGGGCGACCCGGTTTGGGGGCATGGCCAGCCAAGGGTCGCCACCAGTTCCGTGACCCACACCAAATCACCACTACCAGTTCTCCCAAATAGGTGTGAACTGGTTGAATACCACCTCTGGTGTATGCGTGTGTGTGTGTGTGTGTATTCCCATTTTTAAAAAAATGTAAGCACATTCTTTATTATATACATCATCATCATCTTTTAACAATGCCATAATCCCTTGCAGGGTGGAGACTGGGCAACTGAATGGAGCAAGCAGAGTGGTTAATGACCGGATGCTCTGCCTGTTGCCAATGCGGAGTTTTGTTCAGCAGATACATCCTCATCAAACTCACAACCTTCTAATTATGTGGCAAGAGCTCCACTTCTAGGCGGAGCACACTGCACTCCTTATACTCTGTGTGTGTGTGTGTGTGTTTGTATGTGTGCATATAAGTGTGTGTATGTGTATGTGTGTGTGTGCATCTATCTATCTATCTATCTATCTATCTATCTATCTATCTATCTATCTGCATATACTCCCCCTTTAAAAATGTCTGCACAATCTTTATCAATTTAGAAGTAATTCCTTTGATTTCATTGAAGTTTATTCCTTAATTAGTGGATGTAGAATTAGCCTTTAACAAAATAAAGTAAAAGTCATTTTTCAGTAAATCTCCCAGTTATGAGTTAATTATAATTACATGTTCTTGCTACTGTTTAGTTTTTGACACCACTAAGAAAATTATAGGTAAGAACAATATTTGATTTGCTACTTCATTGTTATCCTGACAAGGTATTATATTTTTTTTCCAGATTAGCATTTTTAAAAATAGGAGTCAGATTTATTAATGCATTATGGAGTTTTAATTAGACAAATCTACTGTTGATATTATATAGCAGGCAATCCAAACAACTTAATGTATTTTGGGAAGAAATGTAGACTGTGAAGATGACCTTGATGGAGGAAAGATCTGCTACCAATACAAAGAGCAGAGAAGCACTGTAGAAGCCCAGATGAGAAAAGAAGGAACTGAAAATGTCACAGAAAGGCAGGTAGGAGTGTTTGCATACACACACACACACACACACACACACACACACACTCAAAGAATGAGAAGAAGCATCTTGTAAGTTTCTGTCATAATAGTAAATCTTAATAGTCAATCTTAGGGGCATCTGGCATGATTCTGTGGGTCTCATCACCTTCATAGCAAAAGCAACAGCACTTAGACATATATGCACAGTGCTTTATAGCCCGCTCCAAGTGGTTTACAGAGTCAGTGTATTTTCCCCAACAATCTGGGTCCTCATTTTACCCACCTCGGAAGGATGGAAGGCTGAGTCAACCTTGAATCGGTGAGACCCGAACTGCCAAACTGCTGGCAACCAATGATCAGCAGAAGTAGCCTGCAGTACTGCACTCTAACCACTGCGCCACTGCAGCTCATAGAGTTGACAAGGAATCGTAATATATGACCAATAAACTTCAGAGTTTTTGAGGTAGTTGGGAGATATTTAACGTAGAAACATTCCCTTGCACCCTTAAAATGTTATTCATCATCTCATTTAGGAAAAAGGATCAGGTTCTTTAGAATAGTGATTAAGTAATTTGATATTTTAAATATTTTCCCACCTTTTTCTTTTCTAAAATAAGGACAAAGAATAGATGGTGTATATTTACACCATAACATACGATTTTGGTACCCATCTTTCCTAAAAGCAAAGTCATCATTGGATCCGAGATACAGGTAGTCCTCGACTTACAACAGTTCATTTAGTGACTTTCAAAGTTACAACAGCTCTGAAAAAAAGTGACTTATGACCGTTTTTGACAGTTATAACAGTTGCAGCATCCTCATGGTCATGTGATCAGAATTCAGGTGCTTGGCGGGAGAAGAATATGGAATAGAAGAATATGGAAATAGAAGAATAGAAGAATATGGAATAGAAGAATATGGAAAAGTAGCACTGGTTGAAAGTATAACACAAATTTTAAGACAAAACTTGGAACATCTCGTATAAAATGATGGAATAAATAGTTTAGTCATGATTAATAACTGATAAATATATAAGCATATGTTAGTTTGAATATGAAGGCTGATATAAATTGTAAGTAAATGACTACAAAAGGATAGCACAAAAGATACATAACCAACTGACACACTGTATGTATATAAAATGGAAGATAGTTTTATGTTTTTATGTTTTGTATGTGTATGTTTGTTTTTAAAAAATAAAAAACATAGAAAAAAAAAGAATTCAGATGCTTGGCAATGGGTTCATATTTATGACGGTTGGAGTGTCCCTAATAATCTGCTTTTGGGGCCTTCCAATAAAGTGGAATCCAGATTAAAAACCATGTTACTAACTTAACAAATGCAATGATTCACTTAACAACTGTGGCAGGAAAAGTTATAAATATATTGGGCTCAATTGTGGTTATAATTTGAGGACTACCTGTACTCTAGGAGTTGAAGTCTGCATAGTTGGAAAACAGGCCGGTCAGTGTATCTGACATTTCAGTACCATGGACAGTAAACACATCTGAGTCTCCACTGCATTACCTAAATAACTTCATAATTTTCATTGTTCCTGAGCCTAAATAAATTGCATAGTCAAAGAAAAAAGAGTCAGAACTTGATTGTTCAATGGACTATAAGTAACAATATAGTGTGCAATTCTTTTTTAAAAAAACTGGTTTATTTCACCATACCCCCTAAAATGATGCTAAGTTCTCCATTTTTAGAAAATTGACTAGTATATAAAACTATTCATATGTATTGCTGACTTTTCAGGTTCTATTAGAAGAAGGCAAATAGTAACAAGCACACGAATATTATTCAGGTGAATAATTCTCAGGGTGGGAATAATGGTGAAAGATGTCTCATCTATTACTCATGACTTGATCAAGAAGGATGAACATGTCATCACGCCCAAAATAGAAAAATTGCTCAGCTTATCAACGAGAATCTGATTAGTCTGCATCAGGAATTTGCTCAATTTTTATGCTTATGAGAAATCTTGTCAGAGTTCTGCAAGACTGAAGACAGATGCTCCATGGGAGTACAGAGGCAAAGATAATGTACACATAAATGTACTGTCATTTCATCTGGATTTATATTTTTCCAAAGATAATAATCTATTTCAAGACTGTGCTAAGGGCTCACTGCCCCCACCATAAGTAACAAACTGTTATAAGTGCAATTGTAATTCCCAGTTCTACCCCATAGGAACAGTGCTGTGCATTATCTTTCACTTTTATTGAAACAAGCAAAATGCAAAGAAATGAACAAAACAGAAGCAAAACAAAATCTTCTCTACCCTCTCTATACCTGGAAATATAAATATTTAAAGCATCCAAGCTCAGCTTTTCTATTCAAGAAGACATTTGTACACATAAAGGTATTACACTAGTTTTATAAATGGTGACTAGACAAAGAAAACAAAACAAAACAGTGCTCATGATTAATCAAAAACTTTTGTGATGTGGTACATTGTTCCATTGGCTGAATTTCTTTTTGAGTATCACTGCCTCAAAGAAATATATTATTTTGTTTTCAGTGGTTGTATGATTGTAAATCTAACAGCTAACAGTAATTGAATTAAGTCTTTATTTTGGACATATTTAGTACTTAGTTTATTTTATTGCACCTCATACAATGAAATCAAACACCATCTTCAGTGCACATCATGACCATGAAAATGAACACAAACAAACATCCTTCGCCCTTCACACATTGAACCGAAAACCCCCAACACCGCACCAACATTGCACTATACAGCAGAATTCAAAAGAAGATAATGCCCTGAGATAGAAGCTGTTTTTCATCTTATTTGTCCTTGTTTTTATTATCCTGTATCGTCTGCCAGATGGTAATAATTCAAAAAAAAGGGTGTCCAGGATGAGACGGATCTTTGAGAATGTTTTGAACTTTCTTAAGGCAATGGGAGATATAAAGCTCTTCCAAAGAGAGGGCAACCAATGATCTTCTGCGCAAGGACGTTAACCCTCTGGAGTGCTGTCCTATCTGCCACCGTGCAACTGGCAAACCATACTGAGGTGCAGTAACACTTTCTGTTGTGCAGCGGTAGAAGGTTACCAGCAGTTTTTCATTCAGTTGTTTTCTAAGAAGTCTCAGGTAGTATAATCTCTGCTGGGCCCTTTTGACCAGTGCTGAAAGTGAGCAAATCTATCTAGATCTATCTAATTCCCATGTAAACCCACATAATTAAAGAGTAGAAATCTCCCTCCCCTTATTAGTCAGGTCACATGGTCCAAATTGTTATGAGAAAAAGTCTTTAGTCTTGGCCAACACCTGCCGAAGTGTCCTTGGTTCTCATGGCTTCTCTTCTTGAGGTCTGGAGCCTACATTTCATCTCACCCTCCTCTCCCCTCTTGTTCTTTATTGCTGAGAAGTGATAATGGTTGAAACAGCATAAGTGCTTCGAACTTGACAGCAGGCTGAATACATAGTAAATTCAGTAATTTTCTTCTGAAAAGCTATAGAAAAGCAACATGTTAAATGAAAACAGCTGAAACATAATGACTAAAAAAATGGTGATGAATAAGCGAAGACTGGATTTGGTTAAGCAAATCACTTAACACTCAGCTCTTTCATGGTGATGTCAGAGAGGAGGAGAGCAACAGTAGCTTTCATTGTGAAATTGTTTTGCACTGCCCAGAGTCATTCTTTTGTGACATCAGCAGCCATGCAAATATGATAAACAAATATCATTATAAAAAATGATCTTGGAACAGCAAACCAAAGATACTCAATGCAAAAATGGTAATAAAATGGTAACTTCATTATGCAATAAAATGCAATTATTGTCAACTCAAAAATATTTCTCTGGTCTTTTAGAATTGCCAGTAGAAAGGGAGTGAGGGGAAGCAATACATTCCTTAAATGCTTTCATAGATAATGGCTAGGTGGCTGAAGCTTCTGGCATGCAAGATTATTACTGGAGAGCATGATTAATGACTCTTGGCTATGGATGTGTCCCATTGGAGAATATACATCCAGGGGACGGGGGGAAGACCGGGGTCAAGGGTGAAATGAATGATGTGTCTCAGAGTCAGCTTCACCCAGGTAGCACCAGCATGTTCACTCCTAATAAATCTTGGGGTTTTTTTTGTAACTCTGAGAGATGCAGCTTTAGACTGGAATGGGGGTGGATGCCAGAGTCCTGACAATTATTGCTTAGCCTAGAAATCTGGCTTCATTTAGACAGAAAATAAACAATTTTCTCCATTGATCTCCAGAGATTTTAAAATATAATAGCCTACAACAATATTGTACGTGCATATGAGAGAGATCACAGATTCATTCATCTGCAGTTGTGGTCATGAGATCTCAATTATTTTTCATGATTTCCATGTTAACAGTACATGTGCTAAATAATTCAATCATATACAACCCTCTTTATATCTGAATTGCATCTACGTAATAATTGAAGGTGCTGAATTTCAGGGAGATGTGAAGGCATGACAATATTTTTGGATTCTCTGAGTATTAACTTTGGCAATTCTGCTTCTATATATCAAAAAAACTAGTAAGTGATATTATGATGGTCGGCTTTTGATATGAGCAATCAGGGGAATGATTAATTCCAAGCACCTATGAAAGTTATGCTTTTAAGTTTCTCTCTTTTCTGCTAGGATTTGTTTAAGCTGGTTCATATATATTCATTGAGCAAATTCGTAAACATGATGGCAATTAGACTTCTGCATTAAGCAGACTCTTTCTGTATATTATAATGTCATTTACATATTTGTCAGACTTTTTTGTAAAGCAGTTCATAAATCTGGCAATCAAAATATTATCTTCCAGATTAGAAGATAAAGGCTTACTTCTAAAACAACTTTTTTAAAAAAGAAAAGGACACATCCTATAGTCATTCAGCACAATTTTTCTATAGATACTTTGACAAATTGGAGATGTTTTCACTCCTATCTCTCGCCTAGAAAGAGGTGATGGGGTGATTATTTTAAAAAAATAATTATTGAAGCTATCTGTTGAAACTTTGTTGGACAAATGTCATCTAACTGGTCTACAGTCCCATTTGGCAATCAACCCATCAAATATGAGGAGACTGCAGGCATTTTAATGCTTGTTTATTATAGTATGCAATTGATTTTTTTTCCCCAGAATTGACTCTCAACTCAGTTTGAATCAAAACATATTGCCATCAAAACTACAAATACAAATTTGAATTGAACCAGAAGAACTTTGAATCTTGAAACTCAATTTTAGATTGGATCTTAGCTGATCCACATACACACCTGTTAAATTCTTTACTGCTGACAAAAAGAATTACTGCTGTATATTACTTACTGATAGATTTTCCTCCTGAATCCATCTCTTTAAAAAGATGGGTTTTTCCTATCCTGCAGCAGTTCATTATTAGAGTCTTGTAAGCTTTTTACCAACCTGATTTTGAAAGAAACCTTTGAACTTCTCACTGTAGCTCCCACAGCAGAAAAGACTGATTATTATCAGCATTTATTTTAAAAAATAAATGTAGCATTTGCTGCCTTTACTATTATTGACTATATAGAGAAAATGTTTGTTTCTTTTTTTATTTTCTGGGCTTCTGCATGGAAGCTTGAAATATGTGTAAGGTATATCCTTAATAACACTAAGAAAAATAACTGTTTGCAAGACCTACTACATTTGCGAACCTTTTGTCTTTCCGTATAGTCACTCATAACATGTAATCATAAACCAAAACATGTACATAAAATATCTTTTCTCTTAGTTGCCCATGGTTGTGCATCTAAGTCAGCGTAAAGCTAAACCAAAATTGAGGGGTGAATGTGGCAGAAATAGAATTGCTAGTAAAGAATTTGGAATTACAAATATTTTTTTTAACTTTTGGAGAAGCAAGCATGGGAAACTTCTCTACCCTGTAGGCCAGTTGTGATCTGAATATTGAGTGGCCAGGGCTGCTGCTGCTGTTCTTGGCATCTGGAGTGCCAGGCATTTGAATGAGAGGCCCTGACAATCCTGAACTTAAATATCCAAACCAACTGGAACTCTTATGCTATTTTCTGTGTCATTAGCATACCCATCCTTGAACACCTGGTGCTAATATTTGCTAACCTTTTATAAAGAATATGCACCTGGATGAAATTCATTTCTACCCCAGTGAGACTGCAGTTTATTTATTATGAATGGAAGTTTGCACAGAAAAGGCTTAATGGGAAAAGAATATATATACATGTACAAAATTAGCCTGGGTACATTCAAGATTTTGATGAAATGCTTTATGGACCCTAGAGTAACACCAGAAAGTGTTCAATGGTAGCTCATGCAGCTCATAAAACCGTGAGGTCACAAGGGCATGCCATGGCATGGCTGTTACTGCCCACCCAAGAGCCCTGTGGACCAGCAGTAGCTTTTGAAGGATCTTCAAGGGCAGCCCCATGGAAAATGATTTACAATACTCCATTCATTTCATTAGTAGGGGATAAGAAACTGTTCGAAGGGTCTCACCATTTAATGCTGTCCTGTTCTTGTCAAGTAGGAACTGTGATACCCAGAAGAGCCCAAATGGAAAGTCCCAGGAATAGATGGTTTGTGATCAGTGGTGCATTTCAAAATAGTTTACCACCGGTTTGGTGGGCATGGCTTGGTGGGCACGCTTTGCGCACACACACTTTGGGCATGCACACGTGCCAAACGCGCACTTTGTGCAGTCACAGAGGCTTTCTGACTCACCTCCTGCAATCCTGCACTCTCCCTGTCACGTTAGCATGATGACGTGTGGCAATATACTGTGCCGCGCAAAGCAACTGCGTGTCAAAAGCAGGTTATAAAGCTCAGTATGGAAGTCCAGGCAGGCGGGTGGGCCCAACAGCAGCTCCTCAGAGAGAACGGGTTCTGATCTTTGGTGATACCAGTATGCCAGAACAGGCAGAACCGGTAGAATAGCAACCACTGGTTGCAGTGAGCAAATTGACCTGTTCCTCCCTATGCAGATCCATACAGTTATACAACTATACATATGATAGTCAATTGGATATCATTGCACATAATATGTACATATGTACACAACTGTACATATGATGTTCTCACCCAGTGGTTTCTGTATGGATACTGATGATTCATGGATGGATGACTTCACCCAATGGTTTAAGTATCAGGAGCAAAAGTATTGATCCCTGAAGAGCCACATAGATGTGAGCAGAGGGCTACAGGTTCAATCTCTCCACCAAATTAACACTGATTGGAACAGAGTGTGGAGGACAACCAGAATAATCCCCACCACAGAGCCACAGAAGAATATCACAAGCTATGATACTATAGATTGATGAGACTTCAAGGAGAAACAGGATGATATATCACTGCCATCCTGACTCCACCAAAGACATCAACATACAGTATGTTTAATCTCATCTCCATAGATCCAGATAATCTGTTTCCTCTAAGATCTTGTAAAGCTGTTGGCCAGCTATGTCTTTGACAATTCCCCCCAACCCCACTCCACCCTCATAGTACTTTCAGATGTCAGGATTCCATCAATTGCCCTAATTAAACCATGATTCTCAAGCCAAAATTCAAAAAATTCAAAGGATTTATTGGAGGCGACATACTGGCACTGCCCTGTATGAAGCCAACTCTGGCATACGTCATTTACAGTCACCTGTGACCTTGTTTCCCCCACTCCTCTGGGTGTCTCATAAACCAGATGACATGGGCTGGGTGTCATCATTCACATTCTCCAATTAAATATATTCACGGGCAAAAACTTGGGTATTTTAGTTACAATATTTTAAAGATAAGAGTTGGAATGTACTTTCGCTTTCAAACTGCTGCACTGCTCTTCCAGATTCCCTTCCTCTTCTCCCCCTTTTTCTAATGGCAACTACTAAAACAGGCATAGGAATGTTTTATGAGTTGACATTCTGGTATAACGTAACCTTACAATAAAGATAGAGTTCATACTCATGGGTATGACTCTTATCTGGTTTATCTTGCAAGGCTGAGAATAAGAACAAGTCAATCTTGTCGGACTTATCTGTTCCTGTACCGTACACAAGACAGGAGTACAGGTATTCCTCCACTTACAGCAGTTGTTGTATTCTACGGTAAGCTCTCCTCGCTTTGTTTATAGTTAACTTTTTTAGCCTTTATCACAGTCTCCAGATTTTTGTGAAAATATCTGGCTGTCATTTTGCTCCTCCCGCACTAGATCAGGAAAGTCTAATACCCGCTGTTTTGTCAGATCTCTTTTCAGGTCCCTTCTAACTTCTCAAGATTGTTGGAAATGGAGCGGGGTTAGTTTTACTTACAGATCTCTTGCCAGCAAAGTGCTCCCCAATTCTTGGTTGTTTTGCGAGTCTTCACTGGTGGGAAAGATCCTGGGCTAGTGCCATGGCACTTCTTTCTTTTCTCCATGCCTTGTTAGTCCTTAGCAAAACAAAAACTTTTATCTGTGTTGTGGTCCACACTGTTATCTTCTCCAAAAATATTATTTAAATAAAAAGGATCCAGTGGGAGTACTAAAAGTTGATAAAATAAAATAAAAACCAAGAGTAGCTGCTGCACCACTCTCTGGCAGCCAGCTTCCCCCCGCCATTTACAGCAGTTCGTTTAGTGACTGTTCAAAGTCACAACGGTCCTGGAAAAAAGTGACATGGAATCATTTTTCACACTTACGACCATTACAGCGTTCCCATGGTCACGTGATCAAAACTCAGACGCCTGGCAACTGACTCATATTTATGACGGTTGCAGTGTCCCGTGGTCATGTGATCCCCTTTTGTAAACTTCTGAGAAGCAAAGTCAAAGTTAAGTTGTCACTTAACAGCTATCGTAAGAAAGGTCATAAAATGGGCCAGAATTCTCACTTAGCAACATAAATTGTGGGCTCAATTGTGATCGTAAGTCGAGGACTACCTGTATATGCAACACTGTGTATATGATGCATATCAATTGACTACCTGCAGGTATCAAGCACAATGTAGTTTGTCCACCTTCCTGTGAACTTTTAGCAATTGCTTCAGAAGCAGACGGTAGTGGGAAAACTGCTCTTTACAGCACAGCCTTGTTTCAAAAGAAACAAGTTAGAAGTTTCTTTTATTTTCAACCTAGGTTTTAATAAGTGGGGATAATTATTCCATAAATAAAAAGGTTGACATTGACAATTGACAATAGCCCATTGCTGCTTCCTAATGTCTCCTGAGCAACAATAAAAATTTGTTCTAATAAATCAAATGCTTTTATATAACAAAAGAAGCATTTTCCCCCAAAGACAGACTTCTTTGTTCCATTTTGTTTTTTGTTAATAGGAGTGGGATGGAGGTAGTGGGTGTTTCGTGAGCTTTTCTCTGAAAAGCCAGATCATGCCACATTTACATCAGCAGTGGGTATGCCTTCTGTCTCACCTGTAATGATAATTGTGATAAATGATAAATGTCCCCTAAAGGCACAGGTGTGATGGTACTTTGCAAGCCAAAAGGAAAGCTCAAAAGATCATCCTGAACTATTGCTATACTTCACAAAAATAAATATGTATAGACTGATTGAAGAGTTGAAGCTCAAACAAAAGGCAAACGAGTAAAAAGAAAAACCTCTGAAGAGAGAACACACTACAGATGATAGACAGGCAGACAGACAGATAGCTAGATAGACAGACAAATAGATATTAGATATTAGATATAGATAGATTACACACACACACACACACACATATTACATAGATAGATTAGATATAGATGAGAGAGAGATGATAGATAGATCAGATATAGAGATAATCATAACATGATCTCTCTTTCTCTCTCTCTCTCTCCTACACATATACCCACCCCCACACACACCTTATTGTGCTTTGGTTAAAATACTAGCATTTTTATTTGTTCTTCACCCTTTTATTGTTCTTATTCACTTTGGTGAGAATGAAATGGCTTTCTATTTTTGTCTTTCTTTACAGAGCTAAGTAAATTTCAGGGAAATTTATTATTCTCATGAGTAAAGTAGGAAAACATTTCCCCCCTTGGGATTCATTTAAACCAGAAACCAGAACATTATAGCACTGAAGCATAAATTGATGTATTCAACCTAAGTTTGAATAAATACTGGAAGCCAATGGGTAATGCCTGAAAGTGGATTACAAGCCCTGTGTATTGATATGTATAATCAACATTAAAATTTCAGTTAATCGACATCATGTTGAGTATGTAATGGGAAAAAGGGGAATAAGAGCCAGCTTGGTGTGGCTGTTAAGGTGCTGGCCTAGAAACCAGGAAACCATGAGTTCTAATCCGGCTTTAGGCATGAAAGCTGGCTCAGTATCTTTGGGCCAATCACAAGGAGAATGTGAGTTCTAGTCCCTCCTTAGGCACCAAAGGTGACTGGGTGATTTTGTGTCAATCACTCTCCCTCAGTCCAACTCACTCTACAGATTGATGTGGATTAAATAGGAGGAAGAAGTATTATATATGTTTGCTGCGTTGAGTTATTTATAAAGTAATAAATATCAAGCAGAGTAAAGTTTGGCACCATCCATTTCTGTCCTCCTTCCTCTCCTGTTCTAGTAAAATGTGAAAACATGAGAAAAAAATTACTGGAAATAATATTGAATCCTGCATCTTAAAAACCGTTCCCTGGATTTGCATTCAAAAAATAGAATATGTTACTAAGGACATAAAAACTGGTGCTCTGCGTGGGATTTGTTCTCTTCCAGGCCCATTGAAAGACGTTTCTTAGGAAGCAAAGTGCAAAGCATTTAGGAAAACAGCAGGAGTGTGAAACTCAAGGCCTGCAGGTCAGATCCAGCCCATGGGGTGCTTAGATCTGATCCAAAAGGATCCATCCCAAGCTCCTTTTTCTCTGGCAAATGATTGTGGGAGGCCGTCCCATCCGAAAACGGAGCTCGGGAACCTGTTTTCACTGCTCCGGCCACAGGCACCCCGAACACAAATGATGTCAAGTTGGCTACACCCACCCAGGCACGCCCCCTTGCCCACCCGAACGTCAAACACAACCCTGATGTGGTCCTCAATGAAATTGAGTTTGACACCCCTGTGCTACAGTACGAACTTCTACAGAGAATGTTCTAAGAATGCAAGGTCAGCATTGCTCTATGGCTTTGCTGAAACTGTAAGAGCTTCTCCGTTGCCAGAAGAGAATTCTTTTAAGTTTATCCCCATGTTCATTTATTTCTTTTTTTTTTTTAGTTTTTTCTCTATTCAGATATAGATTGAAAGTGCTCAAGCAGTTGTCTGTTCAAGGCAATAGGTAGTAAATATTTTAAATGTCTTTAGTTGAAAGTGCTAAATGAAAGTCAGAGTTACTGTTAAAAACTGTTTTTGTTCTAGATGGAACAGCAGTTATCATGTCTCAAGAAAGCTCTGAATGTTGCTGATCTGGTACAAACTACTGAGCTGTACCACAAAATAATCCCACAGCAGCTCTGCACATTGCTCTCCTCCAGCTGTTACTAAGCAAAAGATGTAATCTAGCCAAGGTACCTTTATTTTTATAAATATGTATAACTTTAGTAGACTTTTACTAGAATTGACTTAATCTCTAGGGTACCAGAGGGCAGGACAAGAAGTAATAGGTGAAAGCTTGTGAGAAAGAGATCTAATCTAGAAATAAGGAGAAATGTTCCGACAGTCAGAACAATTAATCAGTGGAATGGCTTGTCTCCTCGACCTGTGAGTGCTCCATCACTTGGACAGCCATTTGACTGGTGGTAGAAGACTTCTGCTTTGACCAGGGGGTTGGACCAGATTGAAGACCTCTGGGGTCCCTTTCTGTGAGTCTATGATTCTAGAATGAATGATGCTAAAGAAGAACATATTGTTAGAAAAAAGATCAAGTGTGATGCTTTTCTTCTTCTTATAAAGCTCTAACAAAAACAGCTGTATCATCTTCTTTGGCAAAAAAATTAAGTGGGATGTGACTCTTGCCAGAAACCAAAGATTTATCACAAGTTTTCCATGCTAAATGTCTTGAGGAGAATGAGTGGCGTGCTGGTCAAGAAAGTTCAGTAAAGACAAGCAGATGGAATTGGAGATACGTTTAATTTCTGCTCAAAATGTGTCACATCACAGGTCCAGTATGTCAAGAGACTTAAGTTTCTACTGCTTCCTTCTACGATGCATGATTTGTGACTAATGTTTTCAATCTGCCTTTAGGGAGCTGCAGAGTTTCTGTTATTGATTTTGGAGGCTACTTTTTGCTCAGAAGGTGACTTTTAATTCTGTGGGAGATCATTCTGAGTGTTGTCACTATAGTAGAAGCTGCCATAAAGAGGCACAGTAACAGAGAGCATCCAAAACTATCTAGCCTTCAAAGCAACTGATTTAGGACCAAAGTAAAAGGCTCTGAAATCTGTCACACAGCACAATGCTTATACTGCCAACACAGAGATGACATAATTACAGAAAGCTAGCCTACTCTATGCAGACAAAGAATAAATCACATTGGCTATTAAGGGCCCAAAAACATTTTATGGGCATATTCACAAAAACTAGTTCCTCACTGTATTTGCAGGGCTACATAACATTAGTCATGTTATTTCTTACAAACTGTTCCAGCAACCAGCTCCTCTCAAGAAAGTTGTACTGAACAGACTGATTCTTGATAATTTTTGAGTCTGGTAATTAAATCAAATGTTGCATTTCTCCTTTATAACTCTTGGTTTCTTTTATTCTAAGATGACGTATTGCCAAAGCTTTCAAAATTCACTTGACACACTACTTTTGAGTACAATTTCATTGTTTTTGTCTCAGTTGGTTGTTTGGGAAATGGGTCATATGAACCAATAGAGCAACAAAATCAATTATAACAATTTTACAATGTCTTCATAAATAATTTAGATGAGAAGATAGAAGGAGAACTCATCAAATATGCAGCTGGCACCAAGCTGGGAAGAATAGCCAAAACTTTAGAAAGATTCCTAGAAGGATCTTGACAGACTTGAACACTGGACCCTATCCAACAAAATGCAATTCAATAATGAGAAAAGTTAGGTTTTACACTTAGGCAAGAAAAACCAAATGCACAGGTATAGAATACGTGATACCTTGCTCAATAGCAGTAGCTATGAGTGGGATCTAGGGGTCCTAGTGGACAACTACTTAAATATGAGCCAGTAGTTTGCTTTAGCTGCCCAAAAAAGCCAATGCAGTCCTGAGCTGCATCAGCAGAGAGATAGTATCAAGATCATTTGAGCTGTTAGTGCTGCTTAATACTGCACTTGGTGAGACCACACTTGGAATATTATACCGCTTCCAGTTTTGGTCACCATGGTACAAAAAAAAAAAAAAAAGATGTTGAGACCCCAGAAAAAGAGCAGAGAAGAAAAAATTGATATTTTGTCAATAGAACCCTACTGGATGGAATCAAACATAAACTTGAAATATCAATATCAATCTGAACAACCAGCAGTGGTGGGCTGCTCCCAGTTCAGACCGGCTCACCCATGCTGGTAGTTATGATCACCCACTGGGCTCACCCACCCACTTAGACACTATCCCATCCTATAAATCTCATGGTTTTGCTCATTCGCCCCACCCTCGCAGCCCACCTGCTTTCTGCGCCTCGCCTGAGCTACTCACCCTGGCTTCCGCACGCAGGAAATCCCCTTGTTAGTTAATTTACTTTATTGTCATTGCACCTCGTACGACAAAATCAAACACCATCTTCAGTGCACATCATGTCCATGAAAATAAACACAAACACGCATCCTTCACACTCCACACATTGAATTGAAAACCCCTGACACCATACCAACACTGCACCTTACAGCAGAATTCAAAAGAGCTACTGCCCTGGAATAGAAGCTGTTTTTCAGCCTATTTGTCCTTGTTTTTATTATCCTGTACCATCTGCCAGATGGTAATAGTTGAAAAAAAAAGGTGCCCAGGATGAGATGGATCTTTGAGATCCTTGTTTTTGCAAGTGTGCATGCACATGCAAAGGGGGTGTGCATGCACGAAGGGTCATGTGTGCGTGCACTCACATTTTCAGTTCTGCCCTAGGCGAAACGGTTGTTAAAGTATGTGCAACCCACTTCTGACTACCACCTATGGTTTACAAACTACAATAGCCTATCAAAACTAAGAAAACCGATTATTGTCTGGATTTCCCAGCCAGCAGATAAATCTTGGCTCCAGATGCTTAATCCTTTATTCAGGGATAGGTTTATATGACAGACACACCTCTCAATTTAGCAAGATTAGCCTGCTTAGTGCAAACCAGAATACAACTATGTGCACCGATGATTTGGCCTTTGAAATGTATCTCTAAGCCTTCTATAACTCATACAGCATTGTGTTCCAAAGTTTCCTCTCCATCCTTTTTCATCATTCCCTTCTGAGTTAAGAGATACTTTGAAGTTTGCACAATGGGATTATATCTTGAGAATCACTGGCTGCTGCTTAAGGATATTCAAAGGAGTATGAATAGATTCCTCTACATGTCCTATTGATATGGTTGTAAGACTAATCAATTAATACACTACCTCTAAATGTCCAAATCATATAAATATTACCTGTGTTATTCACCAAGCAAGGTTACTCTCAAGAGGAGGAAGCAGGGAGAGCCAACCCAAGAGAGAGAAAAGAGGGAAGGGTTTGAGTGCCTGAAAGCAGCCTCCAAACTGGTGCCAAAAGTGCAGCTCATCCACAAAGAATACCAGGACTTAGCGGAGATGTTCAGCAAGAAAGAGTGTGACATCCACTCCACCGCCCCATCACTCCATGGACTGTGCAATTGAGATCTTGCCTGTGGCAAAACTCCCCAAACCAAAATGTACTCAATGCAACATATGTTGTTGCAACCATTATCGCTTCTCAACTTGCCAAAGAACCAAGGGGGATGGAAGGGTGAGATGAAATGCAGGCTCCAGACTTCAAGAAGACAAGCTGTGAGAGCCAAGGACACTTCAATAGGTATTTGCCAAAATCAGAGAATTTTTCTCATAAACATACAATGACACTCAATGTGACCTGCACTAATAGGGGGATCTGTACTGTCATTATGTGTGTTTGTGCAATAATTAGGTAGAGCTGGTCTTGTCTTCATCAGTGCCAAAACTCAATAAAGTTTTGCATCCAGAGATTGGAAGGTCTTGAACATGCTTCCTTTGGTTGGGTTCGTCAGTTGGAATATTGATATTAGATTTATATACTGACCCATAGAGCTTTTCAGCACTTTCTGATTGGTTTACAATGTCAGCATATTGCCTGCAACAATATGAGACCTCATTTTACCAATCTTGGAAGGATGGAAGGCTGAGTCAAATTTGACCCTTTCAGGATTGAACTCCAGGGTGTGGGCAGAGTTAGCCCGCAATACTGCATTCTAACCCTCGCAACATCAAGGCTCCTGGTGTATAATATACTTGCAAACTTTTTTATTTCCAAGAATATAATTAAAAATCTGTGGGGGAGAAAGTGGGGCATAGAACTAATCCAAAAACCATGTCTGAACCATTTTACCAACTTACTTGGAAAAAGTAGCAACCTCCAAAGAAGCAGATTTTTAAAAATATATTAGTACAGGTCTCTGGTTGTGCTAGGAACTCTTCCAAAGCTTGCTGAGAAGAAGCAGCAAAGACATGTTTTGCATTTTGTATATATTCTAGCTATTAAAATCAATAGTATGTAGTTTGAGAGAAATTCAGAACCTTTATTGATGGAAGACAAGAGACAAAAGCTAGGTGGCTTTTATAGTAACAAAGTTATAAATGTAAGTTTAACTTCACAAAAAGTACACTTCTAAAAGAATTCATGAAAACACACACACATACACACACACACACACACACAAACACACACCTTCTTTAGTTCTTCTTTTACCGAGGGACGCACATATATAATGTAATATATTAGCTTCACAAAAAATACACTTCTAAAAGTATTCATGAAGACACACACATACATATTATTTATATGTGTGTGTGTGTGTGTGTGTGTGTGTGTGTGTGTGTATACATACATACATACATACATACATACATTCACAAGCACACACATATATCTTCTTTAGTTCTTCTTTTACCTAGGGACACACATAACGTAATATATAATATTATATATACTATATTATATATACATATGTAATATATAATATTATATATACTATATTATATATACATATGTATATGTGGAAACACTTGTGCACAAACACAACATTTATTTGGAACTCACAACTGCTTCAGAGAAATGCAAAGTCCAAAAGACAGGACTTTGTTCCAAGCTGCATAGTTTAATCATATTCTTATTTTACCTTTGCAGTTAAGTTTTTGTCCCAGAGCAGCAGGCTATTACATGGCACAATACATTTTTTAAAAAATGAATAGGACACTGGGAAATTCTCATTTCTACGATGAGTGGTGTAAAGTTGGCGTGGTTTCTTCTCTCTTGCCTGATGGAAACATCAAGAGACATACAGACCAGGTGTTAAGATGGTTACGTTGCTCACTGGGCCCATATGGAGTCTTTTCGTTCAGCCATCCTTAGAGATGATCCTAGCTGTCCTTGGTGCAACATGCCAGTCTGACAGTGAGAAAAGCCCATCTGTTTAGAATATTTGAGCATAGTTAGGCTACGCGCCAATACTTTGCAGCTGAGGGAGTAAGAAGTGCTGGTTTGTAACAGTTAGGCACTCTGTCAAGAATGAGTTGTAGTTCAAAGAGCTTTTGAAAGCAAATCCACAGTAATTTCCAAAAGGAATATGAACAGCAGCAGGTTCTAGACTTCAAGAAAATGTTTGCAACTTTAAAAAAAATAAAGAAAGCAAACTTTTATCATGTGCACTTTTATTTGGATTCAGAGATGGCACAGGAATCCTGGTGGCACAATGCAGTATTGCAAACAAACTCTGCCCATAGCATGGAATTCAAGCCTGATGGGGCTGACTCAGCTTTCCATCCTTCCAAGGTAGTTAAGATAAGTTTCCAGATTGTTGGACGCAATATGCAAATAATGCTTATGTTGTAAACTGCCCAGAGAGTGTTGCAAAGTGCTATGGGACAGTATATCAGTCTAAATGCTATTATTATCTGAGTACACAAATATAGGAGTTGCTTGTTTCAGGGATGAGATCTCTTGAAATCCCATAGATGCTCCTTGAGCTGAAAATCTCTAGAATCACCACAACATCTGTGAACATGAGTCAAGGTGCTTACCTAAAGAGTTATTGAATACTTTCCTTCCCTTATTTGGGACCATGATCATCATGCATGATTAATTTGCACATGAAACAAAGAGACCTATCCTTATTATTATTTGCATGATCATCAGCATAGAATAGACAAAAGAGGAACCATAGGAATACCAACAGTTTTATTCTGTTTCCCACACTAAAAATAAGGAGGGGCAGGAGAGATGCTGGAAGGCTCACAAAGTTGTTTGGTGTAATTCCAAAATTTGTTTTGTAAATCTGAGGAGCGCTTTGTGGGTAAACTCTGCCCAAAGCCTGCAGTTTGATCCTGATGCTTGACGCTTGAAGGAGCTTGAAGTTCACTCAGCTTTCCATCCTCCCAAGGCTGATAAAATGAGGATCCAGAATGTTACAAATATATATATGCAAATAATGGTTCTTCATTGTAAACTGCTTAGCTAGTGCTGTAAGGCACCATGGAGTGGTATATAAGTCTCTATTGCTACAGCTAAATTTTTTTAAAAAAAATTCTCACAAAAGAAATGTCTCTTTTTCTAGCTCATTTTCATGGAACTTGAGATTGTTGGGTATTTTTGTCGTTGTTGTTTTGTTTTTACATCCAGATGGCATTTGTGGTTGGAATTGATAGAGACTGCTGGCTAATATCTTTCCATCATTCCAAAATCTTCGGGGTGGCCCTCATTTCCCAGTCTGAGAAAGAAAGCTAATGGAAAAGTCCTCCTTTAAAATTTTCTTTGGGATTTAAGGGCAATATAGCAAGCCATGAGAGATACAGAAGAACTGATTGTACAATAAAAGATAGAAATTTAATATACACCCTATGTACCACTTTCTTCTCGTCATTAATAGCCACTCAACTCCTAGTGAAAAAAGAACCAGAGCTTGTTAAAACTGAAATCATATTCTAATTTATGTAATGAGATAATGTTGGGTTTTTCTATCCTCTGCAAAGTTTTCCATACCCTGAGACCACTCGCTATTAAGCAACCATGTCAAGTCCCTTAATAAACATATGCATACAATCTGTTAATGGTTATAGAATATTCAGGTCTCTGTAGGTCTTCTCTATTGGATGTCAGACTTCACCCAACAGGCATGCAAAGACAATTATACAAAGAACCTGGAACTGCAGATAAGTAGTTTATTGTAGAAAAGAATATGAAGTTGTTACAAAAGAATTTCACTAACATGCTTCTCCGCCCCAAAGCAAATTGTCTAGACAGTATTCACTCTTTTACTCTCTAATCCAAAATTTTCAACCTTGACAGCTTTCAGATGGGTGGATTTCAACTCCCAGAATTCTCCAGCTAGCATGTTGGTTGGGGAGTTCTGGGAGTCTACCCAGCTGAAAGGTATCAATATAGGTAAACTCTGCCCTAGCCATTTTGTTCACCAAGGGCTGGCCACCCCCACTCTTTTAATAAGAGGTTCTATTTCCACCTCCCTCTTGCTTATGAAATTGAGGGTCCTGGTTTAATGGTTAAAGCACCATACTGTCATGCCCCTGTCGGAGTCTGAATCTGAGGAGGAAGACAAACAGCTGACAGAGAGTGGGAGTTTTCATTGGCTGTGGAAACTGAGGAAGGGCAAAGTCCAGCCGGGCAGAGCAGGGAAGAGGTACACCAAGGGAGAGGGAGTTCAGAGGAAGACCCAGGCCCACCCCCTTTTCATCCTAGGGCACGCAGGGAGGAATGGAGAAGAGAGCAACATGGGTGGAATGGCTTACAGGGGAGGAAAGGGCCCTGATTCCTTTCATTAGCCACACCTGGGAAGAGAGTTTAAGAGAGATACAAGCTGAGTGCAGCATCTTCTGGGAACAAACCTGAGTTTATCTTGTGTTGACTTTGGTTATCTGTCTTCCTGGCATCCTCCCAACCGGGTTGAATTACTGCCATTCCTTCATGTCTGGAATTCCTTCTCTTGTCCTGCCAGACTAATTACCTCATCTTGCCTTGATTGGACTTATTATCTTCAGCCAAAGGCTGTTCCTGGAAGAGTTTTTCTCTAGCCCAAAAGGTAACCAGGACAATGGGGGCAAAGTTGGAGCTAATAAAGGGACTCATACTGATTATCTGACTGTGTTGCCTTTGTGCCACACCCTGGATCATCACACAGACTAGATACCAGGAGATCATGAGTTCTAGTCCTGCCTTAGCCATAAAAGCCAGCTGAGTGACTTTGGGCTAGTCACTCAGCCCATCTTACCTTCCAGGGCTGTTGTTGAAAATAATAGGAAGAGAAAGGTGTGTTGGATATGTTCGCCACCTTGAATTATTCATAAAAGCAATAAAGATGGGAAATAAATGTAAGTATGTATGTATGTATGTATGTATGCATGTATGTATGTATTTTTCTTCTTTTTTTTGGCTCACACTGGTACCCTTTGAAACCTACAACAGCCAAAGCCCAAACAGTAACATCAGTTGGTGCTTTATTTTCATGGCTAGTGCACAATATTTTGCTCCCATTCAAGTTATAGGGAGGTGCCTTTCAAACATGTTGGCTTAAAAGTCAAAGTATAACAGGAGCCATTATCCAGCCCATTTGAAGGACATCTAGTTTTTAATTAGACCAAGGTAACCAAATGAATTTCATGGTTGATTGAAGATTTATACTTAGATTGTTCTGAAACTATCTATATTCCAAAACTGCACCAGGTATATGTGGTTCATGAGGTGGTCTTCCCATCATTAGTGGTAGTAGGTTCAACAAATAATTAGTTTTGAATGAGGGACAACTTTGGCAATGTTACATTTTTCTGTCTGGTAGCAAAACTTGATTACTGATTCTTGTCAGCATACTATGAGCAATTTTATAAATTGCTTCTATGCCTTGACCTTGAAAAGTTCTGAACAGGATGATTGGAAATTCATTCTAATTCTTCTTTCTCTTTATGGGTTACAGCACACTCACCTGGCAGTCATCAAGTTCATTTGTCTGTGAACTGACTTAATTAAAGATTTCAAATCCCATTTGCTGCCATATATTTGAAGACAGGGAAAACATTTCATTATTATCTATATGAAATTCCTTTCCCCCCCAAAGTCTCCTAAAAGTAAAATTTTAATAGCTTGTCTCAGTATCCAGAAAATATCAGAATGCAAATGACCTGGTTTTTTTGTCACTTGTATCCTTACAATTTATATTGACTGTTTCCTAGTATGATTTAATTGCTTATTATATCCTATGACTATCATTAAGTGTCATACCTTATGATTCTTGACTCTTGACAAATGTATCTTTTCTTTTATGTATACTGAGAGTATTTACAGCAAGACAAATTCCTTGTATGTCCAATCACACTTGGCCAATAAAATATTATATCTATCTTCTATCTATCTGTTTTATTCAGAGCCACATCCAATCTATGTTTTGTCTCAGTGTTTCTCAATCTTGTAATTTTAAGACTGTGGACTTCAACTCCCAAAATTTGCCAACCATTTGAAGTCCATGCATCTTAAGAGTTGGAAGATTCTGCTGTAGATGATGGAAGAGGGCTGCTAGGTAAGTCAAAGACTGGGGCAAGAGGAAGAAGGTACCCAAGTGAAAACGGAAGGATGGTTTTGAATAGAGTCAAAACTGAGGATCAGTAAGGAAGCAATAGCTTATGGCAGGAGAGAGCTAAGAAACTATGAAAGAATTCTTCCCTACGAGTTCATTGTTGTTGGAGATACCTTTGCCCCCCTTTTTCCTGGAGATGTATCTCAAAACAACAAACTTCATCTTTGCAAAATATAACTGACCTCAGGAAAAGCCATGCTTGATACACAACTGAAAATAACAAAGGCACTTCCAAGACAAAGGAATTTAAGCATTTTCTGTACTGTATATACATTGTACAGCATAGCCATTAGTGACTCCATCGGGCTGCAGACTAAATTATCCATGACCATTGTGAATTAGGAGATGAGATGCAATTTGCCCAAATACCCTAGGATGTTTCTTATTCCATCATTGTAAAAGAAAGCAATAAAATAATTTAAAACACCCGGGATGCTTTCTGTGCATTAAAATTCTACATACCCTCCTAGCTCACATTTTAAAATTATGGTTGTGCAGAGCTTTCAAAGGAATAATTTGATTCTATGAAAATTCAATCAAAACGCTCCCTCTTGCATCTGAGTACTAAAAGGAGCTTCTAAGCATGTTCAGAGGATCTTTTATTCCAGGCTGAAGTGACCAAACACATCTTGTCATGTCTCTTTTATTTTAGGCAGAATCTTGATCTTGAATCAGATCATTATGGTGGTCCAGTTCTTGGTGGAAGATGCACAGTGTCAATATATGTTTTGGGTTATTTTGAGAGACTGTTCACAATCATGTTTATACTTATACATGTTATCTAACTCATGCTTGACAAAATAAATAATAAAATAAATAAAATAAAAAGATTTAAAAGAAGGATCTTGGAGTATATCCTCCCTGTGGAAGCATATAAGATTGGTAGATGTTCTTGGGAGAAAATGGTTCCTTAGTTAACCTGGTGCTATGCCATGTATTTGCTCTTATGTTTAGCTTTTTCCTTTCTTATATACAATAGTATTTATAAAATTTTAGAATGATAAAAGAGTACAAATTAAGAAAAATATAAAGAATAAAATAAATTAAGATCTGTCAGAAACAACATATGCATTTGAACCTTGATTAGCATCTTTTTTGCATCATAGTGACCAGAATTGGACACAATATTGTGGTCTCAATAATGCAGCACAGAGCAGTACTATCACTTCCTGTGATTTTGATGCTATCCCTGTATTAATGCTGCCTAGAATTACGTTGGTTTTGTTGGTAGCTGATCCACTAGGACACCTAGATCCTTCTCACAGGCACTATTGTTGAGTTAAGTACTCAGTGGCACAGTGGTTAGAGTGCTGCACTGCAGGCCACTTCTGCTGACTATCAGCTTCCTGCAGTTTGGCAGTTCAGTTCCCACCAGGCTCAAGGTTGACTCAGCCTTCCATCCTTCCAAGGTGGGTTCAATGAGGACCCAAATTGTTGAGGGTAAGAGGCTGACTCTGTAAACCACTTAGAGAGGGCTGTAAAGCACTGTGAAGCAGTATATAAGTCAGGCCTTCCTCCCTTCTGCTTAGAGAGGGCTGTAAAGCACTATAAAGTGGTATATAAGTCTAAGTGCTAAGTGCTATTGCTAGTCAGGCTATACCTATAACATTTGATTTATCCCGCCTAAATGCATTGAAGTCATAGTTCAGCCTATGTTCCCATTTATAGAAACTTCTTATAGGAAATTTTGATTAAAATTAAAGGTGTACATATCTCCCTAATTCTTCTTCTTGCAGGAAACTTAAATGCCATGGAATTAGAAACAAAAAAACAAGTACTTCCATGAAAGTTTATGAGTGACTTCGCTTTACATCTCTTTGTCTAAGTATACATAATCCGTTTGAATTACTTCTTCACTTTTATGAAAATGAAGTTTGAAAGATCACAAAGGCCATTGTTGTCTCTTTGTTAGGGAAGAAGTCAGATAATAATAAGTTTTTATAATGAATACAATTGTTTATAACATTCTAGGACACTTTTTCATTGAAAGAAGTTCAAGGGCTGCCTCTCAAAAATCAAACAATTGGTGGGATTGTTATGTTCAAGGTCAGAACAGCTCCTGATGTGTGCCAGAACTTGATTTCCCTATATTTTGCAGTGCTTACAATTCTTTATGCACTAAATCTTTGCTATGATGGGATTCCAATTTTCATTTCATGGCTTGATGTAGAAAAATAAAAGCCAAGGTACTTCTCCGTTTTAGATTTTCTGACAGGACAATCCAAAGATCAGATCAGCAAGTTTTGCAAAGACTATGTACAATGTACAAAAGACTACGTACAAAATCCAACAGAATCTATACCTGATGACCCAGGAGTGTCCTTAATGTTCTGTTAGCACACTGAAACCCAAATGACAAATTTAGGCAACATTTGGACCCATTTAAAAAATTTTTTTTGCAGACTTAAAGATTGCAACTGGTAGCTTCAAAGTGTGTCTTTCATTTGGCCCTTTAAAAATCACACTATACCTGCTCCCCAAATGCAAACCATATCCTCATCTTTTGGCTTTACAAACTCTGAGCAAATTCTGAAAACAGAATGAAAACAGGTGATAGTGGATTTCATGTGTTTCTAAGTTCACATAGAACATACTTAGTGCAAATTCCAAATACTTCAGCTTGGATTTTATCTAAAGAATAAAGAATCTAGATAACTCCAGGCATTTTCTTAGAAATACATTGTTTGAGGTGCTTCAACTGCCTTACACACAAGGTACACACAACTGGATGCCCCTGAGCCAGTCACTCTCTCTCTCTCTCTCCCTCTCAGTTCTAGAAAGAACGCACTGGCAAATCATTTATGAAATTGTGCCCCAAAATCTACAGAGACTTAACCAGGAAGTTGCCAGGAAGTAACTCTAACTATCGTCTATCTCAACGGCCTCTATCCTTTTCCATACCAGGGACCCAAATGTTGGGAAACATTTTTCCATGGATCAGGGATTGTGGTTTCATGGATTAGTTCCTGCACGGGTGGAGATGAAGCTTCACTTACAAGTTTCTAATAAGCCATGGGCCAATAGCAGTCTGTGGCCCGGGGTTGGGAACAGGCGTGGGCTTCAAAAATTTTAGCAACAGGTCCAGTTGTCCAGTTGCAGGCCTAGTCAGCCTCCTGAACCATGGGGGGGGGTGTTTGCCCCTTCCAGGAACTGGAGGTTTTTTTCAAGTCCCCTGAAGAGCAAAAACGGCCTCCTTGGGTTCTGGAGGCTCTCCCAAACTTCCAGGAGACCCGTTTTTCAACCTCCGTGAACCTCCGCATGCGTCCTGCACTTACCTGCATCCAAAATGAAATCCGTGGAGACTCCTGGGAAGGGAAGGGCAGAGCCAGTGGGGTTTGGGGGTTCTCTGAATTGTACAGAATCTTAGCTAGGGGCTCTCCTGAACCCGCAGCAGCCCTCCCCTGGAACTTGGAGACCCGTGCACTATCTACCATCTCTCCCTCCCTCCCTCTCTCTCTTTCTCCTATCTTCATACAATCATAATTTCAACTGTTTCCTCAAATCAGCAATGCAATAATAAGATTATCTTTTGGCAGTGGGAAACTTTTTTCCCTTGAAACCAAGGACTCCTCTTGTACAATGAAAAATTAATTTACTATTAATGAGATACAATGTTAATTTATCAAAGCAAAGCAAAAGTTTCACCCGGATATCATTATTAGTGCCAGCTGATTTTTTTTAAAAAAAAAAAAGTTAACATTTTTCAGACTCTCTACTATTCTAAATTAGTATTGATGATAAATTATTTCTCTGAGGTTATTAATCATATTCACTTGGAAATTAAAATGTCAGAAAATGATGAACTGTTAAAGAAACAGCACTTCTTATCCTCACCTGCACATGTTGCACTGAATTACAGGATAGTACATTTTTAAAATATTCTGGTTATAATGGGAGACAAAAGTGTTGCTTTATATTTTACTGTCAAATATAGAAATCTTACAGATTTTTTCCCACCATGAACATCATGCTATAAATACTGCATAATGTTTTATTAATTTTAAGCCTTCCTGAAATCCCTAAGATTGTATGGCACAGACTGAGTTCATTTAGCTATTGAAAATAACAAAGTTGTAGCATTTGTATATATGCCAGCTGGAGAACAATATTATATAACTGATCAGGCTAAACTTATTTTGCGTATGGCCAAGAGCAATAATTGCAACAAAGAATTATTTCTATACATGCGGGTGGTTTTTGTTTCAATATGCTGAAAGCCTAGATATTATTTAATTTCATAGATCAAGTTTGAAATAAAAGCCACATTCAAGCAGAAAAGAAAAAGAAAGAAAGGAGTAGGGCTTTAAGAGAGAAACATCAATGATAATGATGACATCACAACTGTCCAAAACATCATCAGTGATTATCAAGCATCAACCATCTCCCCTGATGAAATACTTGACATTTCCCACATTGGCCTAGAGCTCAAAAACAGAGATGGCTCTATGGCCCCACGCTTCTGCAGGGTCATTTGCAAAAATGAATCAAGCAAACATAAATTCATTTACACTATAAATTCACTCGCCAAAACCAACACCAACCATAAGAATCTCTGTTGTCGCCCTGACCTAACCATACAGCAATGTGCCCGCTCCCATGTACTCTGCACTGAACTCAAAAAACATCTAGACAATGGAGAGAAGGACCTGTACATTGACTACCATGCTGACTGTATCAAAAGTAAGTCACACAACCCGCAACTCAGCTTTAACCTTCAACCACAACCCTACCTCAACCAATCCACCATCACCCAAGACTAGGCACGCACGCCCCTAACTACCTCAATTCCAACTACTGCTGGCCTTAAATGCAAACTACTCAATGCAAGAAGCCTTGCGAATAAAATACCTGAATTTCTCCTCTTATTAAATATGGATAAATTCGACATCATATTTGTCTGTGAAAGATGGCTCAATGCATCTCTCCCTGATTCCATTACCAAAGGAAGAGACTATCATGTTTACTGATCAGATCGTGAAATTCATAAAAGAGGTGATGTTGCTATCTTCTATAAAAAGTCCTTACATCTAAAAAACATCCAAGTTACCCAGGAGCTTGCTCTTCCTGAGACCATCATCCGTGAACTATCCTTAAATATCACATTTTGATTCTTACTATATTACAGAGCACCTGATTATGACATCGAACATGTAAACAAGCTAAATACACTACTAACATGGGCAGCATCCTGCCCACACGCTTTTATCTTTCTTGCTGACTTCAATCTACCTCATATTGACTGGACCCTAAATTAATGTACAACTGAACCCATACACGCAACCTTCTACAATGCTGTTACAAATCTGGGACTGGAACAACTAGTAACCAACAACATTAGACTAAACAACTGCCTCAATCTCATCTTCTGTAATAGTTTGAATTTAATTTACAGAATGCAAACTAAAGAACCCTTTTCCAGCAGTGACCACAATATGATTGACTTTTGTCTCAACATACACCCACACAAAAATCATCACAATGACGTAATCCCCAATTATAACTTCAAAAAAGGCAACTATGATCTTATAGACAATGATCTCTCATCCCTTGATTGGCAATCTATTCACTGGATGCAATACTGTTGAAGATGATTAAAACATATTTTTACTTGAAATCAAAAGAGTCATCAAACTATAGGTACCAACAACAACTCCCAAAACAAACAAACAAAAAAACAGATTACCCATCACAATAAGGAAACTTCAGTCCAAAAAGAGATCACTCTGGCAGAAAAACAAATCTGGTCACATTGTCAATTTCAAAAGCCGATACAAAAATTTATGCCACCAGATAAAGACCAAATGCAACAATTATCACATTAAACAAGAGGAAAACCTTCTATGCACCAATTCCATCCGTGCTTTTTACAATTTTGTAAACAACAAACTAAAAGACTCAAGGTCCATCCCACCCCTGATAGGACCTAATGGTAAAGACTGCAACGATGACACCATTAAAGCCAACATCTTTAACACATTCTTTGGCTCAGTATTTGTAAACAGCAATGGATCATGCCCAGTATTTCCTAGCCGAACCACAGACAACTACAATGATCTAATACATATTTATTTTACAGAAGACGATGTTGAAAAAGCACTACGCAATCTAAAACCATCTCTATCTATTGGACCGGATGGAATATGTGCCTACTTCTTAAAAAAGCTATCCACTGCCATAGCTGAACCTCTAAGCATAATCTTTGAAAAATCTTTCAGGACCAGCTCCTTGCCAAATCCATGGTCACTAGCCACAGTCATCCCCATCTTCAAAAAGGGAGAACCCAGCCAAGTTGAAAATTACAGACCAATCTCCTTATGCTGTGTCACCTGTAAAGTCATGGAATCAATTATTAACCAATCCATTATCCTCCACTTAGAGACAAACAACCTACTCTCCAATAAACAATTTGGTTTCAGGAAAAAACTATCCTGTAATCTGCAACTCTTACACTGCAAAAACATATGGACTACACAACTCGATCAGGGCAAAGCAATAGACACAATCTACATAGACTTCTGTAAAGCCTTTGATTCAGTGGTACACGACAAACTACTCCTAAAACTAAAATCTTGTGGTATCTCTGGACACCTGCATAACTGGATAGAAGCATTCCTGTCAAACAGACAACAAATGGTCAAAATTGGGAGTGTCCTATCAAATTCTGTACCTGTCAACAGTGGTGTCCCCCAAGGCAGTGTTCTAGGACCAGCTCTCTTCATACTCTACATAAATGACCTCTGTGATCATATTAAGAGCAACTGCATTCTTTTTGCTGATGATGTAAAGCTGTTCAATACCACAGACAATACTGCTACCCTTCAAAAAGATCTTGACTACATATCAGAATGGTCAAAGAAATGGCAACTTCAAATCTCAACAAATAAATGCTCTGTCTTACATATTGGCAAAAAAAATCAGAAAATAAAATGCAGGCTGAATAGTCAAGACTTTGTTGATGATCCAAGCTCTGTAAAGGACCTTGGAATACTCATCTTGAATGACCAAAGTGCTAGAGCCCACTGTAACTACATAGCCAAAAAGGCATTAAGAGTTGTTAACCTAATCCTACGTAGCTTTTTCTCTGGTAATATCACACCACTAACTGGAGCATACAAAACATTTGCTAGACCAATACTCGAATACAGCTCATCGATCTGGAACCCACATTATGTATCTGATATTAGCACAGTTGAGAAAATCTAGAAATATTTCACAAGAAGAGTTCTCCACTGCTCTACTCGTTGTAGAATACCTTATGCCACCAGACTTGAAATTCTAGACCTAGAAAACCTAGAACTGTGCCATCTTTGGCCTGATCTAAGTTTTGTACATAAAATTATATATTGCAATGTCCTACCTGTCAGTGAATACTTCAGCTTCAACCATAACAACACAAGAGCAAACAATAGATACAAACTCGAGGTTAATCGCACCAAACTTGATTGCAGGAAATACGACTTCAGCAACAGAGTGGTCAATGTCTGGAACACTCTACCTGGCTCTGTAGTTTCTTCCCCAAACCCCCCAAACTTTAACCTTAGACTATTGACCTCACCCCTTTCCTGGGAGGTCTCTGTAGGGGGCGTGCATAAGCGCACCAACGTGCCTACCGTTCCTGTCCTATTGTTTCTTTTATTTTTCTTATATGTATCCATTTCATGTATTCATAACTATGTATATACTTATACCTATTATCTTGTAAGCCATCCACAAATCAAATAAATAAATAAAATAAAATAAATAAATAGTGAATACTGTATAACCAGATTAGATTCCCCCCCCCCCATTTTTCAACAACTCTTCTCATCTATAAATGGTGACAGAATACAATTACAATTGTACAATTACATCTTCAATACATATGGAAACTGATGACCAGATAGCAAATTCACATATTCTGTCATTGACCTATCTAGGTTTGTCCCAGTGAGCAGTTATACTATATCATTGTGAAGTACCGTATAGAATGAATAATAGTATCTGGCATACTGGTTCCTCTTCTGTTTAATTTACATAAGCATATTCACTCTGCTCTTGGGAGGTTATATTTTCCTTCAGACAACATGATTTTTAGACTGTCTACAGATAAGGCATTCCTATGCCTATCAGATGATATTTGTCCGATAGTTTGTAGAAGAGTTTCTTATCCACATCCCATCTCTACAGGAGGCAAACAAAAAACAAAAAACACCCAACTCCTTTCTGATGGTCAATGTCCAACATGTGACCTCAGCCTTTGCTCATTCTACTGAAATTAAATTAATTAGATTGACTGAAATTAAAATCCCAAATGCCCCAGAGGAGATTAAATTATCTTGGAGAATCTGAATGACACAGAATTGAACAATGATTGGAACAAAAATTCATATTACAAATCCTAACCATTTCCTCAGCTGAAGATACTCCATATTCCAGCTTTAACAATACATTTGCAATACAGTTAAGGAAAGCAACCTCTGTTTCAAGGGATTTTAAATAGAAATTCATCTTCAGATGCTGAGGATATTAAGCACAGGATGGAAACAACATCTTGTAAATTTGTCCCAAATAAAACTAAAAGATGTTACCTGGAAATTTATTTATATTAGCTGAAAATGTAATAATGAAATTCTTCTCATTTTCATGTGGAGAACGTGGTTGTTGTTTTTTTTTTAATTCACAGAACCAGAGTTCTTAAGGTACAAATAGCCAGACTTAACCATCATGCTTTGAAGACATTATGCAAAGACCTAATTCTTTGGAGAAAGCTCTAATGCTGGGAAAGGTGGAAAGAAAGAGAAGAGGACAACCAGTTGCTAATGTGAATGGACTTAAGGGGTTGGATTTAATTATAGTATCAATAGGTATATTTTTGGAAGATTTAAAGGACCAGATTGGTGACATGCTGTCCTGTAGAAAAGACATCACCCAAAGTCAACACCAAGATTTGATATATAATCAATCGTCCTTTGAAATTCAAAGATTTATATTCATAATAAAATTGGTAGCTGTGAAAATTTTACATATCAGGCCAAAGATGCAGCAAACCTAAACAGTATTTGAGGACAAACATGTAACACTATTCATTGTTTCATGGCCTTAATTTGTCAGAAATGGTGTAGGGTCTCCTGCTTGGGCAAGGGGTTGGACTAGATGACCTACAAGGTCCCTTCCAACTCTGTTAATCTGTATCTGTGTGAAATATCTAGATGGCAAATGATTACAGGAGACTTTGTGGGAACACTAGGACAGGCAGGATGGTAGTTTATTCTACAATTTAGAAGTTCATATCGCTTTCATTTAATTATCCAAACTTTAGCGTCAAATTTAACACAAACATTTATGCCAAATATGAAGATAAAATTTCAGAGTGAAATTGCAATGTTAAAATAGTCAGACCAAGCACTTTGTTAAGTGGAATTATTTTGCTTTACATCGGACTCTGTATTTGAATTTGCTTATTTGAAGAACAAGCAAGTTTTAGGGTGGAGCAGGTGACCTTGAATTATGGAATACTTTTACAACATGTTGCTGAAAAATATTCTCCTTCCTCTGGGATCTCTTTTTTCCCAATATATGTAGATTTTGAATCAGCTTTCAATAAGATTTGCAAAGATGGACTCTGGAAGAAATTTAAATTATTTACTATTGACATATAGTAAATAATTGATGAAAACTTATTTGACAACTATTTGAAATTTCTTTTGGCTCACATAGCAGGGGAGTCAGAGGCATTTCCCATGCAGAAATTGGTGAAAAAGCATCTTTTTCATTTTTATATTAATTCATTAGATAACACTTGATTAAAACTTTATGATTTAACAATTCGAACCCACCTTTCTTCCATAAAATCGATCATACATAATCTTGTACTATTGTATCCAATAATGCAAAAATAGTTTATTTCAATATCACCCATCCTTCAACAGAGAGTTTACACAGAATCAACACACTCTCCCAACTATTTTATTGCCACAATTGCCAATTTTTCAATGCTTGGCTTTCTTGTTTTTACTACTACTGCATATCACACAAATTTCTGTTTTATAAAAGTTGTTAGAATCTGCTAGCAACAAAACAATAATTTCAGCCCCAGTGATACAACACATGGATATATGCATCTGATTCTAAGTGCAGGTATAATTTTTCATACATTAAAAAATTTTCAACATTAAAAAATTAGATAAAATAATTATAATATACTAGGAGCCGTGGTTGCACAGTGGTTAGGAATGCAGTATTGCAGGCTAATTCTGCCCAGAGCCTAGAATTTGATCCTGATGGGCTCAAGCCTTCCATCCTTCTGAGGTTGGTAAAATGAGGAGCCAAATGGTTGGGGGCAAGAGGCTGGCTCTCTAAACCACTCAGAGAGGGTGTAAAGCACTATGGAGTGGTATATAATATCAGAGTTGGAAGGGACCTTGGAGGTCTTCTAGTCCAACTCCCTGCTCAAGCAGAAGATCCTACACCATTCCAGACAAATCCTACACCATTCCAGTTTCTTCTTTGAAGCCTCCAGTGATGGAGCAACCACAACTTCTGAAGGCAAGCCATTCCACTGATTAATTGTTCTAACTGTAAGGAAATTCCTCCTTAGTTCTAGGTTGCTTCTCTCCTTGATTAGTTTCCATGCATTGTTTCTTGTCTTTCCTTCTGGTGCTTTGGGAAATAGGTTGACCTCCTCTTATTTGGGGCAACCTGTCAAATATTGGAAGATGGCTACCATGTCACTTGCTCTGAATCCCCATCTTACAATGCCCAGATCTCTTAAGGTCCACCATGATCCAGGTGGCTTCCCATACAAAATAGAAATACAAAAAACAGTTGCTACATTATATAAGTCTAAATGCTAGTGGTATTGCTGTAATTAGCATTTCTGAATATCAGTTCATCACCTTTACCAGATTGCCACCATCTCACGCTGCCCAAGTGTTCCTTTCAATGCAGATAGAAAATGCAGCTACCTCTTCATAACATTGTTGACTATGAGAATAGTGCTAAGTGCATTTATAATCTAGTACAAGGCTAAATAGTGAAGTATAAACTATCCAGAAACAAAGCTGCAAAAATATGAAGGAAACCTTAAAAACTGGCAATTAGATGAGAACCCAATATTTTTATAATTGAATAAATATACAGCTTTATATATTCAGGAGTAGCAATCAAAGAACACACTCAAAATAGTTTCATCCAGCTATGCCTACAGAAGTGTGTGGCCTTCACAATTTTTTCCTGCAATGAAGGGGTATAAAGATAATAAAACTGGTCAGGCAGAAAACAGCAGTTCCCAGGCCAAAGTGTACCATTAAGTCAATACTGGAGCTTCCCAAGGCCTATAGAAGGACAAGCAAGTATCCATTCACTCACACGGGAGGAAAAAGCCTGAAGTTACAGACACATATTCCATGCGTCTGTCACTTTCATTCTAGTTGGCAATAATGCGGGTCATCTAGCTGACTTATACCTGAGAGTCTTCTGCCAAGTAAACCAATTTTTAAAGAAGAGATTAAGTGTAGAGCAGAGTAAATGTTTACAGCCAAGCCTAGTTTGAAGTTTGACAAGGGATTATTATGTCCTCGTAGTCTTAAAGGTCTGTGAAGCAAACATGCTTCCCAGCTTCTGTACAATGTTCAAATATGCTCCTATAGAGAGTTTGGGCAACTGAAGGCAGTTGAGTCTCAATTCTTACCTTCTCTTCTTTCAGAATATTCTGATATTCTGCTTGAAAATAAGTGCAAGTTTAGTGGAAGCCCGAGGTTTGGGCTTCTCCATTTCCTTCCACCTTAAATTTGTTTTCTTATAGTGTGGCATGCCCCTTTTTGATCCAAAAGACCAAACTGACATGAGAAAGTCTCCATTATCTACTGTATCATACTAAAACATCTTTGGAAGTGAGATTTTTCTAATAGGCAGGAGGTCAATTTATAGTCATTTGTACTCAAGGCTTGTTAAAAAAAAACAACTTTGCGCATTATTTTGTCTACATCTCTTTTATATCATATCATATTACAGCATCATTAATATACGCTATTTATATCATGTTGACTTTACAACATCATTAATGATGAACAGACATCAGAATGCTCTATTGCAGCAACACCTCTACCACTGTGGAACTGGCAAAGTGAAAGTGGTAAACCTTGTTCTGTTTTATCATTAAGTCAGGAAGAAGGCACTGAGTTCACAAGTAAGGAAGAACCAAGCAGCCTGCAAACTCCAAATGTCTGTACTGGCACACCAAACTCTTCCAATTCAGCATTTGTTCCTGACAAACGCCCCACCCCACAGTGTCTCCTTAAATCTCAGGCCCCATGTGTGCCTTGTGAAGAGGGATGGGATGCTCTCCTCCCAAATAGTTAGGTAAGCCTGTGCTGTTCCCACCTTCTTTCCACTCTCTGTACTCACGGATCAGGAGGGGGTGGTCCTTGCTCATTGCCTGAACTCTATTGCTCCTCGTGTCCATTGCTTGTCCTCTCTTGGTTACCCTGCCCTTGTTCCTCCCTGCTAACAAGCCATCCCAATCCTGAGGGGCACTGGGTTGACTCAGCCTACGCTTCCCCACATTTCTCTGAAGCCAATGAAGCCTCCCCCGTGATCTCCATCAGCTCCAGCTTCGGCTCATCTTCCTTGGCAGATTCAGGCTTCGACGGGGCATGACATCACTTTTCAGCCTGTTCTTTATTGAAAATTGTGGTGCAGTCCATACATATAAAGGATGTTAGGGTTGGGAAACCCAGACCCACTGCAAATTCTTGTATGACATCTAATTGGTCTGGGACACTTGTCTGTAAAAGTTTAGGATCCTTTGGCTGCTTAAAAAGTTGCATGAATCGCAATTAGTGGATTGCTTAAAACAGCTGCTTCTTTTGTTGTTTTGTTTTGTTTTTGAGACTCACAAGGAAATCTGAAAAATGGATTACAGAGAGAGGCTCCACTCCCGTGAGCTCTGAAATGCTTCTTCCAAATCATTTTGAAAGCTTATTTATCAATTCACAGTGAATCACATGGCGCAAGCTGCTTTCTGAAGATAGTTCCAAGCAAACGATTTTTTATCTCCTCTGCTTCTTGGTGGACTTGACGAGGTTGATGAGCCCAGCAAAACCCATTAATCACATTTGATCCAGATAATTTTCCCTGTAAACTTTAAATGCTTCCTTGCATATCAGGCCCATTACTACAATAAATAAGCTGTTATTAAGATCCTGCAGGAGAATTGTTCATGCATCTATGTAATCCTTCTGGAGCTATATAATAGATGCTCTTTTGGATAACATTTCAAATCTTGATTTAATCCTTAAAGCATACTCACAGCATTTCTTGAATATCCCCAAAACTGGTAATATTAAAGGTTGGGGGACAGTGGTAGTATATAGTATATTTTAATTGATGATACAACATAATTGTGTGCTATAGTCATATAATTGGTAAGACATTCATAATTCAATTGCATTTCAAAATTAAAGTCTAAATGTGGCTGAAATGTTCACTGCTTTGATCCTGTGAATCATCATTTGTCTTAATAAATTCTCTAGCACAGAAATGGGGATGTGGGAATATTGGATGTTGTTGAACTACAACTCACACCATCTTGAACTTTTGCCCATAGAACTGATACAAATAGAAGCTCAACAGCACATGATAAGTCAGCTTATCCTTCTCTAACACAAATTTTATCTTATACAGTTTCATCTCTATTAAGTTCTTTCTTTCTCCTGAAATATTATTATGAGACACTTTGCTAGTATTCATTGCTTCAGAAGCATTTAGGAAGGTAGAAAAAAATATTCTAGGTACTATAAAATTGCTAATGCTAATTAGATATTTATTGGGATCATATCTGCAAGCTATTATCATAGCATATTCCTAAATATTATTACTGTTTTTTAAAGGAAGTTTGAAAGAAAATATCTTTGTATACAGTAAATAATAAGGTACAATAAGAAGAACCAAAGAACTAATGTGTAAATGAATTTGGCCAGCATTTACAATCTCTCTCTAGATGCACTGTAACAGGAAAGAAAGAAAGAAAGAAAGAAAGAAAGAAAGAAAGAAAGAAAGAAAGAAAGAAAGAAAGAAAGAAAGAAAGAAAGAAAGAAAGAAAGAAAGAAAGAGGGAGGGAGGGAGGGAGGGAGGGAGGAAGGAAAAAAATCTGGATGTAGCTTTATCAAAAGTTAAAGAGATTTTGTTGAATGCAGCCTAGAGTCTATTATTCCATCAATCTTTCAAAAAGTTACAGAGGTGGTGACCATTAGTGCTAATTGAAATGACTCATATTGGCTGCACTTTCCAACATATTGATGGTGATCAGTGGTGGGATTCAAAATTTTTTACTACTGGTTCTTTGGGCATGGCTTTGTGGGCGTGGCAGGAGAAAGATACTGTAAAATCTCCAGTCAGAGGTGGCATTTGCCAGTTCTCCCAATTACTCAAAATTTCCACTACCAGTTTTCCAGAACTGGTCAGAACCTGTTGAATACCACCTCTGATGGTGATCATTCTTAGTCCCTTCTTTTCATGGTCTGAAGTTAGATCTGAATGAAAATGAAAGATTTGGGGATCCTTTCTTCTCACTTTGACCCGCACAAAGTAGTCCTCTTTTAGCAATCTGTGGGGCATCATCAAAGCAAGGCGGTCCTTCCTTGAATCTGCAGAGGGGTGAAATTCTAAAACTTCTCAAGTGTCTCTACATGCAATTATTTCTTAAAATCCTTTCACCTCTACATTTCTATATAAACTCAAGGTAGGTAGCAAAACTCAAAAGCCCATGGTTTCCTTCACATCAATACAATTTCCTTGACAGTTATGAGCAAAAGTGGTTTGATTTCCAACCTAAACTACAGCCTTAAGCCAAGATAAACCAGCTGTTCTGTTGCTTGACTACAGAAAGAAAAAGTCCAAATAATCATAATTTATTAAAGCCCATAACTCCTTTTAAACCAGAGCACAGCTACATCTTAGAAACAAAGTTCATTTACCATTGAAAAACTGCTTGTGTTCATACACCCACTTGAGGCAAAATGTAGTGTGACTAGTTTTGATTTTACAAGATGAGTTGAATCCAGCCACATAAACCTACTTAAGAAATCACATTGATCCCAGTTCCATAATTGGACCTTGCCCAATTATGAGAAAAATATGCTGAGAATTTTGCTGGCTTCAAAGAGAGACCTGACGTGAAGAAACAGTGGGAATTCCACCTTCGGAAAAGGAATGGATGAGAAAGAGATGAGAGGGAAGTGAACCAATTGATAAGATGATTGAGAAAGATCAAAGAGTCAAGTAGTCTTAGAGACATTTCTGTAATATGTGGGAAAGATCTTCAAAGGTTGAGTAAAGTGACACTGCCAAGGGAATGGTTGGATTAGCCTCAGCAGGATAGTAGCTGAGATAGGAGGCTCAGAAAAAAATATTCCTTAGTTCTTGGGCTGTAAAGGAGATAAAGGAAAATTGTACTTTTATACTTTCATATTTGCAGGTTGTAAGGACCAGACTCTCCCCCCTTCAAAATTAAGTATGAACTCTTGAAAAACTTGTATTTCAAAAGGAATCTTTTAATGAAGAGGGAAAAAGAAAGTCAACATTCAAAGCAGGGTCTGATATCCCTCAGGGCATGCAATTCAGATAAAGAGAATTAGAACCCCTCCACGGAGTCCGATGTGGATTTTACCAATCCACGGGTGCATACATGTTATTTTCCCCTCGTCTCTGAGAAAGCAACTAAGGAGAGGTTCCCTGGAGTTTTCTTCCAGTGTTGGAATCTATATTTTCCCTTCTCATCTCTCCAAGAGGTGAGAATTTTCCAGGCATTTGGGGCTCCAGGCAATAGTTATAAATTGGGCAAAATGTTATACAGATTCAATGCAAGAATTAGGATATTTAGGTTACATCAAGCGGAAAAGAATTAACTGTATCCCAACCACCATCACACCCCCTTTTCTTCCGTCAAAGGATGGCAGATACATGGATCTGACACAGATTTCTGTCAATGTAGCTTCACAATAAATTGAAGTTAGTTTAGCAATAGCAGCACTTAGGCTTATACGCCACTTCATAGCATTTTACAGCCTGCTCTAAGCAGTTTACAGAGCCAGCCTATTGCCCCCAACAATCGGGGTCCTCATTTTATTGACCTCAGAAGGATGGAAGGTTTGAGCCAATCAGAATCAAACTATGGCAGTAAGCAGTGAGTTAGCCTGCAATACTGCATTCTAACCATTGCACCATCATGGCTCCTATAACCAGCTTGGTTTATCCTGGAAGGTCAATCTAGTTAAGTCTGAAATAAAATTCTCCCCGTCTCTTTTACAGCCCTGAGAAATTAGAAAAAGTCTCTTTTGAATCTCTTGCCTCAGCCATTGTCCACCTGTGCGCTAGGCTGTTTCTTATCTGACCATTTCCTTGGTAACATCTCTTCGCTCAAAGTTTTTCCCAAAGTCTATTGGAAAATGCTATTACACACTATTACAATTTCATATCACTTGCTTTTTATTCACGGGCTATACCAATGTTAGTTTTCTGTTAAATACTTGGTGTGAAAATGTGAGGGTACTTTTTAAAAAGTACATTAATTGTGTAAATAGCCATCATTATTAGCCATATGCATAGGTATATGGAGGGGAAATGATGTTGTAATCTGGTCTTTGTAGCATGCCTCCTTTTAAGTTAATAAATAATAATGTAACTTCTAGATTAATAACTGTGACAAATTTAAAAGGCCTAGAAAACTGTGCTGCTACAAAAAATTTCCATGCAAATTGACCATGTTTCTTGAAAGTTTCCATGAAAGCCAGTTGGGTGACCTTTGACCAGTCCTTATCTCTCAGCCCAACCACCTCGCAGGGTTGTTGTTGTTGTGGGGAAAATAGGAGGACGTGTTTGCTGTCTCGAGTTATTTCTAATAATAATAAAGGTGGGATATAATGAACAAGGAGGCCTGGTTGCACAGTGATTAGAATGTCATATTGCATGCTAATTCTGCTCACTGTCAAGAGTTCGATTCTGACCAGCTCAAGATTGACTCAGCCTTCCATTTACAGAATAACAGAGTTGGAGGAAGAGGTCTTCTAGTCCAACCCCCTGCTCAGACAAATGGTTGCCCAATCTCTTCTTCTCCTCTCCAGTATTGGAGCACCCACAACTTGGGGATAAGAAGGACCCCTGTTGAAACTTCATTTCTGTAGAACAGGGGTCCCCAAACTTGGCAACTTTAAGACTTGTGGACTTCAACTCTGGGAAGTTGAAGTCCACAGGTCTTAAAAGTTGCCAATTTTGGAGACCTCTGCTGCAGAAGTTCATTCTCCTCTCCCAAAAATGTCAGTGGAAACTTTTTTTTTACCACAAAGATTACACTAGACCCATCTATGTTTTATTCCTGATTGGAGCACTTTTGCACCTGTTTTTTTTAATGTTTAAAAATGAGTACATAACACCAAAGATAATGTGCAGCTTGACCCTGACAGGGTGAAAGAAAACATTCCCTAACCAATATAATTGTATTGTCCTTTACTGACATATGGAAGGCAATTCCTTTTTATGTTCTTGCACATTTGCTTCCAACATTTTCATGGCTCTGTTATTTGATTTCAATCCAGCTAGATATTAGAACTGTCAATGGCCTAAAGGAACTTTTTCAGCACATTTGAAGAGGTTGCATCAGGTGAAAGGAAGGATGAAGAGAATTATAGGCGGTCAATGGTTTTAATGCAGTCTGAGGAGGTAAGATATACAATTGTATTTTGGAATAGAACAGAAACCCATCATGGATTATGTTGGGATCAAAGGAGGACTTCTCTAAGGAGCAGAAATCTGCCAACCTTCAGCTTTTCCTGATTTGGGTTTTCAAACAATCCATAGAAAATGCATCTGAAAAGAAGGAGCTAAGAACCATCTGCATGAAAAGCATTTGTTGTACCACTGAGCAACAAACCTAATTTCAGATAATTGCGGGTTCTAATTTTCATGCCCATCCCTGGACAGTCCCTCATTCTGTGGGCTCAGTTTCTTAAATTCTATATATTGCTACATTGCTGGAGATGGAACTTTTAGCCTGACAATTTTCCTACATATTCCACATTTAAATACAATAGATCCTGTTTGGAATTTTAATATAGTGCAGCGTTTCTCAGCCTTGGCTGGACTTTAATTCGCAGAATTCCCCAGCCATACTAATCCAGATACTTTAAACTTGCCAAGATTGCAAAACACTGAGCTAGTGGTGGAAAGGATGACTATTAGTTGCCCAATAAATTAATGCATCCTTTTTCCTTTTGTTGCAAAGGACCCTCCCTCCTCCTCCTCCACCTCTTCCTCTTCTTCTTCCTAGCATATTACCATAGGGGCAGGGTCTGCTTTTCAGATCATGGAACACCATTTTGCACAGTCAGCTGCTTCTCCAGGGTGCAGGCCTGCATCTTCCATATCTTTGTTGATGGTGTCTTGCCACCTCTGTTTTGGATGCCCACGAGGTTGCCAGCCATTGACTTCTAGTTGGTAGACAGCAAGGGTGGGATTCAACCACTGTTACTACCGGTCCAGTGACTACATTTTGTGAGCACAAATTAGAATTAAGAAGAAATTTCCTGTTAGTGGGAACAATTAATCAGTGGAATAGCTTACCTCCAGAAGTTGTGGGTGTTCCATCACTGGAGGTTGTTAAGAAGAGATTGGACAGCCATTTGTCTGAAATTGTATAGAGTCTCCTACTTGAGCAGGGGTCTCCACGGTCCCTTCCAACTCTGTTTTTCTTAGTATGGAAGTGATCAGATATTGTCACCTTCTGGGATTTTTAATTTTCTGAGCTGTTCAACCTAACCAGCAATCTTGGAATGTTGGGTGTTTCCCCAAATGATTGGGTCTGGGGAATTCTAAGAGTTGAAGTCCACAAGTCTTAAAATTGCCAAGGTTGTATATCCCTGCGACAGGGATATCAAATTCCCTAACCATGCTATAAAGAATGAATTTCTGATATAAACTCTCTGTGTTCCAACTTGATCTGAGCAACAAGCAACAGCAACAGAGGAACAATGGAAGATGTTAATTTCTTCCCTTCTGATTAACCTTTCCGTGTTCTCTTTCCTTTGCTCTCTTTCAACAGAGAGTCTGGATTATTCACACCGTGGTACTCTCTAGGTATTTTACCATTTTTCATCAAAACTTAATTCTTTTGAAACAAAAGATGATGACGTTCATTTTTATAAAAAAATACCAAGCCTGTTGCCAGATCTCATAATAGATTTGAAAAGCACTATTGCTCCCAGGGGTGTGGGCCAGGCTTTACAGGCTTTCAACCAATACACCAATTAATTATAATCTAATGCTGAACAAGAAACATACTTCTGCTGCCTCAGAGACCCCATAAATACTTTGCTCAAAACTCACGTAGTCGAATCTCATCCCACAAGAAATAGTTTGCCTCTTGAAAAAGCACCTTGGGGAAAACTATGACCTGGGTGACTGAGAATCTCCATAGACTTTTAGCTATGCGCTTTGGGATGAACACCATTCAAGTGGTATGGGGGTGTGAATGGATTTCCAGAAAACATTGCAGGTTACAGGAACTATTTGCACTTCAGTTTGAGATGCAGACAACACAGACTCACCCCCAACAGCCTGTGCCGGTCTTCAACAGCGAAGGGACCCAGGGCAGAAAAACATCCTGCAGCCAAGATGGCTCCACACCCATTTTCACCACTCAGGTGACCCTGAGGACACAGATAAACCTCCAAGTGGCCTCAATGACTCTCTAAAATAATGCAAATGACCAGCTGTCTGCAAGGAGTATAAATCCTTCCATTCCCCATCATCCAGTCAGAGCTGAAGAAGCTTCTTGGATGAGAAGTGAAATGTCTTCAAAGAAAAACCAGAAAGTCCAGTTGCCTCCTGTAAAAGCACCTTTAGGACAACCATGACCTGGATGACTGAGAAGCTCCATAGAGCCCCAAGAAATAAAACAGTATCTGTAGATAATGTCTGTATCAGTTGGTTGGTGACAAGTCTTCTCTTTTGCTAAAGACACATTTAACAGAAGTAAAATGTAACAGAAGTTTTCAGATTAATTTAAACCTGAATTAAGATTTAATTGATTTAATTTAATTTTTACTGATTTATTTATTTGCAAAACATATACAAGATAGCAAGTATAAGTATGAATATAAACAAGAACAAAGGAAGTTAATACAGATAAATTGGGACAGTAAGACAGGGATGGTAGGCATTGCTGGTGCACTTATTCACACCCTCTTTAAGGATCTCTTAGGAATGGGGTGAGGTCCACAGTAGACAGTTTGAGGTTGAAGCTATGAGGGACTGAGGCTGTAACAACAGAGTTGAGTAGGGCGTTCCAGGCATTGACCACTCTGTTGCTGAAGTTGTATTTTCTGCAATCGTGTTTGCAGCAGTTTACCTTGACTTTGTATCAGTTGTTTGCTCGTGTATTATTGTGATTGAGGATGAAGAAGTCATTGACAGGCAAGATGTTATATCAGACAATTTTGTGAACCATTCTTAGATTGTACCACAGGCAGCGCAGTTCCAGATTGTCCAGGCCCAAAATTTGAAAGCCTGGAGGCATAGCGAATTCTATTGTGCACGGAGGAGTGGGGAACTTTTCTCAAGAAATACCTCTGAACCTGCTCAATTGTGTTAATGTCCGATATACAGTGTGGGTTCCAGGTGGATGAGCTGTATTTGGGAATTGGTCCGGCAAAGCTTTTGTATGCCCTAGGTGGCAATTCAAAGTTGCCAGAGAAAAAGCTTTGCAAAATAAGGTTAACAATTCTTAAAACCTAATGCAGGTAGTTGCCAACTTAACATGACAACTAGGACTTCCATTGCTAAGCAAGATGGTTAGATGAGTCACGCTTAATTTATGACCTTTTGTGCTGGGTTTGTTAAATGACTCACTGCTGTTGTTACGGGAACCAAATGGTCTTAAAACCAAATTTGGCTCTCCCCATTGACTTTGCTTGTCAGGAGCTGATGAGAAAGTTGAAGTGGTGATTACAGGACCCCAGTTGCCAGGCATGTGAATGTTGATTACATGACTGCAGAGATGCTGCAATAGTTGTAAGGGTACCAGTCATACATTTTTTTTTCAGTGCTGTTGCAGTTTCAAACAGTCACTCAATGAATAAGACGAGGACTGTGGTTAGAGTGCAGTATTGCAGGCTACTTCTGCTGGCTGCCAAAGTAGCCATTTGGCAGTTCGAATCTCACCAGGCTCAAGGTTGACTCATCCTTCTAGCCTTCTGAGGTCAGTAAAATGAGAACCCAGATTGTTGGGGGCAATAGGCTGTAAACCACTTAGAGGAGGCTGTAAAGAATCGTAATACAGTATATAAGTCTATGTGTTATTGCTATTGCTACTGGTGATGTAGGTTAAAATGGTTAGGAAAACCTTCACCCAGAATAAATCAGTTTGCACTATTTGGCCTAATGATCAGCTTTAAACCAGGCAGGATTCCTGGGTTTCACTTAGCCTGTTGCATGACCTTACCTATTTGTCTTCCTAAGGCATGATATACAACTTAGCACAATATAAAGTCAATCAAATGTGGTTTGTGGAAGAAACCACGGTTAAGCAACTCAAAACCTTGAGAGGTGAGAGTCTATCAATTAAGGCAAGCATGTAAATGTGCAATTATCTCATAACATATTTAACCCAGCCATTAATCTAGGATAATCATCTAGCTAGTAGAATATAGTTATGCTAACTAGATTAAAAATCACCAGAGTACTCTAATGCCATTGTTTTGATTATTTCAGCCTTTCTTTCTCTCAAACCGACCAGCTGGAATTAACTTGATATAAGAAGACAAGATCTGTCCTGGTGTAAATGTAATGTTCTGTAGGTTATTTTGATGAATCAGTTAATATCTTATGGTCCTTCCAGATAATAACCTGATTTTTCCAGTAAAATCAGAGCTGGTATTCAGCAGGTTCTGACCAGTTCTGAAGAACCGGTAGTGGAAATTTTGAGTAGTTTGGAGAACCGGCAAATACCACCTCTGAATGGAGATTTTACAGTATCCTTCCCCCACCATGCCCACCAAACCAGTAGTAAAATAATTGAATTCCACCACTGAGTAAAATATGCTGACAAACTAGACAACAGAGTTGAATGCAAAACAGAAATCACCACATCTCAATAATGTCATTAATAAAATGTATCAACATAGCATTCTGTTCCATAGGATTTGTTTTAAACTAAATTGTTTCAACAAATCAGCCACAACTTTTATTGGGATTTACTGTGCTCCTTTGAAAATTGTTGCATGTATTATTTTTTTCTCAGACAACTCTTTCCATAAAATACCATTTCCTATATAGATGGATTTGGATACAACCTGGAATAAAGTTTAACAATTGTAGAACAATTTTTGCAACCAAAAGCGGCTTAGCATGTATTCAATTTTAAGAACGTTTCAACCCAAGAGAAAAAGATGGCAATAAATTCAATTCAGAGCTACCATTCATGCTCCCGTAGAGTTCGTTATGACATATCATGGCATTTGGAGCTAAAAAGTGTAATTTACTTCTCTTATACAATTCCTTTGCATTTATTATTTATATGCACCTTAATTCCTTCTGCTGAACCAATCCTGGGCAATTGCATTCATCTTTAAAATATATTTTGTAGTTATACTATATAAGAGAGAACTGAGCCAAGTAATTTTTTTCAAGTACGAGCTTTTGAATCTTTTTTTCAAAGGGGAAGAGAATATTGGTAAATTTTGCAGGGGAGAAATTCCACCTTTTTTTAATTAAAGATTTTTGTTTTTATGTTATAGCCTTTCAGTTGAACAGTGTGTTGCCCAGGTACAAATTAGTTTAGAAAATAATGATCAAAATATTTACAGCAATAGTCATTACATTGATATTAATTCTATAGTAACCACCATTTGTTAATAAGAAGATGGCCAAAGGATTTGCATTTGTGAATTTGGATATCATTGTTAAAACACTGATTCCTGACTCTGCCAATCTAAACCTAAATTGCTCAGGTTGAGTTAGTGCAAGGATATACAGAGTTAGGCATTGTCTGGAGAAGCACGGTTTTCAATCTATGATTTGTCATAATGTTTTGTTACTTGGTACACCATACTGCACCTTCTTTGCCTCCTTATCATTGTGTCTTATTTCGTTATCCCTTGTTTAAAAGAAAAACAATAATCATACACCTTTTCCCATGCAGAGAGATAAAAGGATCACACTTTAGAAACATAAGGAACAAATGGGTAGATGCGTTGGGATGTCATAAAAATCTAAAAACAGAAATTAAAAGATAGCAACACGAATATACGCCCACAGCCCTACTAGCTTATATTGTTTCTCAACAATTATTTGTTAGGACAGATACAAAGCAAACAGGGTGAAGTTTATGGGGTGAAGTTTGTGGGGAAATTTGCAGATGGATTTCATGCACAAAATAAATTTCACAGGATATAGATGGAGGAGAACCATATATCTTTCAAAAGAACCACAGGACTGCTTGTTGTCTAAGAGAAAATTAGCATAATTAATAAAAGGAGAAGGAATAACGTGACTTATTTGATTGCATACCTATTAGGTTTATTAAATAGTGAATATTGTTGGAACGGAGGGGGCTGTTTGTCTTCCCATCTGGCTGTCATTAATAGTGGTGTTCTAATATTTAAGGCTGCCACAAAGAAGAGAGAGTCAAGTTAGAGTCCAAAGCACCTGAGGACAGGACAAGAAGCAATGGGTGGAAACTGATCAAGGAGAGAAGCAAACTGGAATTAAGGAGAAATTTCTCAATAGTAAGAACAATTAACCAGTGGGGCAAGTTGCCTCCAGAAGTAATGGATGCTCCAACACTGGAAGTTTGTCAGAAGAGATTGGATAACAATTTGTCCAGAATGGCTTTCTGCTTGAACCGAGAGTTGGACCCAAAGAACCCCAAACTCCCTTCCAACTCTGCTATTCGGCAAATGGGATATCATTGGTTTTATTTCAATTTTCTCTGTGTCTCATGGTTTCTCCTCAAGAAGAGAGAATATTAGGGCAATTTAAAATGGTCAACAGCAGGTGGGACCAGCAAACGCAACTTCATATGTGACCTGATTTTTGAGATTTTTGGACTTTGTAGAAGTTGCGAGTAGCAATTTTCTCCCTCCCAATCATAAAACAGGGCTATTCCAGAAAGGTATTCAAGAATGCCTCAATCATGGTCTCTCCTAATGTTGATGCATTTGGTCATCTGGATTGTAACAATAGTGACTGAATTCTGTTTTTAAACCTATTGAATTGATATCATGTAAGTAAGCTATTCAGATTCTATTATCACCCATCAAGGCAGGTCAGAACCGCACACAAATACCAGAAGACTAAACTCTTTCTAATTCAAAGTTTGATAGCATTCCCATTTCTCTTATACACTACAGAATCAAGACTGAGCTGTTTTAAGTTACTGTCTCATACTTTCGTGTTTTCCCAAAATTGTATAAAGCAGATCAAAGGAGCAACTAGTTTACTATATAAGAATGGTCTGTAACTTGATATCGTCTTTCATGTCAGGAACAAAAAAAAAAAAAAAAACCAGGAATAGTAAAAGGGTTGAAAGCACTCAAAGTTTACTTATATACAAGGTGTACATATATATACAAGATATACACTATGCTACTGTGAGCCATGGTGGCGCAGTAGTTATAGTGCAGTACTGCAGGCTACTTCTGCTGCCTGCTGGCTGCCTCTAATTTGGCAGTTCGAATCTCACCAGGCTCAAGGTTGACTCAACCTAGAAATAAGAAGAAATTTTCTGACTGTGAGAACAATCAACCAATGGAACAAAAGTTGCCTTTAGAAGTTGTGGGAGCTTCATTACTGGAGGCTTTTAAGAAGATATTGGACTCCCATTTGTCAGAAATGGTGTAGGGTCTCCTGCTTGGGCAGGGGGTTGGACTAGATGACCTACAAGGTCCCTTCCAACTCTGTTAATTTGTACTAAATATTTCATTCATTCATTCTTGTTTTCCCAGTTTGACCTCATGCTTTGCTAACATAAACCCTCCAAGATAATATTTCTCCTCCTTTACATTGTAAATGGAGCAGCACATAACTTCAAGTAGTCGCTGAATTAAATAGTAGCAACTAATTCAATTGAACTGAACAAATTTGTAATAACTAATAAGTAAAACAGATAATGCACTGGTCATTGTTAAGTCAATTTCACAGAGCTCCAGCAAAACTTTGAAACATTCTCTTTAGATAAGAGAATCTTTCCCATCTTCTTTCTTTTACGTTCAACTTTATCACTGGTGTTCCATTGCTGGAGGTTTTCAAGAATAATTAGACAGCCATTGTCCAGGATGGAATAAGAATTCCTGATTTGGATACATCTAGATAAGACTAGAAGATGTCCAAAGTCCCTTCCAATCTTATTCTATAATTTTTTTTCCATTGTATTGATAAAAATGAAGCAAATTTCACTTTTTTAAAAAGCCCCCAAAATATCTAAATAGATTGTCAAACAGTGTTTCCTTTAGATTAGTAAAGCATTTGGTAAATGGATAGGTGTAATAACTAAATGCCCATTTCTACTAAATTTTAGAAAGCAATCTCAGAATTAATGTTGAGGAAGGCAGTGGAGTTTGTCATAGATACAAAGGAAGAGTGATAAACATCAGAACATTTTTGTTACTATCTAATCTGCATGTGATTAAATCAGTCATAAGGAAGTTATTCCCACACTGGAATTAAAGAGCTTGATCTGCACATCAGTGTAATAAGGTAACTGGAGACAAATCTGTAAAATTATGTCCTGCCTACATATAGACGTATGGGAAAATGACTATAAGTAAGCAAATCTCATTAACTGTGACAGCTAAGTCATGTGGATCTAAACAGCTGAACAGTATCACTTGTGTAGTCACTTAGTAAAGTGACTACACAAGTGATACTGTTCAGCTGTTTAGATCCACATGCCTACCTTAGTAAAGGTAGCCACGCCTAATTTTATATATATTTTTATAATTTTAATATAACAAAATGTAGCTACTTTCAGGGATACTTGCTGATCTGATAGCAACTGTTCATACCCCATCTCTTCTCTGCCTCCCAAGTCCCAGCTGATTGGCTGGGTCTTTTTTGGTTGCCCTGCACAAGAGAATGGAGCTGGAAAGCAGGTTATTGGGGTGGGGAGGGAATGGGGATTTCGCAGTATCCTTCCCCTGCCACGCCCACCAAGCCACGCCACGCCCACAGAACTGGTAGTAAAAAAATTTGAACCCCACCACTGCTACATGTTATTTCGTATCCATTTAGCTAAGTTTTAAGTCTTAATATCTAGAGCTTGTTCTCAAGTGGTTTGTTCTAAGAGTTTCAGCAAGAATATCTTGTTCCTTTTTATTTCTTGTATATTGCTTTTCCACCAACAAATGTGTCAGAATTAAACTCTACTAAGTTCAGTCTTGTTTATGTTCCAGGATGATATTGCTACCAAAAAGTCACAGAACAATGAACAACTTTTACTTCCTTTATTTATTCACATTATTATTTTGCCAGCTCTCTTTGTAGCATTGTAGAAAGGTGTGGGTTTTTTAAAATGAATACAGTTAACATCATGTCTATGGAGATTCTCAGTCATCCAGGTCATGATTGTCCCAAAGATGCTTTTTCAAGAGGCAACTGGAATTTCTGGGGTGTTGTTTTTTTAAGACATGTTGCTTCTCATCCAAGAAGCTTCTTCAGCTCTGGCTGGATGATGGGGAATGGAAGGATTTATATTCCTTGAGTATAAACAAATAATTACATTTACTTTACAATACCTCCTTTTGATTCTTTGAGCTACATGCCCTTCCAGTGTGGTGACTGGTACAGTAGAATTTAACAGCTCATCTCATTTTCTCTGGTCAGATTATGACCAACGAACCAGTTCCCCTAATAATTAAATTGGAAGCCCCCATAATGTTGTGGGGCAACAGGTTTCCTCTTTTAGAATCAATGTTTGGAGTTTTAAGCTCCTAGTCTTTCCTTTTCTTTTTGACCTACTTATTCTGTAAATTAATTTGCATATGTGTAAATACCTCCAGATGTTTTCCCTATTTGTTTGCTGTTGGGATTATTCTGCATTTTCTAAATTCCATCTTAACTACGATAATTTCAAAAGCTGATAGCAGAATAGCAGGCATACTTTCCCAGACTTAAGCTTCCTTTGAATCAACTTCATGCTTAGCAATAATAGGCTCTGTTCCACAATGTACTTTAATCCAGTTAGTCATTATTGCAGTCAACAGTATTTCTGGCAACCCATAGTCATCCCAACTAGGTCAAAGCTTCCATTTAGGGAATAAAAAGTCCTGATCTACATTCTCCAAGAAGCACCTAATATCCTCAAACATTTGCAGCATGAAGTTCGTGTCATTGTTTTGTTCCTTCCTTGGTCAGGCAGGCAGTTTAAGATATATGCTCTCATGATGGAATGTGCAATTGGAAAAGTAGTGGAGGGGATTCTTGGCAATATAAAACTTTCCCAGGGAGAATGCAGTAGAAGTAACCCAAAGGTTTCCCAGAGAGAAACCTAGATTAAGAAACTGCCCTGGATGGTGGAAGGAGGAAGAGCTGAACATAGCTGCACTCTAGGACTGCAAGGGTACACCTCTTACGTTAGAAGGTTCTAGCTTTATCCTGGCAAGATTCTGTCCACTTGATGTAAGAAATAAAGGATTGAACCTGACTGAATTTCACGATGTTGTCTTTGGGCTTGGGCCTCATAGTTCTATACTGATCTATCACATCTTCTGAAGAGGCTTACTATTTTAGCCCTTTTTCTCTGGAGAACAATCTAATCCAACTGATGGATCACAAAAGCTTATACTGGAAGACTGAGTTACAGTGGTGATGAGTAGTCATTGGAAGACCTGAAAGACAGATTAAGAAAAAAATCCTCTATGTGGAACTAGAAGCTGAAAATTATGTGACGGCATATAATTAAGCCATGGCGGCACAGTGGTTAGAATGCCATATTGCAGACTAATTCTGCTGACTGCCAGCAGTTCGATCCTGACTCAAGATTGACTCAGCCTTCCATCCTTCTGAGGTCAGTAGAATGAGGATCCAGATTGGGGCAAGAGGCTGACTCTGTAAACTGCTCAGAAAGAGCTATAAGGCACTAAGAAATGGTATATAAATCTAAGTGCTATTGATATTGATATTACTAATCAATGAATCAATCAATCAAGTGTTCCCATTTGTTCACCAGTCTTGCTAACCAAGTTACTAACATTCCTTACGGGAGCAAATTCTCAAAGCAAAATGGGAAAACACAATTGGTGACCCTAACAAGTTTTCTTATTATATCATCTTCCTAGAGGCAAGCAGGCAGTACAGCTTCTCATCACAAACAACAACAAAGCACTGGGATGGGCACAGCAGGCTACTTAAGGGTCAGATCATAAGATTTCATTATGAAGTACTGGAGCAATTGAAGCTTCAAGACAATGTTTTGAGAACTCTTAGAAAAAGAACGCTTTTACAACCATAGTTCCGAGCCTGACCCCCATCATGTTTGCTGCTATACTAATAACATGTACAGTACTTGGCCATCAGGAGAATGCTGAAACCCTTTTAGTGTATAAATGTGGTTTGTTTTCATGTACATATAAATAGAACGTTATTTCATCTATTTGCTATTGTCAATTATTGTAAGAGATTTCTCTTTAAAAATAATCACACCTGTTTCTGTTCCAAATGTTCCCTAGGTTTGATACACATAAACACTAACATGATTAAACACTGTCATTTTTTCCTCTCCTCCTTTAATTTTTTTTAAAAAGATATATAATGACACACATTTTAGTACAATCCATTGAAATAACATTTTAAATCATCCTACTGCTACTTAGAGAGATACTTCTTAGATAGGGGCCAGGATAATATTTGTGTAAGTTGACTATATTTTTCATATACTTCTGAAATTAATTTTCTGAATAAATTTTAAAAGATTTGGTAATTTACTCTTTCTGGCTTGGCTATCTTCAGCCTGAATCTAACAATTAATTAAAAAAAAGTTTGAAACAAGTAGTATATTACAAAACCTGCACTTTTTTCTTGTCTAGATAAAAACGTCACTTTTTTTGAAATATCAGTTTCCAGGTTTTAATTCACTTGGATTTTTTTATTATACATTTAAAAAGATAAAGTAGCACAGTCTATCTTTTTAATTGTGACACTTTATTTAAGAAGGGATAACAAAATTGTCAGATTACTTGAATATTTATTCCTTTTAATTAATTAAATGAGTTTACAACTCAACATATTCCATGCTTGGCAAATGCTTCATGACCCCTATACTTTAAAATAAAGGTTAGGGAAAGGAAGGGCCTCATATTTTTTTCCCATTGGGTGTTTCACCTAAAAATGGAACCATCTGAATAATATCAGGATTTTATATTGGATTTGACAATCTAAATATTGATAGAAGAGGATATCTGTACTTCAGGATTGAACTGTGAGGTTCTTGGCGCTCTCTGAGTTTAGTGGTTTTCTTGGAGACATTTCATGACCCAACTAGATAATATCATCAGTGCATGGAGCAATTGATAATGTTACCTACAGTAATTGATAACATTAATATGAAACATCTGTAAGCTCAGAGTGCATTAGGGATCCCACAGTTTGAATATCTGCAAGCATTTATCATCCCCCTCCTACTTCTTTTTCTTTATGTATACCAAAGATGGGGGAAAAAAATTAATTTCCTAATGGCTGCAGTGGCTGACACCCTAATCACAAAATGCACTGAAGCTGCCACATTGCCTGGAATATTGAAGGAAAGGAATTAAGATGTAGTCTTTGTGAATTTGCTGTCCTTTTTATTTCAACATTAAGGACCGCAAAATCCAACTATAAGAGAGAAGTGGATAGTTAATAGATGACCAAGGTCAAGTCTGTTATGGTAATAAAGAAAAAAAGGAAATTATTCGAGACCTTTATGGACAACTTTATAAGAAAGAGAATATTGATGAGGGAAAAATTAAACAGTACTTACAGAATGCAAACTTACCTAAAATATCTAAAGAAATTGAAGAAATGTTAGAAAGTAATATAACAATGATGGAATTAAGTCAAGCACTAAAGAAACAAAATAATGGGAAAGCACCAGGTCCAGATGGGCTGCCTGCAGAATTCTATAGAACATTACAAGAATCATTGAGCATTCCACTTTTAGATGTTATGAATGAAGCTATGTTAAAGAAGATGATACCTAAAACATGGTCAGAAGCCTATATTACGCTTATTCCAAAAGATGAGGCTGATCCACTGCAAATTAAGAACTATAGACCGATCTCTTTATTAAATGCAGACTATAAAATTTTTGCTTCGATATTAGCAGAAAGACTTAAAAAATATTTGAATAGTTTTATTCATCCAGATCAAAATGGATTTCTGCCAAAGAGACAAATTAAAGATAATATGAGAGTAATTCTGGACACTTTGGAATACTATGAGGCACATCCTGAAAAGCAATGGGCTTTGATATTTTTAGATGCCCAAAAGGCATTTGACAATGTGAATTGGAGATTTATGTTACTTTTATTGGAACAGATGGGCTTTGCTAGAAGATTTATCCAAGCAATAGAAGCAATTTATCATGAGCAAACTGCAAAGGTTATGATAGAGGGAGAATTTACTGATTCTATTAATATAAGAAAAGGCACAAGACAAGGATGTCCCCTTTCTCCCTTGCTATTTGTATTGACTTTGGAAGTGTTGAATAGAAATATCAGAGAAGATAAAACTATAAAAGGAATGAAAATTAAAAAGGAAGAATTTAAATTACAAGCCTTTGCAGTTGACTTAGTCTTTATTTTAGAAGACCCTATAGAAACAGCCTTGAAGCTGCTGGAAAAGATAGAGACATATGGTGAGGTGGCTGGTCTGAAAATAAATAAAGATAAAACAAAGATTTTGTCAAAGAATATGTTACTAAGACAAAGAGAAGAATTGGCAGATTTGCTGAAAATCCAAGTTACAAACAAGGTTAAGTACTTGGGGATATATTTGACATCAAGATGTAGCACATTAAAAGAGAATAATTATATTAAACTTAAACAACAGATAGTCCTAGATTTGAAGAAATGGGAAAACTTACAATTGTCATTAATAGGGAGGATCTCAACAATCAAGATGAATATTTTACCCAGAATCTTATTTTTGTTTCAAACAATACCAATTAGGCTTGGAAAAGACTATTTTGAGGACTTAAATAAAATTGTGTTGAAGTATATATGGCAAGGTAAGAAAGCGAGGATAAAGCTAAAGCTTTTGCAAGATGCTAGAACTAGAGGAGGGTTTGGCCTGCCTAATTGGGAGTTGTACTATCAAGCTGCAAATTTGATGTGGGTTAAAGAATGGATAACATTAAGGAAGACTAGATTGTTGACATTAGAAGGTCACGACCTGCTGTTGGGCTGGCATGCTTTTCTATGGTATAAGGGAACTAAAACACAGGGCTATTTTAGAAGACATTATATACGGGAGTCTTTGTGGTTAAACTGGGAGAAGATAAAAAAACAATGTTATTTGAAAATTCCAGTTTGGTTATCGACGATAGAAGCTTTCTCTTATCCTATAATCTATAAAAAGGAACAAACAGTTAGATATGGGGAATTACTAGATGAAAAGGGTGAACTTAAATCGATACAAAAATTAGAGGAACAAGGTATACAGATGAATTGGTTTTCATATGCGCAAATACACTCAAGGTATGATGAAGATTCCAAAACAGAGGGATTTTACGATAAACAGACTGATTTAGATAAGATTTTGACAGGTACTGATGAAAAGATGATTAAAAAACTGTATGGTTACTTATTGGGAATTAAGCTAGAGGAAGAACAAGTTAAAGAAACTATGATTGCTTGGGGGAGGTATTTTGGATATGGGATTGATTTAGAGAAATGGCAGAAATTATGGTCGCAAAATTATAAAATGACAATGTCTACAGCTTATAAAGAAAATCTGTATAAGATGTTTTACAGGTGGCATTTCCCCCCGACAAGGATAGCAAGAATGTTTAAGAACAAATCGGAAAAATGTTGGAAGTGTCATCAGATACCTGGTTCATATTACCATATGTGGTGGACTTGTGAGGATGCTAGAAAATATTGGACTAAAATCCACATGTGGTTGGAAAAAATGACAAAGAGACATATAGATTTGAAACCGGAGCTTTTCTTATTGGGAATCTTACCAGATGTTTATAGTAAAGATTTGAAATACCTGATTGTAAATGTATTGACTGCGGCTAGGATTGTATTTGCAAAAAATTGGAAAAATGAGAAAATTCCATTGCAGGAGGAAGTTATTAAGAAAATATTGGAATGTGCTGAGATGAGTAAATTGACATTTGAAATTAGAGAGCAAGAAGATAAACAATTTTATGCAATTTGGGACCTTTTCTATCAATGGCTGGATGATGAAATACAAAAATAGAATATTTAGAATGTTAGGTAATAAGGAATATTATTGACTTTTCTTCTCCCTTTTCTTTTGCTACTTGACATTACATTTATAAAATGTTTTTTTTCTTTTTTCTTAAGATAGAATAGGTATGATTATATGATTTGTTATAGAATAAATTACTTAAATCATAGTTATCTCATAAGGCATGATTGAATAAAAGTATAGTCAATTTTTTTTTCCAATAATGATATGTGGATATATAAGTTTGAATTGATAATGGGAGTTATTATGTAATGTAATTGTAATTGTGACTACGAAATGAATGCACAAAACTGATGAACCAACCGACACACTGTTTGTATATAAGTATCGAAGAGAGCAGATGTTTTTATGTTTTTGTTTGTTTGTTTGTTTGTTAAAAAACCAATAAAAATTGTTTTCAAAAAAAAAAAGAAGAGAGAAGTGGAGGGGTAGATTGTCCTTAAACTTTTTTATTTATTTTTATTTGATTTGTCAATTGCTTAAAAGATAATAGGTGTAAGTATAAACATAGTTATGAATACATGGATACATATAAGAAAAATAAAAGAAACAATAGGACAGGAACGATAGGCACGTTGATGCACTTATGCACATCCCCTACAGGCCTCTTAGGAAAGGGGTGAGGTCAATAGTAGACAGTCTAAGGTTAAAGTTTTTGGGGTTTGGGGAAGAAACCACAGAGTCAGGTAGAGTATTCCAGACATTGATCACTCTGTTGCTGCAGTCGTATTTCCTGCAATCAAGTTTGGTGTGGTTAACCTTGAGTTTGTATCTATTGTTTGCTCTTCTTTTGTTATGGTTGAAGCTGAAGTATTCATTGACACATAGGACATTGCAATGTATGATTTTATATACTATACTTAGATCGGACCGAAGGCGGCCTCCACTGGCACCGAGAGCCTGAAAGGGGAGGAGAAAATTCTAGAGGAATATTGGGACTTAAAGGAGGTATTCAGTGAAAAGGCCTTGGATGAGCTCCCCCCATTGCTCAACAGATTGCAGTATTGAAATTTTACCCGGGGTCAAACTCCCAAAACTGAAACTGTACTCGATGACACCGTGGGAGCTAGAACAGCTGCGGTCATTTATTGATAAGAATTTGGAATGTGGTTTCATCCAACCTGCTAGACCCCAGGTAGCAGCCCCAGTATTTTTCCATGAAAACAAAGATGGCTCCCTTCGTTTATGTGTTGACTACAGAAACCTCAATGCTATTTCAGTGGAGAACGCGTACCCCCTCCCCTTGATGAAGGATATGTTGGCCCACTTGGCCAAAGGGAAATTTTTTACAAAACTCGACTTGAGAGAAGCATACTACCAAGTTCAAATTAAGGAAGGGGATGAATGGACAACTGCTTTTAACTGCCCCATGGGTTGTTTCCAATTCAACGTTCTTTCATTTGGCCTACAGGGGGCCCCTGCAGTATTCATGCAAATGATCAATCGGGTGTTGCATGAACATCTATACAAAGGGGTGTTGGTTTATCTTGTAGATAACTGAAAGTATAATAAATGTAGATAGCTGAATAGTTCAGTCCTTTTACGAGAGAGGGCATTTTGATACACCAAACATTCACATCATCGGTCTCTCATTGATGCCAAGGCTCACTGAGTAAGGGCTAATGGAAACAAAGCTTCTAGTCCATTTAAAGGAAGCACAGAGCAAAGCAAGCCTTTACTGATCAGCCTTTAGAAAGTCTGCTTATATATTTATTCTCTGCAGAACAAACATCAACCTACTTTTACAGAGAAACAAACTTTCCCAGATCTAATAAGCAAATTTGGCTGAATTACTTGTTTTCCTGCAAGTCAGAAGCGGAAAAAAAATGAAGGGCAGACCCTACTTTGTAAGCCAATTTCTCTGGCTTTATTGAAGGATTGTTTAGACAAGCAATGTTTCATATTCAAATAAGAAACTCACTTGTACATAAAGCATTGACTATAAAGACTGTATAGATCTTCGAGAGGGAGTTTAGCTTCTTATTTATTTATACTTTCCTAAAGTTTTATTCCACATTTTCTTTAAGAGCTCAAGATAGCTTACATAAGGATCCTCTTTCAAATGTGATGCCTACTTAACATTTGCATCCTTTTGTGTGTATACTGTATAACAATGGAAGGAAAACATTACAAAAGATACTGTTGTAAAAATACCCTATGATAATACAGTCAAACGATGCTGCTCCATCTGATTTCCCTGTGCTGTACATACCAGGGTTTTATCAAAGTCCATGTTTTAAAGCAAAATCCATATAGTATTCCAAAATATGCATGTTGTGAAAGAAAACAACACACTTTAAAAAGTAGAAGAGAAAAGCCAATTAACAGACAAAGAAAAACAGAAGAGGCTTATGAATAAAAATATAAAACTATCCTGGGTCAAAAACAGATTGAACTGTTTTTCTGCTTCTCTTCTGGAGTTGCCTTTCAACAGAGTTGCCAAGGAATAATAATAATAATAATAATAATAATAATAATAATACAATAAACCTACCCATTTTCTCAAGGATATCCAAAAACTTTATTAATCATTTTTCATGCACACCTAGGTTTCGTTTCTTACGTTTGTTTTGTCTTTTGAGAGGGGTCTGCTCCTATAGTTCACAATCAAAGCATCCTGGGATCTTGAAAGGTTTCATTGGGGAACATATTTTTAGCTTTAGGACACAGGTTAAACCAATTATGAGGAGTGAGGATGGGACTCTTTCTAGAACACCCAACCTTGCCAGTTTGCTTCCCTTAATGGGATTATTTTAAGAGCTTATTGTCAAGGGTTGTGAAGGGTTCTTGAAATTTGAAGGAATTATATGTGCAGAGGAAGAACATAAACGAATTACAACTTTTTTTGTTGCTAAAAAGCAGTAGCTAATACTATTTTGACTTCATTAATTCCTGGTTTAGAACAAATTGTGTGTTAAGTCAAAACACAATACCAGGTGGCTAATAATTTGTCTCTTTTGCTTTTGCCATGCATTCCCATGTATGTTTTTAATGCTGCTCAACCGTAGAAGCACCATGTTGCAATGGGAAAGTCCTTTCCATTTTATTAGTATTATTTATGTCTTGAGATAATTATATATATCAAGAGATATACTGTATTATCAGTGTTCTTTTTGATGTTCAAGGCTTGTAAAGTATCTGCATTCATTTTTGCTTTCACAATTTTTCTTAACATCTATAGCTTTTGCGTGAAATTTCCCCACATGTGCAACATTTCTAGCGTAAAAGCTACAATGTGTTCTTGTTTTTCTCTCTGATGTCATTTCTTTTTATTTAAGTTTTCCCAGTTAAGGTTTTTATAATAGTGACATACTTTAATGTAAGAGAGTTTTTGAGCGTAACTATCACTTTGTGTTTTAGAAACATGATTCATTTATTGGGAACCCCAAAGGATGCTTCCAATTAATCTTAGATCTTAGTGCAGCATTCATTAGTAAAGTAAATGGCTGCTTCTTTTGTGTCTATGTTGTGTATGTATTTGTGTCTGTGTCTGCACGTCTATGAGAACAAGAGAGAAGGCTTATAGAGTTTTAAAATAGATTTATGTTTTAATTCATTTGAGGATTTTAGTATAGAGTACAGTATATAGAGTGAAGATAATAGATGAATTTCCCCTCTACAATTTCAGCACCCAGCTAAAAAAAAAGGCAGAAAATATAAAGTCCTGCAGATTCTGTTTGAATACTGTTTAATTTGGTATATTACTTTTAATAAACCAACAAACTCTTATTTTTTCCAAGCTATTTCTGCAATATTTCCTTTGGAATTATTTTTAAAGCCAATTCTAAATTGTATCTGTAACTTTCATTTTTCTGCTCCAATATTGTGGAACTCCACATCCAACCAAAAACATCCACTAAAATCTTCCCTTAGGTTTGACTGCAAGTAGAATAGAAAACTGTGGTGGAGAGGACATATTTGCATATTTTCAGCTATGTTATCTGTTCATGCCCCATGGAAGATGAAATTCCTAATGAACACAAGGTCAACCTCAAAGTCAGTTTGACAGAGAGAGATCTTTGATGGAATCTACAATAGGTTCTTCAGAATTTCTTTTTAGGCAGCATCAAAATCCAGGCTCAGAGGAGGTGGGACTATTCCTTCTTTCTAAAGGTTGACCCCACCAGGAGACACAGTCTAAAAGAAAAAGTTATACCATGGAGAGAACAATCAGGCTAATCCCTGTAGAGCCTGTTAAGAGGCATATTATACATGAAGACCAAGCAATGTCTTTGAATGATGCCAACATCATTCAAATCTTCCTTGCAGGTCCATTTCTCTTTCTATGACATTCCCCTTTTTGCAACACAAGATCATTTCTTCTGATTTCTGTGAGGTGATGACAACAGCAAAATTTTATTACGCTCAGGGGATCAAAAATAAGACAAAACAAACAGAAGAAAGAGAGAGTAAAATTTTCCTTACAATTAGACAGTCTGTCAGTCTTCAAGATTCCTTTCCTTTCTCTGGCATCTTTCGGCTGTCATAGTAATGGGGGGAGGGAGAAATAATTGGGTTTTGTGGGTGTGGGAAATATTCTGGAAGTTTTAGAGAACGAACTGTATAACTTGGGGGAAAAAACTTTATTGTTTATGCCTACTTGCTTGCTTACTGCGCAACTACAGGTCTTTATCAAAATAGGCCAAGGTCAATGGCCAGATGTCTGCATCACCATCTGAAGATGCCCCACAAGACATTATGCACATCTTCGATTGGATGGGCAGCTTGAACTCTTGTGGGTGGGAACATTGCCATCGCTTTGTATATGTGTTTTTCGCACCTAATTCCTCAGATCTAGAATTACTTTGATGCTAGCACTTGAATTCCAGTAAAAGTTCTTTTCTCTATATTAATGGAGTCTAAGCACCAGCTGACACAGTCTATAGAGCCCTGACCTTGTTGTGAGCATGCTTGAACATAAAGGCAGAGTTCCACAGAACTGATCACAAAGGGGTTCCTTTCACTGGGCAAGTTTTATAGGCCTTCAACCTATCCCTCCATCCTATCCCATTCCATGAACTGTTTAGTTTAGACATCAACAGGGAAGGTTATATATTAAGGATTGTAAGGATTATCAACATTGTTAAGTATACAGTAGGTATTACGCACCTCGTTAAGAGAAAATTAAGGATTAATTATCTAACTGGGATTAGGGCAGAAAGAGCGTTATCTCACAGCATAGGGGAATAAATAGGAAAAACTAGCCCTCTAAGCAGATCAATTAAAAAATATGGGTCTGTCATAGGACAATGCCCCCGATCTCTTCCTTTAAAGATGTTTCTTCAAACTTGCAAGACAATCCATGTGTACTAGAAAGCAAAGCCGTCCTCTTCACTCCCAGAGTGACAAGCTTCATTTTGTAATAGTAATCACACACAAGGGGATAAAAACTAATCATAACTAGAAACTGCAGTGTTAGTCTGACATTGGCTGGCTGCCTGACAAAACTCCAAGTGTGAATTATCAACTGCAACAATTATTCCCCATTGTGTCCTGTTGGTTAATGAGAGTTCTCAGGTTAATTACAAGCCTAAAGAGTGTTGATGCACACTGTGCTTCAATTACAAGGCCCCCTTCCCATTTTTTAAAAAAGTGTAATTCCTATAAATGTCATGGATCTGAAAACCTGCTCATTCTGAGGGCTGGCTTTGTGTAATCTTCTGGAAAGAAAAATCCACTTTTAATGGGGAGGGAGAAGAAAAAGGAAGATCAAAAAGCAAAAGGATCAAACTCAGGGAAGTGTTGTGCTAAAAGGACGAGGCAAAAAATGTTCAGACAAAGGTGGATTTGTAAATTAATCTGCCAGGAAGAAAAATTAGAGGAATACAACTTCTTAAGGCATTGGAGTACTTTACCCATCAAAATGTGTTTTTTTTTTCCAGCAAACATAGCCAGAGTATAAGAAGCCTGCCAAAACAGGTGAAACTAGACTAGATCCATATTCTTGAAGATGCCAATATGCCACCTGAAAATTAGTATGTGTGTGTGTGTGCAGCTGTCTTCCCTCATCTCATTCATGAAAGAAAACTTTGTTCTGTGTTTTGCTTTTGTGAGCACAATATTTAATTAAATAGCTAGAACAAATGCAAAACTTTTCAGAGAGAAAGGAGGAAAATCTGTGGAGCTTCCTCCTGACATCCACAACTCTTTATACCTTCCAGGCTTCTGGGATTAAATGAGAAAGACCCAGCTTGGATTTTCTGCATTTTAGCTGGAAATCCAAAAGAGGTGGTCTTTGGGTAAAACATAAGATTCCACTAGTTTCTAAGACCTCAGTCCCAAGAGGACTTACTTCTTGGTAGGCCTAATTGTATTCTAAATTAATTGTACTTTAAATTACTCTAAATCTGTAATTAATCAAATAGGACAAGTTAGCCCACTAATTACTTTAATTCCATAGATCCCAATGGAAATCAACCCAGGTTAACAGATGCTTTTATGGGCCTGGGGAGGAAAGGGTGATCTTGTTTACCCTGAAAGCGGCAACTCTCTGCTTTGTCTGGTTGTGACATATGAAGGGTCATTAATTTAGATTTCACTGAAAATAAATTAAGTTGATTAAATCACACGCACAAACACACAAGCACACAGTGTTCTGTGACATTAAAAATCAATTTGTTTGAAAGTGCTCTGTGGGATGTACCAATTTTGGATCTAATTTCATGAACAGAAGTCTTCAACAATTCTTATTTATTCTAAAGCAGTTTAATTTATACGCCTGTCTAAGCAACTAGTGATAAATAGGATGTAGTTCCCTTCACCAGACAAGGAAAGTGTTTGTCTCACTAAAAAATCAAAGGCCCAAGGTGGCTCTAGACTAGTAGGTCAGCCATGACCTATAGGCCACATGCAATCATCATCAGTTTGCAGATCAGAGGTCAAACAAACACAACAATAGGTTGTGGTTTGTTTGCACAAACACAACCAATTGCAATTGACTCCACAATAATGATTAAAACACTTCCTGACTGCTATATATAAAACTGACAGATTCCTTACTATCCACTCTGCTAAACACCTAATTTTTGCAGCTGACAAACTACAGTGACTACAAAGTAGTCATACATACATACATAAAACAAATACATACATACATACATACATACATACATACATACATACATACATAATGTGTATTATTACTTTATTTATTACCTTTATTATTTTTACTTCTTCCTTTTATTGGCTGTACACTACATTATTATTGTTAATATTGTTATCATTGTTATCATTATTATTATATTCTGTTGTTTTGCAACAAGTGCTGAGTGCTTCTGTACTGGAAACAAATTCCTTGTGGTTCTAACCACACTTGGCCAAATAAATAAAGTATAAGTAAGTTTGAATATACTTTTTTATAGTTTAAGAGGACACTGTCAAGTACAGGAAATCAAGAGTCCAGTTCAAAAGGATATAGGATTATTGTATGCTAAAGCTCTCTACAAGAATCTGAACTACTAACAGTCAAAGCCAATTGTCGGAAGATAACAGTCAAAGGAATTTAAGGTGGACTCAACTTAGATCTCTTGTGGGTGAAAAGGCACTCAAGACTGATGACACGCTTGATCCTTCCCTCAGCCTGGTTGTCTCTTACAAATACAAATATAATTCAAGCCTTATTATATTAAACGAAAGTTCACTTTTTGATGAATTCTACTTCAGCATTATAAATCTTTTTAAGATACATGTCATCAACCTGGCAATGCCTTTTCTTTTTGCTGCTAAAGCTTCCTAATTCCATGGATTTTTCCTATATGCATAGCCATGTAGGGCTCTATTACTTCCACAAGTCCAATTTTTCAAAGACGTATAGAGGCAAATAGCAATTGCATTCTTTTCTGCCCTCTGACAAATTTGTCTCAATCATCCTTTCCCCAACAAAAATAATTCAAATTCCAGTGCTTGGAAATAATACTCCCAAAAATCTTATAATAATAATAATAAAAAAGAGACATAGAGATTCAATCTGTAAAGTCATGATAATTCTTAAATGTTGTTCAGTGATGCAGACTCTACTCTGAAGAGCAGGCACTTCACAAATCTGTCTAAATGATTCATGAAAAGTTTACAGGGATGTTTAACAGCCAGAATATACACATATATATATATAGCCTGTCCATTCTTGAGAAAGAGGGCTCATAAAATCCTATCTAGAAAATAAAGAGTTTTTACAAGGCAATAATTTTAGCGCTTATTGGTAGATACTCATTTGAGACTTCCTCACTGTTGTAGCCTGATGACCTTTCAAAGGTTCTAATTCAGCAAAATGACATGAATCATGAATTGACTCAGCTCTAACCATTCAGAATCTACCATACCAATTTCTTAATGTAATTTGCATATGCCATTTCTTTCTGAAATTGCAGTGGCAGCACATGAAGGATCTTTCGGCAACTTGCTTTGACACATCAACTACACATTAAAATGTTGATATTTATAATTCTGCAAATCAGCTCTGATTCAATTCTGTTTGGGGATCCAAGATTCAAAAGGTGGATGATTTGTTTTGAGTTTGCTGTTCTAAATTCAGTGGCAAAACTAATTCAATT